>NC_092753.1:97134710-97440619 GCF_047496795.1 Chiloscyllium punctatum | reverse complement strand
CAAGTTTTACCCTGTGATAATCAATTTGGGTCACACAGCACTGTTGGAGGGTCTGTACTATGGGAGTGCCGCACTGTCAGAGGATCAGTACTGAGGGAGTGCCTCACTGTCGGAGGGTCAGTACTGAGGGAGTACTGCACTGTCAGAGGGTCAGTGCTGAGGGAGTGCCACAATGTCAGATGGTCAGTGCTGAGGGAGTGCCACACTGTCAGAAGGTCAGTACTGAGGGAGTGCTACACTGTCAGAGAGTCAGTATTGAGGGAGTGCTGCATTGTCAGATGGTCAGTACTGAGGGAGTGCCGCATTGTCAAAGGGTCAGTACTAAGGGGATGCTGCACTATCAGACGGTCAGTGCTGAGGGAGTGCTGCACTGTCAGTGGGTCAGTGCTGAGGGAATGCAGAACTGTCAGAGGGTCAGTACTGAGGGAGTGCCACACCGTCAGAGGGTCAGTGCTCAGAACCTTCTTCCTCCATCTCGCTACTGTGGAAATGCAAGTCATTTCTTGGTGATAATGCGATCTGGGTTGATATAAATCCTTCACCCAGAGTCCACCCTATCCAATGTCTGTAGTTTTCTGTCAATGTGTTTGCTGTGGGATCCAGGGCTCACCATCTGCTGCTAATGGGATTCTTACAGGATTTGGGACTCACCATCAGCTGCCAATAGGAATGCTATGGGATCTAGGACTGACCATTTCCTGCCAATGGGATTGCTATGTTATCCGGGACCAACCATTTCCTGCCAATGGGATTGCTATGAGATCCAGGACTCACCATGTCCTGCCAATGGGATTGCTATGGGATCCAGGACTCATCATGTCCTACCAATGGGATTGCTATGTTATCCGGGACCAACCATTTCCTGCCAATGAGATTGCTATGAGATCCAGGACTCACCATGTCCTGCCAATGGGATTGCTATGGGATCCAGGACTCATCATGTCCTACCAATGGGATTGCGATGGGATCCAGGACTCACCATGTCCTGCCAATGGGATTGCTATGTTATCCGGGACCAACCATTTCCTGCCAATGGGATTGCTATGGGATCCAGGACTCATCATGTCCTACCAATGGGATTGCTATGAGATCCAGGACTCACCATGTCCTGCCAATGGGATGCTATGGGATCCAGGACTCATCATGTCTAACCAATGGGATTGCTATGGGATTCGGAGCTCACCATGTCCTGCCAATGGGATTTCTATGTTATCCGGGACCAACCATTTCCTGCCAATGGGATTGCTATGAGATCCAGGACTCACCATGTCCTGCCAATGGGATTGCTATGAGATCCAGGACTCACCATGTCCTGCCAATGGGATTTCTATGTTATCCGGGACCAACCATTTCCTGCCAATGGGATTGCTATGAGATCCAGGACTCACCATGTCCTGCCAATGGGATTGCTATGAGATCCAGGACTCACCATGTCCTGCCAATGGGATTTCTATGTTATCCGGGACCAACCATTTCCTACCAATGGGATTGCTATGGGATTCGGGACTCACCATCTGCTGCTGCCTCCCTGCGGTGTGGTGCCGAGGGCTGCTCCATTCTGCCCCCTGCTGGCTTGTGTTTTTTGGGAGGTCTGGATCTCTGACACTGGTTGTGAGCCACACCCACACTCCCGTTGCTGGAGAACGGGCTGCTGGGTTGGAGACGCTGCGAAGAGGAATATCCTTTACCTATCGGCACAAGAAACCCCGGAGGGGATAACATGGTTAATGACTTCCTCCACCATTGAGCCACAACCCTATTTAGCATTGTCCAAACTGCGGTAGGAGAATGGTGTCCAGTTTGGTGCACCACATTCCAAGGGAGGTGTCAAGGGGAGGATCCAGAGGGGATTCACTCGAATGGCACAAGAAAATGGGGATTCTTCACTGTTGTGAAGAGATGATTGAGTGCAGATCAATCTAAGTGATCACAAGAACATACAAAAGAGGCAGAGAAGTAGATCATGGAGTCCACTACACCTCCTCCACTAATCAGAAGATCTTGACAGATTTAATTCTGGTAAACCCCACTTTCCCTATAGCCCTTCATTCTCTTGTTGATCAAAAATTATGAAGCATATACAGCGACTCTTCCCAGTGGAGGGGTATTGGTCACCAGAGGTCACAACCTTGAAGCCAGTCAGTGGTCAGGGGCAGAAGGGTGTGACTACCAGCAAGGCAGGTAGAGGGATCAACGGGTTAGTGCTGAAGGAGACTTAGGCCTTGAGCATGGCTGTCATTCAGCACCAGCCCTCCAAAGAACATCCCACCCAGCCCCACTCCATCCTGATTGGGGTTTTTAACCATGGCCCATCCACCCCAACATGCACACCATGAGCAATTTCCCACAGCTAATCCACCCTATCCTGCACAGCTTTGGACTGTGGGAGGAAACTCACTCAGACACAAAGAGAATGTGCAAACTCCACACAGTCGCCCAAGGCTGGAATCGAACCTGGGTCCCTGGCACTGTGATGCAGAAGTGCTAACCACTGAGCCACCGTGTTACCATCAGGTTCTCTCACAGGTTTGAGATTCTTGTGTGGATGAGAGAGGGGGCTGTAGGGAGCATGAGCAAACTGACCAAGCACTGTGCTACAGGGAGCCATTCAAGAGGGGGTAGAGAAGGGAAATGTAGCTGTAATTGGGGATAGTACAGTAAGGTGAATAAACAGTATTCTCTGAGGCCAGGATCGGGAGCCCCAAAGGTGGTGCCTGGGTTCAGGATATCACATTTGGGCTGCAGAGGAACTGAGAATGAGAAGGGAAAGATCTAGTTGTTGTGGTTCATGTAGGTCCCAATGAAACAGGTACAAAGGGGAAAGAGGTTCTTCTGAGGGAATATAAGCAGCTTGGATCCTAAATTCAAAAGCAGAACTGAAAAGGTAATAATCTCCAGATTACTACCTGAGCCATGAGCGAATTGGCACAGGGTCAACAAGATTGAAGAGGGAAACATTTGGCTCAAACGTTGGTGTAGGAGAAGTGGGTTTGAATTCACAGGATGTTGGCATCGGTAAGGAGGAAGGAGGGAGCTGTTCCAGTGGGATCAGATTACTGGCAAATTGCATAACCAGGGCTAAGGTTAGGGCTTTAAACTGAATAGTGGAGGGGCTGTGGGACCGGTATCTTGGAAAATTATGGAAATAATTAAAGCGGAGGAGATATCAGTAGAGGCTTTCAAAGTTTCCAGAACAAGTGACAGGACAGAGAGGATGGAAAAGTTCAGGAATCTAACATCAGGCTCAACAGCTAAGGGATCAGCTATGAGAAAGGGGCAGTTAGTCAATGCAGGACTGAGGGTGTTGTAATTGAATGCAGACAGTGTATGAAAGAAGGTAAATGAGCTTGTTGTGCAAACTGAAATTGGCAAGTACAACGTCGTGGGGACCACAGAGACGTGTCTGCAAGAGCACCTTATTGAAAGGACAGGCAGGTGGACAGGGGGTCTGGGGTACCCAGTTAGTAAGAAATCAAATTTAATTAATAGTAGGAATCGATATAGGGTCAGAGGTGTAGAATCTGTGTGGGTAGAGTTGAGGACCCGCAAAGGAAAAACATACCATGATGGGAGTCGGGCCTCCCAGCAGTAGTCAGGATGTGGGGCAGACAGTAAATCAGGAGATGGAAAAGGTGTGTAAGGAAGGCATTTATTGCAATAATCATGGGAAACATCAATATGCAGGTGGTAAATCAGGTTAGTAGCAGACTCTAAAGAAAGCATTCATGGAACGTCTACAAGATGGGTTTTTGGAGCAGCTTTTGGTACTGCCCACTTGAGAAGAGGCAATTCTGAATTTAGGATTTAGTAATGTGCAATTAGGCAGACTTGATCAGGGAGCTTAATGTGAAGGAAACCCCGAGGGGGTAGGGACCATAATATGACAGAATTCACCCAGCAGTTTGAGAGGGTGAAGCTGGAATCAGATAAACTGTATTACACTTGAGTCAAAGTAACGAGAAAGACATGAGGGAGGAGCTAGCCAGAATCGATTGGAAGAGGAGCCCAGCAGGGAAGATGGAAGAACAGCAATGGCAGGAATTTCCAGGGGTATTTCTCGGAGTAGTTCGGGAGGCACAGCAGAAATTCATCCCAAGACGAACAATGCTAAGGGAAGGATACGGCAATCATTGCTGGCAAGAGGTTGGAGACAGCATAAAAATGACAAAACCAAATAGTGCAGTGATGATTAGTGGGAAGCTAGGAGATTGGGAAGACTTTAAAAGCTAGAAGAGGGTAACTGAAAAAAACAATAAGTGGGAGAAGATGAAATATGCATGTGAGGTAACTAGTGACGCGAAAGAAGATTGCAAGAGTTTAGATATGTTTAGGTATATGATAAGTAGGAAAGAAGGAAGAGTGGTCATTGGACTGCTGGAAAAATGAGGTTGGAGATTTAGTAATAGGGAACAAAAGAAATGGTGGAGGAACTGAATACGTACATTATATCTGTTTTCATCATGGAAGACCAGAACTTGAAGAGAGTCAGGGGGCCGTGATAAGTGTATGGCCATCAGTAAGGAGGAGGTGTTGGGGAAGTCAAAAGGTCTGAATATGGATAAATCACCCAGACCAGATGATCGACACCCCAGAACTCTGAAGGCGATAGTTTAGGAGATTGTACAGCCATTAGTGGTGATCCTTCAGGAATCACTGGCATCAGGGAGGGTCCCAGAAGACTGGAAAATGGCTAATGTAAAACCCCTGTTTAAGAAACTGTATTCTGGTTAGCCTGACCTCAGTCGTTGGTAAAAATTTAGATCTGGTTAAGGATGAGATTACAGATATTTGGAAGTGCATGGTAAAATAGGGATGAGTCAACGCGGCTTCATCGAGGAGAGGTCATGCTCGTTACGTGCCTAACAGACGTTTTCGGCAAGTTAGAGAAAGGAGAGCCAGTGAGTGTGATCAGTTTGGATTTCCGGAAGGCCTTTGACAAGGTGCTGTACATGAGGCTGCTGAATAAGATAAGTGCCCATGGTGTTAGGGGCAAGGTACTGGCATGGATAAAGGATTGGCTGACTGGCAGAAGGTAGAGAGTGGGGATAATGGGGTTTATTTCAGGCTGGCAGCCAGTGACTAGTGTTCCGCAGGGGAGTATATTGGAACCACGATTCACTTTATACATTAATGATCTGGATGAAGGAACTGAGGACATTGTTACTAAGTTTGCAGATGTGACAAAGATAGGTGGAGGGACAGGTAGTTTTGAGGAAGCAGGGAGACTGCAGAAAGACTTTGAGTGGCTAGGAGAGTGAGCAAAGAAGTGACAGATGGAATATAGTGTGGGTAAGTGTGACATTATGCACTTTGATGGAAAAATAGGGGCACAGATTGTTTTGTAAATGGGAACAGGCTTTGGAAATCTGAAACACAAAGGGACTTGGAAGTCCTAGTTCAGGAATCTCTTAAAGTTAATGTGCAGGTTCAGGTGGCAGTTAGGAAGGCAAATGTAATGTTAGCATTCATTTTGAGGTTTAGAATACAAGAGCAGAGATGTGCTGCTGAGGCTATATTAGGCTCTAGTCAGACGACATTTGGAATATTGTGAGCAGTTTTGGGCCCCATAACTAAGGAAGATTGTATTGGAGTTGTTGAGGGTCCAGAGGAGGTTTATAGGAATGATCCCAGGGATGAAGAGCTTGTCATATGAGGAGTGGTCGAGGACTCTGGGTCTGTACTCAATGGAGTTTAGAAGGATGAGGGGGGTATCTGATTGAAACTTATAGAATCCTGAGAGTCCTGGATAGAGTGGACATGGAGAAGATGTTTCCACCAGAAGAAGAGACTAGGACCTGAGGGCACAGCCTCAGAGTGAAGGGGCAATCCTTTAGAACTGAGATGAGGAGGAATTTCTTCAGCCGGGGGCAGGGAATCTGTGGAATTTATTGCTGCAGAGGGCTGTGGAGGCCAAGTCACTGAGTGTATTGAAGACACAGATAGGTAGGTTCTTCATTAGTGAGGGGATCAACGTTTATGGGGAAAAGCAGGAGGATGGGGTTGAGAAACATATCAGCCATGATCGAATGGTGGAGCAGACTCAATGGGCTGAATGGCCTCATTCTACTCCTGCATCTTATGGTCTAATGACACACTGGAGAGAACCAGCATGACAGATTGGGAGAAGAGTCCTTCATTGCAGCTAATTGCTGCGATCTGGGAAGGTGCTGCTGAACTGATCCAATCTCCACTTACACAGGAACTGAATAACTATTGAAGCAGGGATGTTCTCGGGCAAATCAGGAAACAGCGTGACAGATGTGACATAGGCACAGTCGGCTGTGCTCCGCCCTCCATCTTCTCCTCATGCTCAAATCAGAGTAAAAGGTGCTACATTATCAGGGACGGCACATGGAAATGGGGTAAACAGTGGGGAAAGAAAGTGATGGGGGGAGGCTAGTTGGTGGAGCGGTAACTGGTGGAGGAGGGGGTAGATGGTTGGGGAGGAGTTGGCAGTGGGAAGTTATATGGGGTTAGATGTTGGGGGGATGTCAGATGGTGGGGAGGCTAGACACCAGGATAGAGGGTGAATGTGACATGAAGATCTATGGAGAGGGTAGATAGAGAGTTGAGGACAGTAGGTGGGGAGGTGTGATGGAAGAGGACATATCAGGGGTGGGGAGGGTAGTCAATGCGGGAGGGATGGGAGGCAGTGGGGGAAGAGAAGTGGTGTGGTTTGGTAATAGAGGTAGATAATGGCAGTGTGGTGAGGTTCAGTACTGGGAAAGGGTTAGCTAGTGGGGGTAGGTGATGTGGGCATTGTGGAGAGTTAGGGGGCAAACATGATGAGGGATGGTAGTGAGAGATGGTGGGGGTGGGCACAGGTGAAGGAGGGGGCCGGTGGAAGGGCAGTGATGGGGAGGGTGTTGGGGGTGTTAGCAATAGGAGGGTGATGATGGGAGGGTGATGGAGGTGGTAGATATTTGGGGGGATGGGTGACGGAGGGTGGTGAAGAGGCGGATAGATGATGGCTAGGATTAGGTAATGGGGGAGATAGATGGTTGGAGCGTAGGTAATCGGAGTGATAGCGATGATGGGGAGATAGATCTACTCCCAGCACATCTCCATTGTCGATGGAAATCCGTTGGTGAAAGGCAATAATCATGTCAGAATTCCACACCCTGTTTGACTCAGAATCAGAAAATGGTTCTCACCCTCCAAAGCAGAAGCTTCTGAACATCAAAAGTTCCTCTCAGACCTTTCAAATTCACCCCCCCCTCCCAACCAAACCGGACATCCACGTCTGAATCGGTACTCGATAGATCCAATCTGAGGATTTTCGATTTTCAGCAATGCGACATTAATCAGAATAGTCCGTAGCTTTCCTATTGTTAATTATGGAGGCATTTGGGGTTTTTATGTGAGGGAGGTTATCCAGATAGAAAGAAAGTATGTGTTTATATTGTCAGTGCATCAGCAGATAATACAGTGACACCCTCAGACCGTGTCCCACCTGGGAAACAGGAGCCTGGATAGAGTTGGGCGAAATGTTCATTGATGACAACGGGGTTCAGATACAACCCAGGAATCTTCACGGTGAAGAAAGAGATGTAGAGAAAGAGAAAGAGAGACAGTTGCAGGGTCACTGGCAATAGGACCAACAACAGTGTGAAGAGAAGCGTAATCGGGACAGTTCGACATCAAGGGTCATTGGAATCAGAGACACTGAAGGCACAAAGTGTACATCCAAGTGGACGTGATACTCAAAGTAAATTTCTCAACAAGCCATCAAGCATGAAGCCAAAGCATCTCTGAAGTACTCTGTAATTACACCAGTCTCTAGAGGATCAATGAACTAAGTAGCTCTCAGAACTGTCAGGTACTTCATCTTCAATTTCAATTCCTCTCTTGTTGAGCTGAAACTCGTGTGGCCTCAAATAGAATCACTTGAAATAAAGAGCTTGCCATCGCTCATAAAGGAGAGTCAGGACTGCCCTAATCTACAGCGATTGTTTCTGATGCTTTTCTTTCTTCACAGATTGGTCCTGTTCATTAACCAAACAAAAACAAAATACAACAGATACTGGAGACCTGAAAGAGAAACAGGAATTGCTGGAGAAACTCAGCAGGTCTGGCAGCATCCGTAGCCATGATGTGGAAGTGCTGGTGTTGGACTAGGGTGGACAAGGTCAGAAGTCACATGACACCAGCTGGAGTCCAACAGGTTTAATGGAAATCGCAAGCTTTCGGAGAACTGCCCCTTAAGCCAATGATTTCAGATAAACCTACTGGACTGTAACCTGGCGTAGAACTTCTGACAGTAGAGAAAGGAACAGGGTTAATGCTTTAAGTCCAGTATGACTGAAGGTAGCAGAGCAGGTTAATAGGTGTTTTCATAAGGCATATGTGAAATTTGCCTTCATCAGTTGAGATATAGATTACAAGAGCAGGGAGGTTATGTTGAAGCTATACAGAACTTTGATGAGGCCACAGCTGGAGTACTGGAGTACTAACCACCACATTATAGGAAGGATGATTGCACTGGAGTGGGCACGGAGGAGATGCACCAGGATGTTGCCCGGGAGGGAGCATTTCAGCTATTTTTGCCATGCTCCCCTGGAGACAACATCAAACACATTGCTGGGAAGAGCAGTCCAACAGAGATGAATGGTAGGATGTGGTTACGGGTGGGGTCATGGTGGGGAAACTAAGGCAATAATACAGGATGTCTGAAAATTTTTCAGACCACCAGGATCCTTAGCCTGCAGCCCTGCAACTCTCTCAGATCACTGTGCTGCACCAATCATTGGCATCTTGAAATCCCTGCACTCATTGCGGTTCAGCTTTGGAGGCTATGCTTTAAGCTGCCTGGGCTTTAAGCCCTGGAATTCAATCTCCATCTCTCTACCTCCCTCTCCTTCTGTCAGACACTCCTTAGCATCCCTTGACCAAGATTCGCTCTTTAACCAAGCTTTGAGATACCTGTCCTAAAATCTGACATACCTCAGTCTCAAATTCTGTCTGATCATGCTCCCGTCAAGTGCCTTGTGATGTCTTAAAATGTTAAAGGTGCCATATAAATGCAATGTATTGAGGAGAAAACAGAGAGAACGGTCCTGCTCAATGATTTGAGAACTGCAGCCAGAACCTCTATTGAGTGACAAACACAGGAGAAGCTCAGCAGGTCTGGCAGCACCTGTGGAGAGAGAAACAGAGCTAATGTTTTGAATCCAATACAACTCTTCTGCTGAAGAGTTAACCCTGCTTTCTCTCACCACTGAGATCTGCTGAGTTTCTCCAGCAATTCTCTGTGGTTGTTTCAGATTTACAGCATCCACAGAATTTTGCTCTGAGCCTTAAATGAGTGAACTGGTGTGGGTGTCTCAACCTACGAGAAAGTGAGGACTGCAGATGCTGTAGATCAGAGTCAAAAAGTGTGGTGCTGGAAAAGCACAGCCAGTCAGGCAGCATCTGAGGAGCAGGAGAGTCGTTGTTTCGAACATAAGCTCAAGAGCTTATGCCCGAAACATCGACTCTCTTGCTCCTCGGGTGCTGCCTGACCGGCTGTGCTTTTCAAGTGCCACACTTTTTGGTTCTCAACGTGCATTGAGTCATGTTGAATCGTTCTGGGATGAGGGAGTGAGGGCAGTCCAAAGGTGCACCGATTAGTTTTGACATCCAAGGGAGGAGAAGGAGTGGGTCAAGGGGGAGGGGTTGGTTCCAGCACCCAAACACTATTTGTGCACTCCAACCGAAAGCAAGCATGTGTTGATTGCACAGAACGGGTGACGATTGGGTCCTCAAGGTCAAATATCTCCCTGTTGCTCACCCATGTGGATTTGCCTGAGGAGCTGGGTCCACATTAAGACTTAGCACCACCTGAGAGTAAGGAAGCTGTAAGGATCCAAAATCAACCAGGCCCAATGCCCTGGGCACAACCAATAGCAAAGGTCAACGTAACATGGTACAAAGAGGTAAGCAGCTATCCTTGAGAGAGTTGGCACGAGAGTTGACCAGAGTGAGAGTTGGGATAGAGACAATCAAAGCCCACTGCCAGATTGCCAAGCCATGCATCTTAAAATTGACTCGAGAGCGAGTTCTAGTGCAAGTCCCAGTTCGGAATTCAAGAGAGGAGGGAGACAGAGAGAGAAAAAGAGAGAGAGAGAGGCCACAGCAAAGCCTTGTCAAAGTGTGCTGAGTCTTCTCTTAGCAAGAAGGCAGCGTTGGGTACAAACCTGTCCTCATTAAGCTGGTGCCCTCCATCTTGAAGCCAGCCCTGTCTGCCGCAGTGGCCAGAGCCTGGGTAAAGTCGCCGTCAGTGAAGATGGAGTTGGAGGAGGAGCTGGCAGCGCTAGATCGCCGGCTAGACATATTGCGCTCCTCCTCAGAGGCGGAGCCCCATCCATTTACCATTGAACCTGAAAACAGAGGCAGGTCAGGCTGGTGAGAAATCATCACAGCAACACCTCACACTGAAACAAAACAGCAGACAGGATTCTCAGGTATACAGGCAGGACCCAGGTCAACCTTTACAAAACAATCAGCCCATCCAAGATGGAGTTTTGTGCAAAATCCTCTGCACACTTCATTTGTAGAGAGTGCAGAGCAGATTGACAGCAGTGTTCCCAGAGGTGAGGTGAGGTGAGGTGAGGGGATTTCAGTTCCGCAGAGAGACTGGGAATGCTCTCTTTAGAAGAAAGAAAGCAAAGGGGAGATTTAAAAGAGGTGGTCAAACTAAA
Source organism: Chiloscyllium punctatum (assembly GCF_047496795.1). NCBI lineage: Eukaryota > Metazoa > Chordata > Chondrichthyes > Orectolobiformes > Hemiscylliidae > Chiloscyllium > Chiloscyllium punctatum. Next base: position 97,429,940 of record NC_092753.1, on the reverse strand, counting down.
AAAGTGCATTGATGGATTAGTAATGGATTCAAGTGATGGAAGGATCAGTAACCAGAAATTTAAGGTGATTGATATAGGTTTCAGGGATGAGTTTACGCTGTGAGTCGTCAGTGATCTGGAATACACTGCCCGAAAAGATGGAGGAAGAGTTTCAGTGTGATTTTCAGGGCGAGAATGCTGACAGGCCAGAAAGGAAAGAACACGAGGGAGTGGGGCTAACTGAGTCACTCTGTGAAAGGACAGAGTGCAAACTGCCTTCCCACGACAAGGCAAACTTGGACCCAGCACGTTCGAGTTTATATCCATTCACCCAGCTTCCAAATTAAACAAAGCTTTAAACTTCTTCAGCTCTTCAAGATGCCCAGGAGCAACTCAAAGGAATCAAAGAGTAAAGGTGCAAGTGAGATACCTGGCAACTGGGTCAGGATGGAGGGGTCAGGGCCAAGAAGATGGAAGACGCAATTCTCCGTGTTCAATGACTGCATGAACAGCTTCAGAACTCAACAACTCTGAGCAATCAGAAGTGTCCTGAGGATGTGTGATCCTAGCACTCTATCCATCACACCTGCCCACTACATGAGAGAACTGTACTGTAGAAATGATATCTTCTTACAGATAGAGAACAGGACAACAACAGGGCAAAGGGTAGAGATTGTGACTGAATCATTCCTGATGAAGGGCTTTTGCCCGAAACATTGATTCTTCTGCTCCTGGGATGCTGCCTGACCTGCTGTGTTTTTCTAGCACCACAGTCTTCACTCTAATCTCCAGCATCTGCAGCCCTCACTTTTGCCCATTGCGACTGCAATGACTGTTTTGCAGCCGATGGAACGTCATTGAAAGTCTGAACACGCCCACGATGTGAGACATGATTAGCAGCAAAATCCCAATTCTTGAAGAAAAAGACATTTACGAGGGCCTCTCTTATACAGTTACCAACGCAGTTCACTGTCTGTCAGCTCAAAACCAACCCATTATTTAAATTGAGACCAGGGATTGACAGAAGGAGAGAAATAGTAAGTTAGAACAGGTGAAATTTCTTGTCTCAGAGGATCATGAGTCTTTTTGAATTGTCACTCTGGAAAGGATGTAGAACATAAAACATAGAACATTACAGCACAGTACAGGCCCTTTGACCCTCAATTGGACCTGCAGAACCAATCTGAAGCCCTTCTAACGTACACTATTCTATTCTCGTCCATATATTTATTCAATGACCATTTAAATACACTTAAAGTTGGTGCGTTTACTATTGTTGCAGGCAGTGCGTTCCATGCCCCTACTCCTCTCCGAGTAAAGAAACTCCCTCTGACATCTGTCCTATATCTATCACCCCTCAATTTAAAGCTATGTCCCCTCATGTTAGCCTTCACCATCTGAGGAAAAAGGCTCTCACTGTCCACCCTATCTAACCCTCTGATTATCTTATATCTCTCAATTAAGTCACCTCTCAACCTTCTTCTCTCTAACAAAACAGCCTTTCCTCATAAGACCTTCCCTCCATACCAGACAACATCCTAGTAAATCTCATCTGAACCCTTTCCAAAGCTTCCACATCCTTCCTACAATGCGATGACAAGAACTGTACACAATACTCCAAGTGTGGCTGCACCAGAGTTTTGTCCAGCTGCAGTATGACCTCATGGTTCTGAAACCCAATCCCTCTTAAGAATAAAAGCTAACACACCGTATGCCTTCTTAACAACCCTGTCAACCTGGGTGGCAACTTTCAAGGATCTATGTACCTGGACACCGAGATCTCCCTGCTTATCTACACTACCAAGAATCTTACCATTAGTCCAGTACTCTCTATTCCTGTGACTCCTTCCAATGTGAATCACCTAACACCTTTCCACATTAAACTTCATTTGCCACCTCTCAGCACAGCTCTGCAGCTCATCTACGACCCTTTGTAACCAACAACATCCTTCGGCACTACCCACAACTCTACTGACCTGAGTGCCATCTGCAAATTTACTGACACATCATTCTATGTCCTCATCCTTTTGTAAAAATGACAATCAACAGTGGAGCCAGAACAAATCCTGTGGTACACCACTAGTAACTGAACTCCAGATGAATGTTTTCCATTGACCACCACCCTCTGTTTTCTTTCAGCTAGCTAATTTCTGATCCAAACTTCTAAATCCCCTCAATCCCATGCCTCCATATTTTGTGCAATAGCCTACCATGGGGAACCTTATCAAATGCCTTACTGAAATCCATATACACCACATCAACCACTTTACCCTCATCCACCTGTTTGGTCACCTTGTCAAAGAACTCAATAAGGTTTGTGAGGCATGACCTACCCTTCACAAAAACCGTGTTGACTATCCCTCATCAACCTATTCCTTTCTAGATATTTATAAACCCTATCTCTTATAATCCTTTCCAACACTTTATCCATAACCAAAGTAAGGCTCATTGGTCTATAATTTCCAGGGTTGTCTCTACTCCCTTTCTTGAATGAGGGGACAACATTTGCTATCCTCCAGTCTTCTGGCACTATTCCTGTAGACAGTGACAACATAAAGATCAAAGCCAAAGGCTTAGCAATCTCCTCCCTGGCTTCCCAGAGAATCCTAGGATAAATCCCATTTGGCCCAGGGGTCATATCTACTTTTAAAATTTCCAGAATTGCTAACACCTCCTCCTTGTGAACCTCAATCTAGTAGCCTGTATCTCAGTATTCTCCTCAACCACATTGTCTTTCTCCAGTGTGAATACTGACAAAAAGTATTCATTTCGTGCTTCTCCTATATCCTCTGACTCCACACATAACCTCCCACTACTGTCCTTGATTGGCCCTAATCTTACCCGAGTCATTCTTTTATTTCTGATATACCTACAGAAAGCTTTGGGGTTTTCCTTGATCCTTTCCGCCAAAGACTTCTCATGTTCCCTCCTGGCTCTTCTTAGCTCTCTCTTCAGGTCTTTCCTGGCTAACTTGTATTTCTCAAGCACCCTAAATAAGCCACCATATCTCATCCTAACATAAGCCTTCTTCTTCCTTTTGACAAGTGATTCAACTTACTTAGTAAACCACCACTCCCTCGCTTGACCACTTCCTCCCTGTCTGACCAGTATATAGTTATCAAGGACCTGCAGTAGCTGTTCCTTGAATAAGCTCCACATTTCAATTGTGCCTATCCCTTGCGGTTTCCTTCCCCATCCTATGCATCCTAAATCTTGCCTAATCGCATCAAAATTGCCTTTCTCCCAGCAATAACTTTTGCCCTGTGGTATACACCTATCCCTTTCTATCACTACAGTAAACATCACCAAATTGTGGTCACTATCACCAAAGTGTTCACCTACCACCAAATCTAACACCTGGCCAGGTTCGTTACCCAGTAGCAAATCCAATGTGGCCTTGCTCCTTGTTGGCATGTCTACGTACTGTAAAAAGTACTTGAACTATAGTTTTCCCAGTCAATATTTGGAAAGTTCAAGTCTCCCATTACAACTACCCTGTCACTTTCGCTCCTATCGAGGGTCATCTTTGCTATCCTATCCTCCACATCTCTGGAACTATTCAGAGGCCTATAGAAAACTCCCAACAAGGTAACCTCTCCTTTCCTGTTTCCGTGGAGGCACAGTCCTTGAATATTGATAAAGCAGACAGGGATTAAGAAAGGGGGTGATAGGTTATCAAAGGAGGCTGGAATGTGGATTGGAAATTATAATCCAATCAGCCAAGATCCAATTGAACAGTGAAGCAGGCTTGAGGGGCTGAATGGCCTATGCCTGCTCCTCGTTTAGATACTCACAAAAAGACCATATGTGCAGCTTCCAACTCCTTACCTAAGGAAAGTTTTATTTGGTACAGAAGACGTGCAGCCAAAGTCCCTGATTCCTGGGATGTCAGGTTTGTCATATCAGAGAGACTGTATTTACTGTATTCATTGGAATTTTGAAGAATGAGAGGGAATCTCAGTGAGATGTATGCAATTCTGATTGGGCTGGACAGACTGGATGCTGGGATGTTGTGTTCCCCTGGCCTGATCAAGGGGCCACAGTCTCACGATAAATGGTAGGCCATTTCAGACTGAGAGGAAAGGGAATTTCTTCCCTCAGAATGTGGTGAAACTGAGGAATTCTCTATCACAGAAAATGGGGGGAAGCCAAGTCACTGAATACATCCAAAAAGGTAGATTTCCAGACACTAAAGGCATCAAGGGGCAATGGGGAAAGCATGGGAGTACAGCAATGAGATACAGGATCAGTCCTAATCCAGCTGAATGATGGGGCAGGCTCAAAGGGCTGAATTGGCTTCCTCCTGTCCCTATATTCTACATTGCTGTGTTTCTGTTGCACACAGAAGGAAGGCAGAATAACTGGAGAAAAGGAAAGAGAGAACAATAAACGTTTTGGATTTAAGTTGATGAGTTAATGCCGTACGGCTGGAAATGGAACAGCCAATTTTTGCAAAACAAGATTCCACAGGCCAGAAAGGAGGTGAATGATCACATCCTAGTACTTTGGGAAATATCTGAACTCCAGGGAAACAAGAAGTAGGCAAGTGTGGCACCTCTGGCAGTGCAGCACTCCCCCAGCATTGGCACCAGAAGCATAAGCACTGACGCACGGGTCAGGCAGGCAGATATTACACAGGGACAGTTGCTAAGAAAGAGAGAAATAGGATGACCCCTGAATGTTTGAGGCTGGTATGTTTTTATCAGTAGTGACTGGCTGTGAAATCCCTCTATCTTCTAACATTGCCAGAAAAGGGTCATTGGATTGTATCAACTGGAACACACTCTGCAACACGCTCGCCTTCCCAACAGATTATAGAATAGTGCAAAAAGAGGCCATTCAGCCCATCAACTTGCACTGATCTCTCAATGAGCACCCCATCCAGAACCACCCCAACCCCATAGTCCCACATTTCCAATGGTTAACCCACCTAACATACACATCCCTGAACACTCTGGGCAATTTAGCATGGCCAGTCCACCTGAACTGTACATCTTTGGACTGTGGGAGGAAACAGGACCACCCTGAGGAAACCCACACAGACACGGGGAGAATGTGCAAACTCCACATAGACAGTCACCCAAGGCTGGAATTGAACCTGGGTCCCTGGCACTGTAAGGCAGCAGTGCTAACCACTGAGCCACCACACTGTCCATGAGGAGCAGGTGAAGGGATTCAGTGTCTGGAGACAGCTCCATCAATCAGTAACACCAGTGTCGATCAAAACCCTATTTCACGTGGCTTTGACTATCCTCAATGATCCACACTGATTTCAAGAGGTGAAATCCTGCCTTATCTCTTTCTTAAATGGGCAGCCCTTTATTTTAAACCATGTCCCCTAGTTCTAGATTCTCACACAGAGGAACAGTGAGAGCATCAACAAAGAGGGGAAGGGAGAGAGGAGGGATATATGGTCTGCTGGGATGTGTCAGTCAGTGGCTTACGTTTGCAGGAGCAGGACCCTTTGCAACAGAACGAGATGAAACCAAAAATAGCAAAAGGTGAGTGAAAAAAGAAACGTAATCTGGCCTTGCTCATAGATGCAACTGCACCCGAATCAACAGTTGAAAACATTTAACATTCCATGTGAAATGAAACTGGAGAGAAAGTGACTTAGCTGAAGCAGAATGCAGAGCAGAAACACCAGTGAAACGTAAGCTCTGTGAAACCGTGACACAATGTCAAATAATGGGCCACAGAATAGCTTTGGGGAATTTAATTCAAAACAAAAACCCAATATGACATTGGCTACCCTGGTCTGAAAAAATACATCTCAAATTTCAAATGGATCGAGTGCTGCTAAACCAGGCCGGTATGTGTGTGTGAATGCTGTTTCCTTCCTGCGCGATGACCTCCTGTTTCAAAGCTAACTCCTGGCATTTCAATTTACACGGTTGGGAATTCTGACAGGAGCTGATACAGCACGGGGAACAGTGCTTTCAATTCCAATGCCAGAGGAGGGACCAGTTGGACCCAGTCACGTGGACTGTGTTTGCTTGACTCATTGCAGGTGCTTTAGTTCAAACTCAATCACAGTGAGCCTGCTCTAAATATGCCTGCCACTGATCATAAAGCCATGACCTCTCATTCTAGGCTGCCCCACATGAAGGGACGGGCCCCTCCACATCCAAGGTGACATAGCATGGGAAATCCGGGCCCTGGAACCTCCAGGAGGATGTAAGCATCCTCAACCAACCCGACTGAAGGATAATGCAATTAACATCACAGTAACTGGAAAGGACATGTAACTCAGTGAGGATGTATTCTGTGTCAAACCAAGCATAGACGTAAAAATAGAGAGAAAGAAATATTCAACAGAGAGTAAAGAAAATGAAGACAAAGGGAAATGAAAAGAAATCCAGATCCTCCAATAATGATTGATGCTTGAAGGAAGAAGAATGACAAAAGTTAATTTTCAGTGCCAGAGAGGATGTTGGGTAGTAATTAATTTTTGCTGTGTGGCATACTGAGTTCAAAGACAGAAGCTTGACACCAGTGAATGCATTTCACAGTGAGGTACGTAGAAGTTGCAGAGTGAACATCGCAGCCAGCAATCCTCAGTCATTTCTTAACCTTATACCTACCCTTTGCCCGAACATTCCTCTGTCATTAACATTTGATTAATTGTAAGAACAATTTACACTCCTCAGTGTGGAATACCTGGTCAGCATGGACGAGTTGGACTGAAGGGTCTGTTTCCATGCTGTACAACTCTATGACCATTATTCGGATAACAAAATCTGATCCATTGCCTTTCAGGTGAGACATTAAACTAAAGCCTCATTTACCCTCTCAGGGGATGCAAAAGATTGTCTGACCACTATTGTGGTCCTCTCCTCCAGGGATATAAGCCAATGTTTATCACTAAACTAACCTTATCACAAAATGGCTTCATTGATCCTATTATTGGTTGTTGGATCTTGCTGTATTCTGATTGGCTGCCACGCATCTTTACGTTACCAGCTAACTCAGCACAGATTACTAAATCGACCCCAAGCCTGACAGGATGATTAGGTTGCCAAGGGAACAATGTGATTTATAATTTCCTATTCAGTTTTCTTCTTTTATGGGATGTGGGTTTTTATAACCCCTCCCTAACTGCAACTGAATTGACTGGCCATTTCAGAGGGCAGTTAAGAGTCATCCACATTGCTTTGGGTCAGGAATGGTAGGCCAGACCAGGGTAAGGATGCCAGATTTCCTTCCCTAAAGGGCATTAGTGAACCAGATGGGTGTTTAACAATCATTAGATAGTCACCCATAACCTAGCTTTACTTTTAATTGGCCTATTCAAAGATGTCATTGTGCACTTCTGAGATTGGTATTTGAACCCAGGTCTCCAGGCTAAAAGGTACCAATGTGCCAGGGAGCCCTTTCCCAAGCTTCTTTGTCAAAAGCCAAATTTGACTTATTTCACATGTGACAGGGTGAGATTCAGACCAAAGTCTACGAGTAGTTTCGGGACGTCTAGTCAAGTGACAATACCACAAGACCACAACCTCCTCTTAACTCAGTAACTGTTGGGAGTTGACAGAGGAGAAAAGCCAAGTAAAAATCTGTCCAAGTCAGACTGGAATCCATCAGTGGATTGAGTGATAGCACAACCATCTCATGAATTAAAAGATTGTGGACTCAACTATTACACTGGAGGTATGAACAAATAGTCAAGGCTGGGTCTGTCACTGCAGTGTTGAGGAAACATTATTCCGGCATTGAGAAAGCAGGAGATGACAGCTTCGCTTCACTTGGAGGTTGCCACTGATGATGTTACCTAGCCAGGTAATGAAACGTCTGGATACCAAACTTACAGCTCAGCGAGCAAACCTACACCCTAAACCTCAAACCTACACAAACCTTGCAGGAAACATTATGTTGGAAGCAGCACCTTTCAGATGGGATGTGAAAGCAATCATTGACCTACTTGGTTGAATGTTAAATAACCCAAGCCACAACTTCAAAGAACAGCAGGGGTGTTCTGCTCACTGTCGTGGGCGAACAGCTGAGCACCATCGCCGAAAAAAGAGCAACTGCTTGTGGGATCTTGTTGTGCTCAGATTGGTTTCCAGGTTTCCTTACAATACAATAGCGACTGCACTTGAAATTTTGCTTTGTTGGCAGTCGATTACTGTGAATCCCTAAGACTGTGAGGGGCATTTTGTTACTCTGAAATGACCATTCCAGCCAGTCTGTGTAGACTCAACAAGGCAGCCCTAACCACAAATGTCCATTTTATTCAACTGTGCTGCCACGTAATCTCATCTGAAAGGTGGATGCGTTCATCTTCTCAATTGCCACACAGTGTTCAGTCTCATATCCTCCAGCCTAGAGATTCCCCCGGCTCCCTTCCCTGAATCTCTGATCACGTACCTGCTATCTACTCTCCTCATTCTGTATCAGCATGCTGGAGCTACCTATCAGCACTATGGGTGTCTCTACAACGTGTGGATTGCCCTGGTTTAGGATGGTAGCTCACTAGCGCCTTCTCAAAGCTGAGTAGAGATGGGCTATAGATAATGACCCAGCCAGCAACACCCACATCCCATGACAGAATAATAAAAATAATTCTGCATTCTTTAACTAATGCAAATACATTCTTTAGTAGGGTTTTTAAGGGAATGACTATACTTTTACAGTTACTCCATTGTGTGTTGGCTATGGTTTAGTTTGGTAGCACTTTCTCTCAGTGTCACACAGTTTCAGATTCAATTCCCACTCCTAGTTTTGAGCTCCAAACTTCGGTGCAGTGCTGAGGGGGAGCTGCACTGTCAGGGGAGCTGTCTTTCGGATGGCTCGTTAAACTGCAGCATCATATGCCCTCTTCAATGCTTGTTAAAAGTTTCAAAGCACTCATTTGAGAAAGCAATCCCTGACACCATCCAGGACAAAGCAGCCCGCTTGATTAGTACCACATCCACAAACTTGCACTCCCTCCATCACCAACGCTCAGTAGCAGCAGTGTGTACCATCTACAAGATGCACTGCAGAAATTCACCAAACATCCTCAGACAGCACCTTCCAAACACACAACCATTTCCATCTCGAAGGACAAGGGTAGCAGATACACGGGAACACCACTCCCTGCAAGCTCCCCTCCAAGTCACTCGCCATCCTGACTTGGAAATATATCACCGTTCCTTCACTGTCATTCAGTCAAACTCTGGAATTCCCTCCCTAAGGGTATTGTGTGGACTGCAGCGGTTTAAGAAGGCAGCTCATCCCCACCTTCTCAAAAGCAAATAGAGATGTGCATTAAACACTAGCCTAGCCAGCGACTCCCACATCCCAGGAGTGAATGAATAATGTTTCCAGAGACATTACTGAAGGCTGTGAATGCTCTAAGATGTAGGAGATTGTCTTGTGGCCAGTTGTATTGTTATGTAATCGTGTCTGCTGTACTTCATCTGAGAATTCAGAAAGACTTTGAGAAACTTAGGAAGACATCAGCGTTGCTGCATGATTGAAATAAAGTTCTGACAAAATTGATCATGTTTAACTGTGAGGGTGGCACAATATCACTAAACATGGAGAGAATATGGAGGAATTTAACTGAAACTGGGAGTGAGGAACTTTGGGAATGTCAGGAGACTGGGGTATTTCTGATTCACATGTTTCGAGAAGATTAAGGGGAGTTTTGACTAGTGCTGGAATGCTTGAGAATTTTGGATGGAGGTAATATTGGCAGGAGGGTTGGTATGTTTAAGAGGGGGGGGGGGGTGGGAGGGTGGGTCATTGTTCTGGGGACCTAGGTCTTAATCTTTACATGACCGATGTTAGAATTTGAATTCAATAAAAAATCTGAAATTAAGAGCCTAATAGTGACCATGAAACCATTGTTGGAAAAACCCCATCTAATTCACGAATGCCCTTCAGGGAAGGAAATTGCCGTCCTTACTGGTAGGTATACCATGTGACTTCAGACTGTGCTTGATCCTTAATTGCCCTCTGGCAATAAATGCTGGCTGAGCCAGTGATGCCCTCATCGCATGAGTGAATAAAAAAAGTCTCAGATTGTAAGTTGCCATGGTCCCACAGGACTGCTTGCTCTCTCTCTCTCTCTCTCTCTCTCTCTCGACAACTGGGTTGTCGTTTAATCTGAGAGTCAAGGGGAGAAGGAGAGTCCTTAATGGCTATCTCAGCTGGTGCAAGAAATTGGACCCACTCTGCATCACAAATCAACCGTCCAGCATAACCAAGCCCTTGACTAAACCAAGCCACAGGTCAATAGGAAAAGAGCAGCGTGAGGTTAATAAGGAGAAAATGTCTTTCTCAGACAGTGGTGATCCAGAACAGGTTGTCTGAAAGGGTGCAGCGTGGTTGAATAGGAACTGCCAAAAGGGCATTTGGATAAGGACTTGCACAGGTAAAACTTGCAGGGCTTGGCGAAAGAGCAGGAGGTGAAGGGTTAACTGACTAACTCTTCCAAAACACAATGTAGACACGATAAGTTGAATGGCCAACATGAATCTATGAGGAGAGATGAGCCAAACAGATAATGCATTGAACTTTCTGCTTGTTCATTTAGTCACACAAAGCTCTTCAAAATGGAACATTCAGGAGAGCTTATTGGGTCTTTAAGCTGTTATCTCTAATCAAGGTATTTGCATGCACATTGAAATTAATTCTGTTCACGACAGGAGGAGTTTAACTAGGATATTAAACGTTTTCTGCAAACTGCACCTGAACAATAAAATGCCTGGATAATACACCATCTCACTGAGGGTTGATTACATCTTTCATAGTAAAATAAATTTATGATCACTCATCTATTTTTTTTAGGCAACTATTCATGCTAAAAGTATCCTGATCCATGAATGTATGTTCCCAGATCCATTAACCAACAGGGAGTGAGCGCATCAACCATTATGCTGAGGCTAATTGTCATATTAACATTTTTATGAGATGAAAAGGGGCCTCTATGTCTTCCTTAACAAGCGTGTAATATTTGCACAAATCCTCCAGACTGTGAACCAATGAGCATTGTGATTCTACAGAGTATGAACTGAGAATGTTTTCATAGAGAAGGGTGACACACCAGGACTGTGAACAGCAGAAGACTTTAGGATCGATTGTCAGGAACTGTACTTGGAAAACCTCATCCCTTACCCCTCCCAGCACTCCCTCTATTAGATTTTTACAGCTCTTTAGAGCAAAGCTTCAAGTTAGCAAATCATTCCCGGAAGTTACAGGGTCACAAAAGTTCCAACACACAGAGTAAAGTTCCCAGGACAGGGACAGCACGGGGTTAGATACAAAGCAAAGCTGCCTCTACATTGTCCCTGTCAAACACTCCCAGGACAGATGCAGCATGGGGTTAGGTACAGAGTAAAGCTGCCTCAACACGATCCCCATCAAACACTCCCAGGACAGAGCCAACACAGGGTTAGATACAAAGTAAAGCTCCTCTACACTGTCTCCATCAAATACATTTAAGGGTTGGCAATGGTCTAGTATTATTACCACTGGGCTGTTAATCTAGAGACCCAGGTAATGTTCTTGGGACTGGGTTCAAACCCCACACAACAGATGGTGGAATTTAAATGCAAAAAAATCTGGAATTCAGAGTCTAATGATGACCATGAATCAATTGTCAGAAAGACCCAAGTGGTTCACTAATGTCCTTTGGGGAAGGAAATCTGTCATCCCTTCCTGCTCTGGTCTACATGTGACTCCAGACCTACAGCAATGTGACTGACTCTTAACTGCCCCCTGGGCAATTAGGGATGGGCAATAAATGCTGGCCTGATCTCATCCTGTAACTGAATTTTTAAAAAACTCCCAGTACAGTGACAGCACAGGGCTAGATACAAAGTAAAGCTCCCTCTACATCGTACCCATCAAACAAATGGCCATGTTCTACAATACTAGAATAAACCAGGGTGGTGTGTGCAGCCAGAACTGTTGAGTTGGACGGATGGATTGTGCTAAATTTAAGAAGGGATGGAATATATATTTTGCTGGCTTCAGGGCCAAGAATACAAGACCAGTTAAACTGCCTCTTCCAGTCCTATACAATTCAGATGCCATGGTGACTACTGACATAATGAATCTGCTTTGTTCTTCGAGACATTCCCAAGTGAGACATACTGGACTGTTGGGGATCCACCAAGCCTTGAGAGGAAACCTACAAGCCAATGAGATGTTGGTTCAGTTCCGTACATTTCACTCAGCAGGCAATAGTAAACGGCCTCTGTGATTACTTCCCATCCAGTTACTTACACGGTTTGGATTCTGACATATGACTGGAGCCTTTCCCCTTCAGAAGTAGGAAAGTTGGAGCTGAAGAGGGGCATTGCTTTTACCATCTTTCTATGGTCTGCTGAGCCTTTACCTCTGGATCCGAGTTACTGTCGACACCAGAGTGAGAGAATCACACTTGCCCGACTCTGTCCATTCCTCACCACTTCAGGACTACATCAAGTGTCTGTTCCCTCCACAATGAACCAGTCCAATGCTCTCCTGACTGACTTCCCACATTGCAAACCTTATACATTTGCATTCATCAAAATTTCTCCTCACCTTCTCACCTGCACCAACTCCCATTTGCCTGGGCCAATCCCTGCACTCCACTTTGGTTCTGATTTTAAGATTCTCATCCTTGGTTTTAAATCCCCATGCCATGATCCTACCCCCTCCCAATCTCTAACTTTTCCAGCCTTCCTCCCCTTTAGAGAACTCTGTGTTCCTCCTCCATCTCTGACCTCTCACTCCATCAGTAGTGACCATGTCTACATCTGCCTGGGCTCTCAGGTTTCCTTCCACCTAGCATCTCTTGACTTCTCTTACATCTATCTCCCACTTGAAGATAGGCGGTATGCCCATCCTTTTGTTCAATTTGTTCATGGACATCAGTATCACTGGTGAGACCAGCGTTTATTGCCAATCTGTAACCTCAGACAAGGATCAGCCCCATTACTCTGGGTCTGGAGTCACATATCGGTCAATCCAGGTTAAGGACAGCAGTTTTCCATCCCCACAAGACATTAATGAACCAGAGCGGTTTTTGCAACAATTGGCAGTGGTTACATGAATACTATTGAGATGTCTTTTTCAAAAATCATTTTTATACTAACTTTACTGGATACGACAGAGGGCTGTGTTACCTGTGCTAATGGAGAAGCGATGTTTCGGGCATAAGCCTTTCATCAGGAATGGCATTCCTAATGAAGGATGTATGCTCGAAGCATTGACTCTCTTGCTCCTTGGCTGTTCTTTTCCAGCTCCACACTTTTCAACTCTGATCTCTAGCATCTGCAGTCCTCAATTTCTCCGAGTAACCTGTGCTAATCCAACAGAGCACCACCTGTGAAGTTCCCACACAAGTGCCTAAGGAAACAGGCACTAGCTAAATGTCTTAAATGCAAACCTCACCTTAACACCCCACTCGCCAAAAGAATAGCAGAACAAAATTGGCACAGAATTCCTAGAGTAATGACTAATAATACCCACAACAGGCTCTGTAAATACAACCAGGAAATTTTGTGCCAAAAAACCTTATTCACTAGTACAACAAATAATGAAGGGACAGAGTCAGCACAATAAGCCATAGACATTAGCTACAAACACAGAAAAATGAAAAATGTAGACCTGCAAAAACAACTAGACAAACTTACACAAAATAACAACTCAGACAACACAGAAGCATGGATAAAAAACTTATCTGACCGACCCTTAACAGACAATGAAACCATCTTAGTAAGAGGATTAAATTACAACTTCCAGGATGAGGACAAGAAAGATTTCTTAGCAGCATTAGAAACAACACTGAAAGACAACCAACACACAGAAGAAACTCAGCAAACCCTCAGACAGACAATCGCACCAACATTAAGCAGGAAAAAGGAGGGAAACACACTCCATACACAAGAAAGGAAAGCACTAGAAGGACTAAAAAAAAACATTGTTATCCTACTTGCAGGCAAAGGACACTTGAGAGTCATTTTAAATCAAAGAGACTACACTGAAAAACCAAACGCACTACTTGCAAATACCAACACTTACCAACAAGTGGCAATAGACTCAATCCCACAACTAGAAAAGTGAATCACAGCCCTACTCAAAAACCTTCAGAAATCTGGAGAAATAAATAAGACTCACTTCCAAAAAATGAAACTACATGGATTCAACACACCACGCTTCTGCGGAGTACCCAAAACTCACAAACCAGGAGCACCCCCCCTGCCCCCCCCCCGCCCCCCCCCCCCCCCACCCAGACCCATAATCTCGGTACCTGGAACACCAACTTACAGATTGGCCAAGAAGCTACACCAAAGGCTAACACACTTAGTAGAAAACTCTCACGACTCCATTCACTCCACCCAAGAATTTCTGAAGACCATCAAAGACACCAAGATAGAAGAGGATGAAATAATGGTCTCCTTTGATGTAACAGCCCTGTTCACATCCATCAACATTAACCTGGCCAAGGAAACACTGACTACACTATTAGAAGAACCAAAGACACATACACCAAACATCATCAACTTCATCAGCAAGGACAGCATCGTCAGTGGACATATGTCCTAGCACCCACTTCACCTTCAACAACAAAACCTACAGACAAACCAGCAGAATATCCACGGGATCTCGAATATCAGGGTTTCTTAGCAGAGTCAGTAATGCAGAAACTTAAACAAACAGCTCTGCTAACCATCCAACCCGAACTTTGGGTCCGCTACGTGGATGACAACTTTGTCATCACTAAACAAAACAAATTAGAGGAAACCTTCAAGACCATCAATAATACCCTGACTGGCATAAAATTCACTAAAGAGGAGGAAAACAACAACAGACTGCTGTTCCTAGATGTCGCAGTAGAGCGAACAGCCAATGGGGAACTTCAAACCAGCGTCTACAGGAAAACAACACATACGGACCAAATATTGAACTACAGAAGCAATCATCCCAAAATCCACAAATGAAGCTGCATTTGAACATTATTCTATTGAGCCACCACACACTGCAGCACAGAGGAACTATGCAGAGCAGAGGAAAATCACCTAAATAGTGTATTCAAAAAGAATGGGTACCCAATGAACACAGTCTGTCGATTTCTCAGCAACAAACCCAAATAAGCAGACAAAATGCACCCAGAACCCTGGCCACTCTCCCCTACATCAAAAACACCTCAGAAATGACTACCAGACTACTCAAATCCCTTGGTATCATGGTAGCCCACAAACCCACCAACACACTAAAACAGCAGCTAATGAACTTGGAAGACCCATATAGACAACAAGCAAAACTAATGTAATTTATAAAATACCTTGTAAGGACTGTAGCAAACACTACATTGGACAAACTGGCAGAACACTAGCCACCAGGATACATGAACATCACCTAGCCACAAAATGACATGACCCACTCTCACTAGTATCCTTCCATACAGATAAGGAAGGACACCACTTCGACTGGGACAACACATCCATCCTAGGACAAGCCAAACAGAGACGTGCGCGAGAATTCCTAGAAGCATAGCACTCCAACCGGAGCTCTATCAACAAACGCATTGACTTGGATCCCATTTACCACCCCCTGAGAAAAAGAACAGGAAATGACATAACCAGAGGAGATGACATTACCAACCCAAGGAAACCGAAACACATAAATAAAAAGTGGGCCGTACCACCAGTGCTTCATTCGGAGTCTCACTGATGAAGTTACCTAGTAGGGTGACAAAACATCTGAAAACAAACTTTCCAGCTCAGCGAGCAAACCGACATCCAGAACATCAACATGAGCTACAAATCTTCTTAAAACTCACTAACACCTGTGCTGATGTCCTTTTCAGAGTTTAGTGTCAGAAGTTTTCTCAAATAAGTTGCGAAGTGCCCTGAGACATTTTACCATATTGAACTTGTCATATAAATACTAGTTATTGTTATGTGATGAGTCTTGACATGAAGATGTGTGTGTGAGGGAGAGAGAGAGAGAGAGAGAGAGAGAGACTGAGATAGAGACAGAGAGCATGTGCGTTTGTGTGAGACAGAGAGCCTGTTTGAGTGTGTGTGTTTGTGTGTGTGGGTGGGTGAGTGAGTGAGACTGGGATAAAGGCTGTGTAGAACTCCAAATCAGTCATATTTTTCAGACATTTCAAAGGGCCAACAGCAGGTGGTACAGCACAATGTGACTCTGATATAATTTGAAAGAAGGATTTACTGTAAGCTGACAGATTCCATCATTCCTGGGCTTCATTCTCTCGAGCATTCCTTTGTTGGCTGTACCTGACAGTGGAACCTTCCCTGACTGAGATGGATCATGGAAGCTGCTGGGAGGGGAACGTCATTGTCTGGGATGGAATCATGGAACATCACTGCCATGTCCTCACCACCACAGAATTCAAGGTCCCCATTGTCCTTCCTAACTCACCAACAATGGAGACCCGGAGGTGGTCAATCAGTGACCACGTCAGCAGCTCCTTGAGGGTGCTGTACCTCAGTGTTTGACCAGGTACTTTCCCTCTGATTCATCATCGCTGTCCCAGTACATGACTGGAGCAGAAAGCCCACCGAGCGACCAACCAAAGATCCGAGGGACCTAAGACCCAGTGAGCTGCCTGTTACTATGCCTGCCACTCTACTTCAGTCAAAAACTGGAAGAATATGCCCTTAGTATTTTGAACAGAAACAATTTTTTCACAGTAAGATCTAAAAAATACTGGACTGAGGTGAATACTGAGAGGTTTTTTTAGCTTTTGTTTGATTTTTTTAATTCTTCAGATTAAAGGGATCAAAGGGTATGGGGGAGGAAGTGGGAGCAGTGGACTGAGTTGGATGGTCGGCCAGGATCATAATGAATGGTGGTGCAGGCTAGAAGGGCTGAATGGCCTACTCCTGCTCCACTTCTAATGTTCCAATGAATAAATCTAAAATTGAAAGCTAGTCTCTGTGATGGTGAGCATATAACCAACATCCATCTATCATTCATAAAAAGATGGTCTACCAATGTGCTTCCAGGAAGGAAATCTGCCATCATATCAGGTCTGGCCAAGCAAGAAACTGAGTCCAAGAGCAATGAGGGAATGGACAATGAATGCTGGCATTGCCAGTGACGCCCCCATCCCATGTAAGAATAGAGAAAAGGAAATCTAGAATCTTCTGAATATTCCATCAACTTAGCAATAGGGCGTGCAGAGAGGCAGGAGCAGAGGAAGGCCATTCAGCCCCTCGACGCTGCTTCAATGGGATGAAGATTCTCCTTCACACTGTCCCTCAGGTAGCAGGAGGTGCTGGTTACCTGTCACTGAGCTGTCCAAGTTGTCGAGGCTGGAACCCGGAGTGTGTGCGATACCCCGCAGAGGCCTGGCCAGCTCCAACGCTTCTTCCTCGTCCTCATCATCCTCATCCTCATCCGGGAGGTCCGTCTCCATATCAGAAATTAACGTCCCGGAGATGTAGCCCAAGGGGAGTGCCGGGGCCTGAGGGGGGAGAGAGCTGCCCTGCATTTGCCTGCATTAGGAAAGAGCATAAGAGACATTTTTAAGGACGAGTACATTATCTTTACACAGACTCAGACACAGTTTGTGGTAAACTCTAGCTTTACTCTAATGATGTAGTCTCATGTTTGGAAGTGTCAATGACACTGTAGCTGGATAGTTAGATGTTTAAACATCTGTCTGGATGTTTCCAAACTAGACATCAATGTCCTCTCTGTCTCCATCCCTTACCTCTGTCAATCAAAGAGATCACCCACACTGGCTCCAGAATTCAATATGATCATAGCAGATCTTCCAATTCAGTCCCCTGTTACCCCTTGCTCCCCATACCCTTTGATACCTTTAGCCTGAAGAATTATATCTAACACCCAAAAAAACTCACTGTTTTGACCTCAACTCCATTCTAGGACAGTGATTCCCTGAGGCTCACCACGCTCTGGGAGCAGAAATGTCTCCCATTTCAGTTGAAATGGCCGAATGCATTTCCTGAAATTGTGACCCCAGGTTAGCGTCATAGAGTCATAGAAATGTATAGTATGGAAACAGACCCTTTGGTCCAACCCGTCCATGCTGACCAGATATCCCAACCCAATCTAGTCCCACCTGCCAGCACCCGGCCCATATCCCTCTAAATCCTTCCTATTCATATACCCATCCAGGTGCCTTTCAAATGGTGCAATTGTACCAGCCTCCACCACATCCCCTGGCAGCTCATTCCATACATGTACCACCCTCTGCATGAAAAAGTCGCCCCTTAGGTCTCTTTCCCTTCTCACCCTAAGCCTATGCCCTCTAGTTCTGGACTCCCTGAACCAGGGAAAAGACTTTGTCTGTTTATCCTATCCATGCCCCTCATAATTTTATAAACCTCTATAAGGTCACCCCTCAGCCTCCAATGCTCCAGGGAAAACAGCCCCAGCCTGTTCAGCCTCTCCCTGTAGCTCAAACCCTCCAATCCTGGTAACATCCTTGTAAATCTTTTCTGAACCCTTTTAAATTTCACAAAATCTTTCCGATAGGAAGGAGACCAGAATTGCATGCAATATTCCAACAGTGGTCTAACCAATGTCCTGTACAGCCGTAACATGACCTCCCAACTCCTGTACTCAATAAGGTAAAAACAATGACTGCAGATGCTGAAAACCAAATACTGGATTAGTGGTGCTGGAAGAGCACAGCAGTTCAGGCAGCATCCAACGAAGGATGCTGCCTGAACTGCTGTGCTCTTCCAGCACCACTAATCCAGTATCCTGTACTCAATACTCTGACCAATAAAGGGAAGCATACCAAACGCCTTCTTCACTATCCTATCTACCTACGACTCCACTTTCAAGGAGCTATGAACCTGCACTCCAAGGTCTCTTTGTTCAGCAACACTCCCAAGGACCTTACCATTAAGTGTATAAGTCCTGCTAATATTTGCATTCCCAAAATGCAGCACCTCGCATTGATCTGAATTAAACTCCATCTGCCACTCCTCAGCCCACTGGCCCATCTGATCAAGATCCTGTTGTAATCTGAGTCAACCTTCTTCACTGTCCACTACTCCTCCAATTTTGGTGTCATCTGCAAACTTCGTAACTATGCCTCCTATGCTCACATCCAAATAATTTATATAAATGATGAAAAGTAGAGGCCCCAGCACCGATCCTTGTGGCACTCCACTGGTCACAGGCCTCCAGTCTGAAAAACAACCCTCTTCCACCATCCTCTGTCTTCTACCTTCGAGCCTGTTCTGGCTAGCTCTTCCTGTATTCCATGAGATCTAACCTTGTTAACCAGTCTAACATGGGGAACTTTGTCAAATGCCTTACTGAAGTCCATATAGATCATATCTACTGCTCTGTCCTCATCAATCCTCTTTGTTACTTCTTCAAAAAATGCAATCAAGTTCGTGAGACATGATTTCCCACACACAAAGCCATCTTGACTATCCCTAATCAGTCCTTGCCTTTCCAAATACGTGTAAATCATGTCCCTCAGGATTCCCTCCAACAACTTGCCCACCATTGACATCAGGCTCACTGGTCTATAGTTCCCTGGCTTGTCCTTACCACCTTTCTTAAACAGTGGCACCATGTTTGCCAACCTCCAGTCTACCGGCACCTCGCCTGTGACTATCGATGATATAAATATCTCAGCAAGAGGCCCAGCAATCACTTCTCTAGCTTCCCACAGAGTTCTAGGGAAGACCTGATCAGGTCCTGGGGATTTATCCACCTTTATGTGTTTCAAGATATCCAGCACTTCCTCCTCTGTAATATGGACATTTTTCAAGATGTCATTATCTATTTCCCTACATTCTATATCTTCCATGTCCTTCTCCACAGTAAATACTGATGTAAAATATTCATTTAGTATCTCCCCCATCTCCTGCGGCTCCACACAAAGGCCGCTTTGCTGATCTTTGAAGGGTCCTATTCTCTCCCTAGTTACCCTTTTGTCGTTAATGTATTTGTAAAACCCTTTGGATTCTCCTTAACCTGATTTGTCAAAGTTATCTCATGTCCTCTTTTTGCCTTCCTGATTTCCCTCTTAAGTATACTCCTACTGCCTTTATACTCTTCTAAGGATTCACTTGATCTCTCCTGTCTATATCCAACATATGCTTCCTTCTTTTTCTTAACCAAACCCTCAATTTCTTTAGTCATCCAACATTCCCTATACCTACCAGCCTTCCCTTGCACCCTGACAGGAATATACTGTCTGTGGATTCTCGTTATCTCATTTCTGAAAGCTTCCCATTTTCCAGCCGTCCCTTTACCTGCGAACATCTGCCCCAAATCAACTTTTGAACGTTCTTGCCTAATACCGTCAAAATTAGCTTTCCTCCAATTTAGAACTTCAACTTTTAGATCTGGTCTATCCTTTTTCATCACTATTTTAAATCTAATAGAATTGTGGTCGCTGGCCCCAAAGTGCTCCCCCACTGACACCTCAGTCACCTGCTCTGCCTTATATCCCAAGAGTAGGTCAAGTTTTGCACCTTCTCTCGTAGGTGCATCCACATACTGAATCAGAAAATTTCCTTGTACACTCTTAACAAATTCCTCTCCATCTAAACCTTTAACACTATGGCAGTCCCAATCTATGTTTGGAAAATTAAAATCCCCTCCCATAACCATCCTATTATTCTTACAGATAGCTGAGATCTCCTTACAAATTTGTTTCTCAATTTCCCTCTGACTGTTAGGGGGTCTACAAAACAATCCCAATAAGGTGATCATAACTTTCTGATTTCTCAGTTCCACCCAAATAACTTCCCTGGATGTATTTCCAGGAATATCCTCCCTCAATACATCTGTAATGCTATTCCTTATCAAAAACACCACTCCCCCTCCTCTCTTGCCTCCCTTTCTATTCTTTCTATAGTATTTGTATCCTGCAACATTAAGCTGCCAGTTCTGTCTATCCCTGAGCCATGTTGCTGTAATTGTTATGATATCCCAGTCCCATGTTCCGAACTATGCTGTGCGATCATCTGCCTTCCCTGTTTGGCCTCTTGCATTGAAAGAAATGCAGTTTAATTTATCTGTCCTAACTTGTTCTCTGCTTTATCCCTGCCTGCCCTGACTGTTTGACTCGCTTCTGTTCTCAACTGTGCCAGTGTAATAGTGATCTCTTTCCTCACTGTTTCCCTGGATCCAACCCCTGCCACTTTTCTAGTTTAATTCCTCCTGAGCAGCTCTAGCAAATTTACCTGCCCTTCATAAAGCCATGGTCTGTATTGCCAAGATTATCCCTATCTCCTTTCTTGAACAAGGGAATAACATTTACCACCCTCCAATTATCTAGCACTACTCCAGCAGACAGTGAGAATGCATTACCATCACCAAAGGTACAGCAGTCTTTTCCCTCGCTTCCTGCAATAACCTTGGGTTTATCCCGTCTGGCCCAGGGGACTTGTCTATCCTCAATGATTTTCAAAATTTTTAGCCCATCTTCCTTCTTAACATCAATCTGTCTGAGCATATCAGCCTGTTTCACACTGTCCTCACAAACAACAAGGTCCCTCTCACTAGGAATACTGAAATAAAATATTCATTAAGGGCTCCCTTACCTACTCAAACTCCAGGTGCAAGTTCCCTTCCCTATCCCTGATCAGCCCTATCCTCACTCTGGCCATCCTCTCATTCCTCACATAAGTGTGGAATGCCTTCGGGTTTTCCTTAATGCTACCCGCTATAACTTTTTAATGCCCCCTTCTAGCTCTCCTAAGTCAGTTCCTTCTGGCTACCTTGTAACCCTCTCGAGCCCTGTCTGATCCTTGCCTCCTCAACCCTTGAGTAAGCTTCTTTCATCCACTTGACTAGATATTCTACATCCCTTGTCACCCCAGGTTCCTTCACCCACAAGCCCTTCCTTGCCTCAGTGGGACAAACCTGTCCAGCACAATCAGCAAGTGCTTCATAAACAATCTCCACATTTCTGTCATGCATTTTTCTGAGAGCATCTGTTCCCAATTTATGCTCCAGAGTTCCTGCCTAATAGCATTGTAATTTCCCCTCCCCCAACTAAATACATTCCCATACCATCTGCTCCTATCCCTCTCTATGGCTATCATAGAGGTCAGGGAGTTGTGGTCACTATCACTGAAATGTTCTCCCGCCCAGAAATCCAACACCTGACCAGGTTCGCTGTCAAGCACCAAATCCAATGTAGCCTCCCCTCCAGTTGGCCTATCTACATTCTGCGACACACCCAACAAAAACTTTCCATCCACACTATTTGCACTGAGAAAACTCCAATCAACATTAGGGAAGTTGAAGTCACCCGTGACAAAAACCCTGTTACTTCTCCACCTTTCCAAAATCTGCCTCCCAATCTGTTCCTCCGTGTCTCTGTTGCTACTGGGGGGGTCTGCAGAAAACTCCCAATAAAGTGACTGCTCCTTTCCTGTTTCTGACTTCCACTTAGGGGTGTTGCCTCTTGGCAGAGATAGTAGCAGCCTTGTAAAAATGTGAGTAGGATACAGCAAACTGAGATGAAATGGCACAGAAAGTAGAGATTGTGTTGAAAATGGCCATCAGAAAACGTTTATATCTGTTAGGTATAATGAGGTACTATATTCTAAATTATTGAGGTGTAACTTGGAGACAGGAAGTTCCTGGGCTACAGACAGGTTCTGCTATGTAGTCTATTCAGTTTGGACACAAGTTGGAACACAATATAAAGGAGCTGTTCGTAAGTACGGGAAATGTTCTTATGTTAGGTCTTTACAACTATGAATTGAGTATCTTGGTACGAGCGTTCATAATCTGACATTCGTAAGTCAGGGACCACCTGTAAGTAGCCCACAGATTGTGTAAATTCAGAGGCCCTTTTGTAGGAGAAATCTTGATACTACAGCAAAGTGAAAGAATATAGTCGTTACAGTAAATGTTTGCAGGGCCGTGTGGAAATGTCAGGGCTGACTGAGTGCGTCTTGCATCAGCAAGATGGGCCAATTGGCCTTTCTCTGTGCTATATGATAATATGATAATTGTTTCTCTGTGAGGGATGGAAGCCCAAAAAGTAAGTCATTAATGGGCCCGGTGGTTTAAAAAGCCTCACTTGACATACACAGGCCATTGATTAGTAACAACATTGGTTCTCATTCACAAGCAGTAATTTGGTTTTCAGGTTACTGCTAATAAAATTTAATCTGTGCAAACGCAAGGTTACAGTGCACAAAAAAGAAATAATTGCAGGCAAGGTAATGCTGGGTAATCAGAATTACCAACTTAATGGTCTGCATTAGTAAATTAAAGTCTGTAAAACTGAGATCTCAGCCTTAGATAACCACATTCTCATGTGCTCGCTGGGTTCTGGCAGTCAATAAAACTTCGCTGTGCTGTGCTAATCATTTTAAGTTACTCAGTATTCTGTTTCGGAGAAATGTTGGGGAGTTTTCCTTTGGTGGCCTGGGCCAGTATTTGTCTGTCAGCATAAACTCTGACATGGAGTAGCTGGCCCGAATGGCCTTTGCTGGATATATTTTCAGGAATGGGAACAGGAGCCACTGCTTCCACTTAAAAGGTTTGCTTTGCATTATGCATATTAATACACTTTGAAGAAACCATCTTTGTTGTAAGCTCAAGCCACTTTCAGTATCTGTGTTTTTTATGAAGTATACTGTTTAAAAGTTCACCTCATGTTTTCAAACCGTTGAGTTTAAAATTATAATATTGACATAAAACACAATTTCATGACCTAGATGGACAGCAAATGTTAACTGAGCATGGTTGCAAACAGAAGGCCATTCTTCTGTTTGACTGGCGATAGTAAACTCAGGAGAATTGTAAACTTGGGGAATAGAGTGTGGAACTCCAAAAGGACATTGCCAAGTTGGTGCAGTGGGTAGGTACATGGTAGGGGAGGTTTAATGCAGTAAAGTGTGCAGTGATGCATTTTGCTCAGAAGAACATTGACAGACAACATAGAGTAGGAGGTACAATTTGAAAGAGGGTGCAGGAGCAGAGGGACCTGGGTGTAAAAGCCAAAAGAATTGTGGATGCTGGAAATTATAAAAACATAAAAAGAAATTGCTGGGAAAGCTCTGCCAGCAACTCTGGAGAGAAATCAGAGTTAACATTTCAGGTCCGGTGACCCTTGCTCAGAGTTGGGTGTTCTATGTGCACAGATCACTGAAGGTGGCTGGATGGGTAGAGAGTGCACACAGTGTTCTCAGCTTTATTAATAGGGGTACAGAGCACGAGAGTAAGGAGGTGATGCTGAACTTGTACATCACCTGTTAGACCTCAGCTGGAGTACTGTGTACAGCTGTGGGTGCCACATTATAGGAAAGGTAGGAATACATCAGAGAGAGCAATTTACAGGAATGGTTCGAGGAATGAGAACCTTACAGCTCTGACGATAGATTGAGGAAGTTGGGACTGTTCTCCTCGGAGAGATGGAGGCTGGGAGGAGATTTGGTAAAGGTTTTCAAAACCATGAGCGGGCTGGACAGAGTTGCTGGGAGACGCTGTTTGTGCTCATAAAAGGAACAAGAATGAGAGGGCAGAGATTTAAAGCGAAGGACAAACGAAACAAGGGTGATGTGAGAGAAAACTTTTTATCACGCAGCAACTAGTTAGGATTTGGAGTGTTTGGAAATGCGGTGGAGGCAGGATCAGTTGAGGCTTTCAGGAGAGGCATTGGATGGTTATTTGGAGAGAAATGGTGTGCAGGGAGATGGAGAAATGACAGGAGATTGGCATGAAGTAACAGAACCGGTGCAGGCACAATGGGCTGAACAGCCTACTTCTTTGCTGTAACAATTCTGCTGGCCCTTTGAAGGGTCTTGAGGGCAATGCCCATTGAAGGAACGTGCTCTCCGGAACATTCTGAGCTCACCATGCTTGCCGTGAGATGTCAAAGTGGTAGGCCCGGCTAATCTCATCGAGATGGGCTTGTAGCATCGGCTGCATCTCCTCACGGGGTGAAGGGGTAAGGGTGGCCGTCGACTGTTGGCCAAAGGAGATGGCAGGCGAGGAGGCGATCCCGCGGACTGGCGGCGTTGGCACACGGTCTTCCTCTTCCTCTAGCTCATCCTCCATGCCCTGGTGCAGGTAACTCTTCACAGGGGGCGGGGCACACCAGCCATCACTGTCATAGCTAAGGGTGGGGTGTCAGAGAAACACAACGGTCAGTCAGCACCGAGACTGGACTACTACAACTACAACAACAACAACAACAACAACCTGCCTTATGTGGCAGTCAAAATCCCTCCTCCTCCTCCCAAAACAATTCATAGGAGCTGAGATGTCACCTTTTTCTTTAATAAAAACTTAAGTTATCTCGAGAATGGCCCACTGTCAAGGAAAGGCCGCCAGCATTCTCAAAGATCCATCCCACCCTGACAATGTTTTTCTACAACCTCTACCATCGGGGAGAAGGTACAGAAGCCTGAACACACGCACAAGCCGGTTTCGTAACAGCTTCTGCCCTACTGTTGTCAGAATACTGAATGGACTCACAAACTCTTAACATTCACCTGTACCTGTGTGTTTTGTTTTTGCCGCTGTTTACCTATTATTTCCTTATCTATGCTACTGAACTCTGTGGTCCGTCTGTATTGCTCGCAAGACAAACCTTTTCATTGTGTCTCGGTACACATGACAATAAATTCAATTCAAATTCAATGTGACTGGAAAGTAGTTCTGGGTTTTACATATTAATGAACTGAAACCTGCAACCACTTCTCAAAGATGAAAGACTTAACAGCAATCTAGGTTTGTTCAATATATTATTTCAGTTGCATGACACTGTGATCTTTTGCTACAAATTCTGTGTCCCATGATCAGCTACCTGATGAAAGATCAGTACTCTGAAAGTTAGTGCTTCCAAATAAAGCTGATGAATATGACCTGGTGGTTGTGTGATTTTAAAATTAATTCACAGGAGAGTAGCTTGAGACTGCCATGATCAGACATGAGGACAGGTGGTTGAAAGCTTAGACAAGAGGAAGTGTCTTTAAGGCTTTGCAAGACCAGAAGAAACAGCAGCAGGGACACAGCATTCAGCCCATTGAGACTGCTCGAACATGCCACATGATCATTGGTTGATCTTGAGTTTAAATCCTTTCCCTTCCTCACATCCCCCTTCATTTCCCCAAGACGGGTCAATAACACAGCTTTAACTATACTCAATGACAGGGCAGTCACAACTCTCTGGGGAGCGTGGAGAATTCCAAAGATCCACATCTGTCCAAGTGAAGTGACTTGTTTCACTCCAGTCCGAAGTGATTGGCTCCTTATCCGGAGATTGTGTCCTTGGGTTCAATCCCCTGATCAACAGAAACAATCTTCTGTCCTCTCAAACCCCCGTGTGTCTTTCAATATGATTGCCTCTCATTTGTCTAAACTCCTGAGAATCTCCTCCCAATCTACTCAGCATCTTATCATAGAACATGGAGAACAACTTAAATGAAGACTCGCTGCACTGCACCAAGGCAAGATATCTATCCATTACTTGTTTTAAAACCTGTTTTCTTGAGAAATTGGAATACCTGTACACTCAGATTCTTCAGTCAGACTCCATCTAGACTCTGACTTTCCTAAGAACAACACAGAAACATAGAAACTAGGAGCAGGTCATTCAATGGCTGAGGTTGGCTGATTGTCCAACTCAGTTCCCTGCTCTTGCTTTTTCCCCCATACCCTTTGACCCCTTTAGCCCTAATAGGACTGTTTTTACTGGAGCTCAGGAGGTTGAGAGGCAACCTGATCGAAGTTTATAAAATAATGAGAGATACAGATAGCTTATGCCTGAAACATCCACTCTCCTGCTCTTCAGATGCTGCTTGACCTGCTGTGCTTTCCCAGCACCACACTTTTCGACTCTGTGGGTGATGACATTTCTCCGCACCTCAGTCCGAAATGGTCTACCTCATATCCTTAGACTGTGACCCTCTGACTTCGATAAAACCTTCTCTTTGCCCTTCCAAAATTTTAGCACGGCTTACTTTGCCTGCGTTGAAATTAATTTTACCCACTCTGTAGGTGTGATACTATATTCCAAGCATTTGGTGTCTGTTTTGGTTTTACAGCACCTGCAGTTACCTGTCTATGATTTAACACTTTTGGTCTCATTGAACAATCTCCAGTGAAGTAATTAAAATTCATAATCTGGGAGAAGCCTAATGTATTAAAGTATGTGTGGTGCTGAGATGGTGCTTTATCGGAATAAATCAAGGCATGACCCTGTCTCACACATCCCTAATATTAAAGAGCCTTTTGTCGGTGACCTCCTCCATTCATAGTGACCAAGGTTCAGCTCAAATACACTTTGGATAATTGATTCGTTGGAAGTGAAAATCAACAGATTCTGAGTGTTCTAATTTAATTATTGAGTGATCTCTTCGCATTATGAAGCAGGAGAACATTTGAGGCCCACTACCTGTGATCTTTTAGATGCTTATCACAGCAACTTCCTTTAATAGGAAGGCAAGTTATTAAAAACTGACAGCACAGAAAAAGGCCATTTGGTCCACTATGCCTGGGTTAGCACTTTGGCTGAGCTATTCAGTAGTTCCCTCTCTCTTTGATCTTTCCCCAGATAATAACAACAAAGCAAGAAGCACTTCAACAGCACCTACCTATCCTACAACGACAACCTCCTAGGTGCATAGAAGCAGTTGTCAGACCATACAGGAGCAAATTAGGCCATTCAGCCCATCAAGTCTGATCTGTCATTCAATCATGGCTTATATGTTTCTCAACCCCGTTCTCCCCATAAGCCTGGATCCCCTTTATTAATCAAGAACCTATCTATCTCTGTCTCAAATACACTCAATAACTTGGCCTCCACAGCGCTCTGTGGCAATGCATTCCACAGAGTCACCACTCTCTGGCTGAAGAAACTCCTCCTCGTCTCATGGTGGCACAGTGGTTAGCTCTGTTGCCTCACGGCGCCAGAGACCTGGGTTCAATTCCTGCCTCAGGCGACTGACTGTGTGACGTTTGCACATTCTCCTCGTTTCTGCGTGGGTTTGCTCCAGTTTCCTCCCAAAGGCCAAAGACGTGCAGACTAGGTGAATTGGCCATGCTAAATTGCCCATAGTGTTAGGTGTAGGGGAATGGGTCTGAGTGGGTTGTGCGTCGGTGTGGACTTGTTGGGCCGAAGGGCCTGTTTCCACACTGTAAGTAATCTAATCTAAAGGGTCTTGCCTTCACCCCAAGGTTGTTCTAAAAAAATGAAAAGATGCATTTTGTCAAAGTTTTACATCTTCGACTCATCAGAAGAATTTTCAAGAATACTCCTTCACATCTGAAAACAACACTTACACTGTGAGAGAATAATGCTGATTACATGGCTTTTGGACTCTGATTGGTAGAGGTATTCTCATGCTGAATGCACCTGTGAATGGCGATTGACAGTTAACTGCCAGGCACATTGGTTCCAACTGGCATTGCCCCGAGAAATGAACTTGTGAATGGCTGTTACTTATTATATCGAGTTGAAGCAGTGCGTGCATGTAGCCTTTCTATCTACAAAGATAGAATATTTATCTATTACGTATTATGCATAATGTATGAATATTTATAGCTTCCAGAACCCACTGTGAATCTGACTGATAATTCTAAACTGCTCCATAAGCATTAACAGGTGCACTCACAATGGCAATGACTCGACCAATCAGAATCCACTTGACAACTAATCAGCTCTCACCTTTCATGAAATATAAAAGACGGTTTTCTCTTTGAATTGGTATTCTTGTGAAGTGTCCTGATGAAAATATGATGCAAGACAAAAAGCTTTGAAACAACATGTATTTTTCAGGAATAACCAAGTTCTCTACTGACCAAATGACTATTTCTATGTAACTTGAGTGATTGAAGTTTATCGCTGTCCTCAATATATCTTTAAAAATCCAAAAGAAACTGAGAAATGACACAAAAGGCAACTGAGGATTAGAAGTTGAATTCGGTACAGAAAGCAAAATAAAAAGAAGGAAAAGTTTAATTAAGGGAGATGGAAAAAAAAGTTAGAAAAAGGAGAAGTAACAGTAAAGATCTTAGGTTGTCCATAATTTGATACATCTTTAAAATCAGGCTGCATGCTTGAGACAGAGAAAAAGAACAATACAGCACAGGAACAGGCCCTTCAGCCCTCTAAGCCTGTGCTGCTACATTTTAGACAATAGACAATAGACAATAGGTGCAGGAGTAGGCCATTCAGCCCTTTGAGCGTGCACCACCATTCAATATGATCATGGCTGATCATTCCTAATCAGTATCCTCTTCCTGCCTTATCTCCATAACCCTTGATTCCACTATCTTTGAGAGATCTATCCAACTCTTTCTTAAATGAATCCAGAGACTGGGCCTCCACTGCCCTCTGGGGCAGAGCATTCTACACAGCCACCACTCTCTGGGTGAAGTTTCTCCTCATCTCTGTCCTAATTGGTCTACCCCATATCTTTAAGCTGTGTCCTCTGGTTCGGCACTCACCCATCAGTGGAAACATGTTTCCTGCTGCCAGAGTGTCCAATCCTTTCATAATCTTATATGTCTCAATCAGATCCCCTCTCAGTCTTCTAAACTCAATGGTATACAAGCCCAGTCGCTTCAGTCTTTCAGTGTAAGGTAATCCCGCCATTCCAGGAATTGACCTTGTGAACCTACGCTGCACTCCCTCAATAGCCAGAATGTCTTTCCTCAAATTTGGAGACCAGAACTGCACACAGTACTCCAGGTGTGGACTCACCAGGGCCCTGTACAGCTGCAGAAGCACCTCTTTGCTTCTATACTCAATTCCTCTTGTTATGAAGGCCAGCATGCTATTAGCCTTCTTCACTACCTGCTGTACCTGCATGCTTGCCTTCATTGACTGGTGGACAAGAACACCCAGATCTCTCTGTACTGCCCCTTTACCTAATTGATTCCATTGAGGTAGTAATCTGCTTTCCTGTTCTTGCCACCAAAGTGGATAACCAGACATTTATCCACATTAAACTGAATCTGCCATGCATCTGCCCGCTCACCTAACTTGTCCAGGTCACCCTGTAATCTCCTAACATCCTCATCACATTTCACCCTGCCACCCAGCTTTGTATCATCAGCAAATTTGCTAATATTATTGCTGATACCATCTTCTATATCATTAACATATATTGTAAAAAGCTGCGGTCCCAGCACGGATCCCTGCGGTACCCCACTGGTCACTGCCTGCCATTCTGAAATGGAGCCGTTTATCACTACCCTTTGTTTCCTATCAGCCAACCAATTTTCAATCCAATCTAGTACTTTGCCCCCAATACCATGCACCCTAATTTTACTCACTATCCTCCTGTGTGGGACTTTATCAAAAGCTTTCTGAAAATCCAGGTACACTACATCTACTGGATATCCCTCGTCCATCTTCAGAGTTACATCCTCAAAAAATTCAAGAAGATTAGTCAAGCATGATTTCCCCTTCATAAATCCATGCTGACTCTGACCTATCCTGTTACTGCTATCCAGATGTGTCATAATTTCTTCCTTTATAATAGACTCCAGCATCTTTCCCACGACTGAGGTCAGACTAACTGGTCTATAATTTCCTGCTTTCTCTCTCTCACCTTTCTTAAAAAGTGGTATAACATTAGCCACCCTCCAATCCTCAGGAACCGACCCCGAATCTATCGAACTCTGGAAAATAATCACCAACGCATCATTGATTTCTCGAGCCACCTCCTTCAGTACCCTGGGA
The DNA here is from genome assembly GCF_047496795.1 of Chiloscyllium punctatum. Taxonomy (NCBI): domain Eukaryota; kingdom Metazoa; phylum Chordata; class Chondrichthyes; order Orectolobiformes; family Hemiscylliidae; genus Chiloscyllium; species Chiloscyllium punctatum. Next base: position 97,399,357 of record NC_092753.1, on the reverse strand, counting down.
TGTAGACCATCAGGCCTCGGAGACTTATCAACCTTCAGACCTAACAGTCTCTCCAACACCAAATCCTGGCAAATATAAATTCTCTTCAGTTCAGGTCCTTCAGCCACTGTTTCCTCAGGGAGATTGCTTGTGTCTTCCCCAGTGAACACAGATCTGAAGTACCCATTTAATTCTTCTGCCATTTCTTTGTTCCCCGTAATATATTCCCCTGTTTCTGTCAAGGGCCCAATTTTAGTCCTAACCATTTTTTTGCCTTGCACATACCTAAAAAAGCTTTTACTATCCTCCTTTATATTATTGGCCAGTTTATCTTTGTACCTCCTTTTTTCTCTGCATATTTCCTTCTTGGTAATCCTCTGTTGCTCTTTAAAAGCTTCCCAGTCCTCAGTTTTCCCACTTATCTTTGCTATGTTATACTTTTTCTCTTTTAACTTTATATGTTTCTTAACTTCCCTCATCAGCCACGGCCGCCCATGCCTCCTCCTAGGATCTTTCTTCCTTTTAGGAATGAACTGATCCTGCAACTTCTGTATTATACACAGAAGTATCCGTCATTGTTCCTCCACGGTCATCCCTGCTAAGGTATTGCACCATTGAACTTTGGCCAGCTCCTCCCTCATAGCTCCATATTTCCCTTTATTCAACAGAAGTACTGTCACTTCCGACTGTACCCTCTCCCTCTCAAATTGCAGATTGAAGCTTAATGTATTATGGTCACTACTTCCCAATGGCTCCTTCACTTCGAGGTCTCTGACCAATTCTGGTTCGTTACACAATACCAGATCCAGAATTGCCTTCTCCCTGGTCGGCTCCAGCACCAGCTGCTCTAAAAATCCATCTCTGAGGCACTCCACAATGTCTCTTTCTTGAGGTCCAATACCATTCTGACTCTCCCAGTCTACCTGCATGTTAAAATCCCCCATAACAACTGTAGTAACATCTTTGCGACAGGCCAATTTCATCTCTTGATTCAACTTACATCAAGACTACTGTTTGGGGGCCTGTAGATGACTCCCAAGAGGGTCTTTTTACCCTTAGTATTTCGCAGCTCTATCCATACTGACTCTATATCCCCTGACTCTAGGTCCCCCCGCGCAAGGGACTAAATATCTTCCCTTACCAACAAGGCCACCCCACCCCCTCTGCCCGCCAGTCTGTCCTTACGATAGCACGTGTAGCCTTGAATATTCATTTCCCAGGCCCTGTCCACTTGAAGCCATGTCTCAGTTATCCCCACAATATCGTATCTGCCAATTTCCAAAAGAGCCTCAAGCTCATCCATCTTATGTCTAATGCTTCGTGCATTCATGTATAGTATTTTTAATTTGTTACTACCCTCACCCTTCCCATCAACCTATATTTCACTCAACCTTACAGCATGATCCCTTTCTGAGTTTTCTGCCTCATAGACACAGTTGTCTTTCTTGACTTCTCTTGTTCTAACTTTCCCTTCAATTTCCTTTTTAAACATTCAGTTTGTCCCCTCCCCCCCGCTACTTAGTTTAAATGTAGCTGTGTTGCAGTAGAAAAGACAGTTTGTTTCAAAATTACTTACCTGTAGCGGGCAGCGGAAGTGAGGTTGGAGCGCATAGCTGGGCGGGAAGGTAAGTGATTAGTATTTGAGTGGGTGTGTTCTAGACCCCAGGTCCTACTTCCGTAGGGCCTCCCTCCCACCCTCCTCCTCTAACCTAACTTTAAAGTCCACAGGTTATTGACTCAGTGTTCTTGTTTTTGGAGACAGTGTACAGTCATGGCAGCACAGGCGGTGGACTGTTCCTCCTGCAGGATGTTTGAGGTAGGGGTGACCACCGATACTCCTGCCGACTTCGTGTGCAGGAAATGCAGTCAGATCCTGATCCTCACCGAACGAGTTAGGGAACTGGAACTGGAGCTGGATGAGCTGAGGATTATTCGAGAGGCTGAGAGGGTGATCGATAGAAGCTACAGGGACATAGTTACGCCAGAGAACAGAGGTAGCTGGGTAACAGTTAGAGGTGGGAAGGGGAAGAAGCAGGCAGTGCAGGGTTCCCCTGTGGTCGTTCCCCTAAAAAATAAGTATGCAGCTTTGGAAACTGTTGGGGGGGACAGCCTTGCAGGTGTAAGCTGCAGTGAAGGGGTCTGTGGCTCTGAGATTCAGAAGGGAAAGGGGGAGAAGAGGAGAGCGCTAGTTATAGGGGACTCTCTAGTTAGAGGGACGGACAGGCGGTTCTGTGGACATGGGCGAGACTCTCGGCTGGTTTGTTGCCTCCCGGGTGCTAGGGTCCGAGACGTCTCGGACCGTGTCTTCAGAATCCTTAAGGGGGAGGGTGTGCAGCCAGAAGTCGTGGTACACATTGGCACCAACGACATAGGTAGGAAGAGGGGTGGGGAGGTCATTCAAGAGCTCAAGGAGTTAGGCTGGAAGCTAAAAGCTAGGACAGACAGAGTCGTCATCTCTGGGTTGTTGCCGGTGCCACGTGACAGAGAGGCAAAGAATAGGGAGAGAGTGCAGTTGAACACGTGGCTGCAAGGATGGTGTAGGAGGGAGGGCTTCAGATATTTGGACAATTGGACTGCATTCTGGGGAAGGTGGGACCTGTATAAACAGGACGGGTTGCACCTGAACCAGAAGGGCACCAATATCCTGGGGGGTAGGTTTGCTAGCACTCTTCGGGGGGGTTTAAACTAATTTGGCAGGGGGATGGGATCCGGACTTGTAGTCCAGCAAGTAAGCTAGCTGTGTGTCAGGATGTCCAAGACTGTAGGGAGGCTGTGGAGAAGGTAGCTCTGACAGGGACTACTTGCGGACACAGAGATGGGCTCAAGTGCGTATACTTCAATGCAAGGAGTATCAGAAATAAGGTGGGTGAACTTAAGGCGTGGATCGGTACCTGGGACTACGATGTTGTGGCCATCACGGAAACATGGATAGATGAGGGACAGGAATGGCTGTTGGAGGTTCCTGGTTACAGATGTTTCAGTAAGATTAGGGAGGGTGGTAAAAAAGGAGGGGGGGTGGCATTGCTAATTAGAAATGGTATAACGGCTGCAGAAAGGAAGTTTGAGGGGGATCTGCCTCTGGAGGTAGTATGGGCTGAAGTCAGAAATAGGAAAGGTGCAGTCACCTTGTTGGGTGTTTATTATAGGCACCCCAATAGCAGCAGAGATGTGGAGAAACAGATTGGGAAACAGATTTTGGAAAGGTGCAGAAGCCACAGGGTCGTAGTCATGGGCGACTTCAACTTCCCAAATATTGATTGGAAGCTCTTTAGATCAAGTAGATTGGATGGGGCGGTGTTTGTGCAGTGTGTCCAGGAAGCTTTTCTAACGCAGTATGTAGATTGTCCAACCAGAGGGGAGGCCATATTGGATTTGGTACTCGGTAACGAACCGGGACAAGTGGTGGGCTTGTTGGTGGGTGAACATTTTGGTGATGGTGACCACAATTCTGTGACTTTCACCTTGGTTATGGAGAGAGATAGGTGCGCACAACAAGGTAGATTTTACAATTGGGGGAAGGGAAATTACGATGCTGTAAGACAGGATTTGAGGAGCATACGTTGGGAGCATAGGCTGTTAGGGAAGGATGTGGTGGAAATGTGGGACTTTTTCAAGGAGCAGATACGACGTGTCCTTGATATGTATGTACCGATCAGGCAGGAAAGAAATGGTCGTGTGAGGGAGCCTTGGTTGACGAGGGAGGTTGAATGTCTAGTAAAGAGGAAGAAGGAGGCTTACATAAGGTTGAGGAAACAAGGTTCAGACAGAGCAGTGGAGGGATACAGGATAGCCAGAAGGGACCTGAAGAAAGGGATTAGGAGAGCTAAGAGAGGGCATGAAAAATCCCTGGCGGATAGGATCAAGGATAACCCCAAGGCATTCTATGCATATGTGAGAAACCTGAGAATGACGAGAACGAGGGTAGGTCCGATCAAGGACAGTGGTGGGAGACTGTGTATTGAGTCGGAAGAGATAGGAGAGGTCTTGAACAAGTACTTCTCTTCAGTATTTACGAACGAGAGGGACCGTATTGTTGAAGAGGAGAGTGTGAAACGGACTGATAAGCTAGAAGAGATACCTGTTAGGAAGGAAGATGTGTTGGACATTTTGAACAACTTGAGGATAGACAAGTCCCCCGGGCCTGACGGGATATATCCTAGGATTATGTGGGAAGCAAGAGAGGAAATTGCAGTACCGTTGGCAATGATCTTCTCGTCTTCACTGGCAACTGGGGTGGTACCAGGGGACTGGAGAGTAGCGAATGTTGTGCCCCTGTTCAAAAAAGGGAATAGGGATAACCCCGGGAATTACAGGCCAGTTAGTCTTACTTCTGTGGCAGGCAAAGTAATGGAAAGGGTACTGAGGGATAGGATTTACGAGTATCTGGAAAGACACTGCTTGATTAGGGACAGCCAGCACGGATTTGTGAAGGGTAGGTCTTGCCTTACAAGTCTTATTGAATTCTTCGAGGAGGTGACCAAGCATGTGGATGAGGGTAGAGCAGTGGATGTAGTGTACATGGATTTTAGTAAGGCATTTGATAAGGTTCCCCATGGTAGGCTTATGCGGAAAGTCAGGAGGCATGGGATAGAGGGAAATTTGGCCAATTGGATAGAAAACTGGCTAACCGGTAGAAGTCAGAGAGTGGTGGTAGATGGTAAATATTCAGCATGGAGTCCAGTTACAAGTGGAGTTCCGCAGGGATCAGTTCTGGGTCCTCTGCTGTTTGTAATTTTTATTAATGACTTAGAGGAGGGAGTCGAAGGGTGGGTCAGTAAATTTGCAGATGATACAAAGATAGGTGGAGTTGTGGACAGTGAGGAGGGCTGTTGTCGGCTGCAGAGGGACTTAGATAGGATGCAGAGCTGGGCTGAGGAGTGGCAGATGGAGTTCAACCCTGCCAAGTGTGAGGTTGTCCATTTTGGAAGAACAAATAAGAATGCGGAATACAGGGTTAATGGTAGGGTTCTTGGTCAGGTGGAGGAACAGAGGGATCTTGGGGTCTATGTACATAGATCTTTGAAGGTTGCCACTCAGGTGGATAGAGTTTGTAAGAAGGCCTATGGAGTATTATCGTCCATTAGCAGAGGGATTGAATTCAAGAGTCGTGAGGTGATGTTGCAGCTGTACAGGACTTTGGTTAGGCCACATTTGGAGTACTGTGTGCAGTTCTGGTCGCTTCACTTTAGGAAAGATGTGGAAGCTTTGGAGAGGGTGCAGAGAAGATTTACCAGGATGTTGCCTGGAATGGAGAGTAGGTCGTACGAGGATAGGTTGAGAGTTCTCGGCCTTTTCTCGTTGGAACGGCGAAGGATGAGGGGTGACTTGATAGAGGTTTATAAGATGATCAGAGGAATAGATAGAGTAGACAGTCAGAAACTTTTTCCCCGGGTACAACAGAGTGTTACAAGGGGACATAAATTTAAGGTGAAGGGTGGAAGGTATAGGGGAGATGTCAGGGGTGGGTTCTTTACCCAGAGAGTGGTGGGGGCATGGAATGCGCTGCCCGAGGGAGTGGTAGAGTCAGATTCATTGGCGACCTTTAAGCGGCATTTGGATAGGTGCATGGATGGGTGCTTAATCTAGGATAGAAGTTCGGCACAACATCGTGGGCTGAAGGGCCTGTTCTGTGCTGTATTGTTCTATGTTCTATGTTCTATGTTCTAAAACCTGCCTGCCAGAATGCTGGTCCCTAACCTATTAAGGTGCAAACCGTCTCTCTTGTAGAATTTATGCTTACCACAAAATATAACCCAGTGATCCAAGACCTTAAATCCTTGCTTCCTGCACCAGTTCCCCAGCCACACGTTCAAGTCCATTATCTCCCTGTTTCTGGCCTCACCAGCCCGAGGAACTGGAAGCAAACCGGAGATAACCACCTTGGACGTCCTGCTTTTCAGCCTTCTTCCTAGTTCTCCGAAGTCCCGCTGTAGTATGTTCCTCCTCTTCTTCCCGACATCATTTGTGCTGACATGTACCACCACCTCTGGCTCTTCACCCTCGTCCTTGAGGATTTCCTGCACTCTGTCCGCGATGTCTTTCACCCTGGCACCAGGAAGGCAACACACCATCCTTAAATCCCGTCTGCTGCCACAAAAACCCCGGTCAGTTCCTCTCACAATGGAGTCCCCTATTCCCACGGCTCTGTGCGATGTCCGACTCTTCTGCTCTGCCTCTGTGCCAACTTTTGATTGACAGACCTGGCCGCCTTGTGAACTGGCAGTGTCATCAGTCTCTACTGTTTCCAAAAGCTTCAACTTGTCCCTGACTTCTCCCGGGGTCTCTTGCACCTGTCTCCTCTCTGCCTTCCTCAATGTCTGCTCTCTTCTGGTATGGTCGGTGTAATAACCTCGCTGAAGGTCTTGTCCAGAAAGATCTCGTTCTCTCGGATGAGTATAAGGTCCTCGAGTTCTTTCATCAGTGCTGCAATATGCTCTGTCAGTAGCTGAACGTGCACACACTTTACACACTTATAGAAGCCAGACACACCAGAGTCGTTGACCTCCCACATCAAGCACGTAGCACACTGAACCTGCTTGGCAATCATGTCTTCACCCTCTTCAACTGTGGCGTAATCACTTCACTCAACCTCCTTGTCAAAGACTCCTGAGCTGAAGCCTCACTCTTCGATCCAAACTTCCTTAGACCCTCTTTTTGTGGCAAGTCTGTGGACTCTTAATTTAGGTTAGAGGAGGAGGGAGGGAGGGACCTTGTAGGACCTGGGGTCTAGAAGACACCCACTCTAATAGCAATCACTTACCTTCCCGACTGGCTTTGAGCTCCACCCTTCCATACTAAAACTGCCTTCCCTTACAGGCTCCATATCCCTCTATTCCCTTCATATTCATATCTTTGTCCAGCTGCTTTGTGAATGCTGCTATTATATCGGCTTCCACCACAACCTCTGGCAATGCATTCCAGGCACTCACTGCCCTTTGTATGAAAATCCTGCCTCACACATCTCTCTTTTAAACCTCCCCCCTCTGCACCTTGAACCTGTGCCCCCTAATAATTGATCCTCCATCCTGGGAAAAAGCCTCATACTTTCTACTCTATCCACGTCATTCATAATCTTATAAACTTTATCAAGTTGCTTCTCAACATGCTGTGTTCCAGTGAAAACAAACCCAATCTATCCAACCTTTCTTCATAGCTAAAGTCCCCCATACCAGGCAACAACCTGGTAAACCTTTTCTGTACCCTCTCCAAAGCATCTGCATCTTTCTGGTAGTGTGGTGACCAGAATAGTATGCAATATTCCAGGTGTCGTCTAACTAAAGTTCTATAAAGATGCAGCATAACTTGTCTATCCTGGTACTCAATGCTCCTTCCAATGAAGGCAAGCGTATGCTATAAGCCTTTTTTCTACCTTATCTGTCTGTGCTGCCACCTTCAGTGCTCTGTGAACCTGCACACCCAGGTCCCTCTGCATATCAATACTCCTAGGGGTTCTGCCATTCACTGTATACAGTTTCAATGGTTCCCTTTCTGGGGCACAATGGCTTTGCAGGAATTCATTAAAATGGTCCTTCCTTGTTCAGTACCAGCCGTAACTTTCAGTAATTTTCTTCATGAAATTGAACCATACAGATGCAAAAATGTTTATGAACACTCTCCAGTGTAATCGAGGGTGAGTTAGAACAAGCTAAAAAGCAGGAGTGCAAATTGTGCAGTGAATTGTGACAACTCGTCACACATACTGTCCCTCCCAGAGGCGGCTGGCTTAATTTACACACTCCATGTGCCATTAGACCTCAGTGATATTTTCCCAGCCAACTCTGATTTCTTAAGAGCTGCTTTGTTCTATGAAAGTCATCTTCACGTTGACGAGAATAAAAACAGAGAGGGAACAGAGGAGACACAGATGGCAGTCATTTACCCCAGGTTTCTAACCACAGGGTTGGGAAAGTTATCTGTGTAATTTCTAGGAACAATTGGAATCCCTGTGTGATCCAACAAAATGATTTCACTCACATCAGTGGGAAATATCAAAGTCTCTAATTTGCTTAATTACAAAAGAAGGAAAGACTTGCAATCCCCAGCCTGGGGCCATTAGTTTGTTTGCTGTTTTCTTTTTGAAAATAGGAAGAAAGGATAGGGCGATCAGTTAATGACAATCAGTCCCTTCAGTTCTCGGTGTGGTCTGCTTCAGGAGAACTCAATGATAGGGACATTGGAAAGGGTAAACCGTGAAGATTTGAGACGGGAAATGTGCCCAGTCCAGCAGGCATGATCTGCCAATCCCACTGATTACATTAGCCCCAGTAATGTGAGGAGTTGCCAAGACAACTAATATAATTTTGCATGGTTGCATAAAGATCACACTACAGACTTGCAACAACATACACTGGTAGAGTAGATCACAGTAAATCATCTGTAAACTTCACTTAACAGATTCTGTTCAAATCCAGTTCAGTTTTTCAGTGAGCAGACATAGTACTGACTCCCACAACCTCTGGAGCACTGCTGTAGCCTGAGGCAAGGATGTGGATATTGCTGTTCTCAATTCCAAAAACTCTCTGTTGGCTCTGTAAACATTTGGAAGCTTCACTTCATTCATTCTCATTTGGTCAGGTCCTAGTATGGGTTAGATACAAATAGAGAGTAAACCTCCCTCTGCACTGTCCCATCAAACACTCTGAGACAGGTACAGCATGGTTAGGTACAGAGTTAAGCTTCCTCCACTCTTTCAAACTGAAGATGTCTCTACACTTTAAAGCTGAAAGTAAAACCCCCTTGACACTATCCTCATCATATACTCCCAGGACAGCGACAGCACAGCGTGAAATAGAGTAAAGCATTGGTAGCGAGGTTTGAGAAGATTTGTAGCTCAACTTGATATTCTGGATGTAGATTTGCTCGCTGAGCTGGAAGGTTTGTTTTCAGACGTTTTGTCACCATACCAAGTAATATCTTCACTGAGCCTCCGGACGAAGCACTGGTGGTGTAGCCCGCTTTCTCTTCATGTGTTTGGGTCTCCTTGGGTTGGTGATGTAATTTATTGTGATGACATCATTTCCTACGGTGAAGTCATTTCCTGTTCTTTTCCACAGGGGATTGGAGATGGGATCCAAGTCAATGTGTTTGTTGATAGAGTTCCAGTTGGAATGCCGTGCTTCTAGGAATTCTCGCTCATGTCTTTGTTTGGCTTGTCCTAGCATGGATGTATTGTTCCAGTCGAAGTGGTGTCCTTCCTTATCTGAATGTAAGGATACCAGTGAGAGTGGTTGACACTAGTAGACGACATGACCCACTCTCACTAGTACCCTCACATACAGATGAGGAAGGACACCACTTCGACTGGGACAACACATACATCCTAGGACAAGTCAAACAAAGACACGCACGAGAATTCCTAGAAGCATGGCATTCAAACTGGAACTCTATCAACGAACACATTGACTTGGATCCCATTTACCACCCCCACCCCCGAGGAAAAGAACACGAAATCACATCACCATAGGAAATGACGTTACCACAGGAAATTACATCAGCAACCCAAGGAAACCCAAACATATAAAGGGAAAGTGGGCTACACCACCAGTGCTTCGTCCAGAGGCTCACCGAAGATGTTACCTCATATGGTGATGAAACACTGCCAGGACAGGGACAGCAGCGAGTTAGATACAGAGTAAAGCTCGCTCTACACTGTCCCCATTAAACATTCTCGGGACAGAGACAGCACGGGGTTAGATACAGAGTAAAGCTCGCTCTACATTGTCCCCATTAAACACTCCCAGGACAGGGACAGCAGCGAGTTAGATACAGAGTAAAGCTCCCTCTACCCTGTTCCCCCATTAAACACTCCCAGGACAGGGAGAACACGGGGTTCGACAAAGAGTAAAGCTCTCTCTCTACACTGTCTCCATCAAACAGTCCCAGGACAGGGACAGGATGGGGTTGGATACAGAGTAAAGCTCCCTCTACACTGTCCCCATCAAACACTCCCAGGACAGGAGCAGCACGGGGTTAGATACAGAGTAAATTTCTCTCTACACTGTCCCCATCAAACACTCCCAGGACAGGGACAGCACGGGGTTGGATACAGAGTAAAGCTCTCTCTATGTTGTCCCCATCAAACACTCCCAGGACAGGGACAGCACGGGGTTGGATACAGAGTAAAGCTCTCTCTATGTTGTCCCCACCAAACACTCCCAGGACAGGGACAGCACGGGGTTGGATACAGAGTAAAGCTCTCTCTACACTGTCCCCATCAAACACTCCCAGGACAGGGACAGCACGGGGTTGGATACAGAGTAAAGCTCTCTCTATGTTGTCCCCACCAAACACTCCCAGGACAGGGACAGGATGGGATTGGATATAGAGTAAAGCTCTCTCTCTACTGTCTCTAACAAACACTCCCACGGTAGAGACAGAAGTGAGGACTGCAGATGCTGGAAATCAGATTGTAGATTAGAGTGGTGCTGGAAATGCACAGCAGGTCAGGCAGCATCCGAGGAGCAGGAGAATCGACGTTTCAGGCAAAAGCCCTTCATTAGGAATGAGGGCCTTCATTCCTGATGAAGGGCTTTTGCCCGAAACATTGCTTTTCCTGCTCCTTGGACGTTGCCTGACCTGCTGTGCTTTTCCAGCACCACTCTAATCTAGACTCCCGTAGCAGGGACAGCACGGGGTTAGAACATAAGAACAAAGAACCCAGAGCAGGAGTACGTCTTCTGTTTCTTCGAGCCTGCTCCACCATTCAATAAGATCTTGGCTGATCTTTTCATGGCCTCAGCTCCTTTTACCTGCCCGTTCACCATAATCCTTAATTCCATTAGATACAAAGTAAAAGTCTCTCTACATTGTACCCCATGAAACACTTCCATGACAGGAACAACCTAGGGCTAGATACAGAGTAAAGCTCCCTTTATGCAGTCCTCTTCAAAAACTCTGAGGACATGTTACCTATTAAATTCTCTCCATGTTGTCCTTTGAAACAGTCCTTGGCTGAGAGGGATTTGTATTGGAAACAGATCTTTCACAATTGATGAATTGTTGACATTGCCAAGTAGTTGGCAAATTGCATAAATGTCCCAGCTAAATGTCTGACAGTGTGGCTCACCCACAGTACTGTACCATGTTATGGACCAGGCCCGACCCATCAAACCATTTTTAAGCAGGTAGCCCAGACCATAACTTTGCTATTTGTTTCATGTCAGTGTACAGTGGATATTCCTGGAGTGAATTAGCTGGTCAGGCTGTCGAGTTTTAAACAAAAATAATTTATTTCCAAAATTATGGAATAAAGCATAACAAACCAAAAATAGAATGCCCAAATAACTTATTCTATCCAAACCTGACAGCTGTCCCATCTTAATGATGCTGTTCCGAAAATACGTGCAACAATCCCAATGAACAAACTCCTTCGCACAAAGAGGAAAAATGACTCAAAAACCTGACAGGTCACAAAGTCAGCAGGGCAGAAGGAGGGGGAGATCATCCAGTTTAAACTGTGACCCTGACTCAACTAACCCCTGAACTGAACTGATCTGCACACTCAGAGAGCTGGCCACAGCCCCTCAATTATACCAGGTTTTTTAAATTAAAGACTTGAACGCTTTCTGCCTGAAGTATTATCTGTTAGGTGTAAAGAAAAGGGCCCTAGTGAACCATCCAAGACATGTGGAACCTTGGGTCATTTGGAATCTCTCTGAAAGAAATCAAGGACAACATCACATTGTAAAAGGTATGTGTTTGTGACAACTGCAGTTGTCATCTTGGACGAGAAGTTATTAAACATTGAGTTATGTTTCAGTTCAGTTGCCAGTGGAACCCGGTAATGCCTTCCCATAGTGACTTGTTATTGCTCAGCAGAATGAATAAGGAAGCTGCTTGTACAAGAGTGCCCCTTGTTTCTCTGTGGTTCATTTGGTGAACTTTCACTGAATTCAGGCAAAATAAAAATGATGTTATTTGTGAGAGGAAACAGCCCTCAGTTCACACAGTTTGAAGTACTTGCTTTATCAAAAGGTTCCAGAATCGACTTCACTTTGTGTAAAATAAGCAGCTGGGAGACATCACTAAAATGAACACAAACACAACCTCCTATGACCCTCACCAAGTTTCTATCTTGGCCAATATTTATCCTTCAACAAAACCAAAACAGTCTTGTTGCGATCAGATTCCTTTTTGTGGGAGCTTGCTGTGCTCAGTGTGGCTGCCATACTTCCTCTGATACAGCAGGAGCTCCACCTCACAGAGTATTTGGTTGGTTGGCAAAGTCCTTCAGGGACAGCAAGTTGCTCCTTTTTTCTACATTCCCAATTAATTAACAGAAAGTTAAAGAGATGGCGCGGATTCTGCAAATCTTCAAATATAACCTCAGTCAAATTGGAACACAACAAGGGAGGGAGGGATTGTTGAGTTGTCTGGGTTCCCTGGTTACCCCACTACCCCAGTCTAGAAGAGTTGTATTCCAATCTGAGTTCCACTCCTCAGGAACAAGGATGGCATGACAGAGTTCATTCATCCACACTTCGGATAGGGCTTAAGGGGAGCAAATTACTCAACTTTGACTTTTTATCCTTGTGTGTGGAAATAAAAATCACTGGAAATACTCAGCACCTGTCGAGAGACAGGCAGAGGTAAAGCTCCAACCTAGAGGTAAACTTGAAAGGGTTCAGAAAAGATTCACATCAATGATGCCAGGGTTGGGGGGTTTGAGCCAAAGGGAGAGGCTGAACAGGCTGGGGCTGTTTTCCCTGGAGTGTCAGAGGCTGAGGGGTAACCTTATAGAGGTTTATAAAATCATGAGGGGCATGGATAGGGTAAATAGCCAAGGTCTTTTTCCTGGGTTGGGGGAATCCAGAACTAGAGGGCATAGGTTTAGGGTGAGAGGGGAAAGATATAAAAGAGACCTAAGGCGCAACTTTTTCATACAGAGGGTGGTGCCTGTATGGAATAAGTTGCAAGAGGAAGGGGTGGAGGCTGGTATAATTACAACATTTAAAAGACATCTGGATGGGTATATGAACAGGAAGGGTTGAGAGGGATATGGGCCAAGTACTGGCAAATGGGACCAGATTAGGTCACATCTGTTCAGCATGGACGAGTTGGACCGAAGAGTCTGTGTCCGTGCTGTACATCTCTATGACTCTATGACTATTCTTTAGATCTGAAAGGAGGTAGATGGATTTTTAAAAAATGATGGATAGGGACAGGATGGAGGAGAGGAGAAATTAAGGTGAAGAGCATACTCAAAGGGCCAAATGGCCTTCCCCTCCTCCTATGTTTCTAAGTAACAAAATGCCATGGAATCTAAGATGGCCTAATGGTGTTATTGCTGGACTATTAATCCAGAGACTGAAGTAATGTTTTGGGGATATGGCAAATAGTGGAATTTGAATCCAAAAACAATCTAATGGCAAATGACTACTGATGGCCATTGTCGATTGTTGGAAAACCCTATCTGGTTCACTAATGTTCTTCAAGGAAGGAAATCTGCCATCCTTACCTGGTCTGTGTGATTAGGAATGGGCAATAAAGTGACACCTACATCGCATGAATGAATAAGAAAAGAGGTAATGTTTGAGGTAAAGAAACAAAACATTGGTGCAGAGTAAGTGTTAATTGCTGAATAAATGAACAGCAATGTCTAAAATCAAAAGTGTGAAACAAAACTGTGACAGAAAGGAAAATCACAATGCAGGACCACTTTTGTGATTTGGCATTGAATTTCCTGTTGAATCTCGAAGGGTGACAAGAGAAACAGCTGGGAGCTGACCACTCCCTCAACGACACAAGGCTCCAATGTCAATGTCAAGTGAGATACCATTAGGAGTGTTGAAGAAGACCTTACCCATTTTCCTGGTGGTCCATGATGTAGTGGTCCAGCTCTGTACCAGGGAGGGGCTGTACTGGCGGAGGTGGCAGGGGCACGTTGGACCAGTTGGAGCTGGCATTCTTGTGGGGCTTGATGCTGCTTTTGTTTTTCTTCTTCTTCCCACCTTTTCCACCTGCAAAGTGTCACAAGAAATGGCGTCACTCTCCGGTGAGCTAGTCCACTCAGGAAATGCCTTCAGATCAAAGGTTGCCCTCCATGTGCGCTCACTAGTCAGTTTACAAAACAGAAACAATGCACTTGGTGTGCCACCCTCACCAACTCCATCCCCCCACTTTATCCCAACCCATCAAAATATCCTTCCCTTCCGTTTTCCCTTGTGTCTTTATCTCGTTTATCATTAAATATGAATACATTCACGATTTCATGGGAGTGCGTTTCCACATTATCCTTATTTCCTGGGTTAAAAATCATTACTTCTGAATTCCTGATTGAGTTTACAAATGACTATCGCAGATTAATGGTTACAGTGCAACAAGTGAAAGCATCTCCTCTAGCTTCCTGCTAAAGCCCTTTCATCATATGGAGAGGCATTTCCTGGTTCATGGGGTGGGGAACAGTGCAGGGTGTGGGACATGGGGACTGCAGGCGTGTGGGTGGGGGACAGTGCAGGGTGTGGGACATGGGGACTGCAGGCTTGTGGGTGGGGACAGTGCAGGGTGTGGGACATGGGGACTGCGAGCGTGTGGGTGGGGGACAGTGCAGGGTGTGGGACATGGGGACTGCAGGCGTGTGGGTGGGGGACAGTGCAGGGTGTGGGACATGGGGACTGCGAGCGTGTGGGTGGGGGACAGCGCAGGGTGTGGAACATGGGGACTGCGAGTATGTGGGTGGGGGACAGCGCAGGGTGTGGGGCATGGGGACTGCGAGCGTGTGGGTGGGGGACAGCGCAGGGTGTGGAACATGGGGACTGCGAGTATGTGGGTGGGGGACAGCGCAGGGTGTGGGGCATGGGGACTGCGAGCGTGTGGGTGGGGGACAGTGCAGGGTGTGGGACATGGGGACTGCAGGCATGTGGGTGGGGGATAGTGCAGGGTGTGGGCCATGTGGACTGCGGGTGTGTGGGTGGGGGACAGTGCAGAGTGTGGGACATGGGGACTGAGAGCGTGTGGGTGGGGGACAGTGCAGGGTATGGAACATGGGGACTGCGAGCGTGTGGGTGGGGGACAGTGCAGGGTGTGGGACATGGGAACCGCGGGCTTATGGGTGGCGACAGTGCAGGGTGTGGGACATGGGGACTGCGAGCGTGAGGGTGGGGGACAGTGCAGGGTGTGGGACATGGGGACTGCAGGCGTGTGGGTGGGGGACAGCGCAGGGTGTGGGGCATGGGGACTGCGAGCGTGTGGGTGGGGGACAGTGCAGGGTGTGGGACATGGGAACCACGGGCTTATGGGTGGCGACAGTGCATGGTGTGGGACATGGGGACTGCGAGCGTGAGGGTGGGGGACAGTGCAGGGTGTGGGACATGGGGACTGTGAGCGTGAGGGTGGGGGACAGTGCAGGGTGTGGGACATGGGGACTGCGAGCGTGTGGGTGGGGGACATTGCAGGGTGTGGGACATGGAGACCGCAGGCGTGTGGGTGGGCACAGTGCAGGGTGTGGGACATGGGGAGTGTGAACATATGGGTGGGGGACAGTGCAGGATGTGGGACATGGGGACTGCGGGCGTGTGGGTGGGAACTGTGCAGGGTGTGGGACATGGGGACTGCGGGCGTGTGGGTGGGAACTGTGCAGGATGTGGGACATGGGGACTGCGGGCGTGTGGGTGGGAACTGTGCAGGATGTGGGACATGGGGACTGCGGGTGTGTGGGTGGGGGACAGTGCAGGGTGTGGGACATGGGGACTGAGGGCGTGTGGGTGGGAACTGTGCAGGATGTGGGACATGGGGACTGCGGGTGTGTGGGTGGGGGACAGTGCAGGGTGTGGGACATGGGGACTGCGGGCGTGTGGGTGGGGACACTGCAGGGTGTGGGACATGGGGATTGCGGGCGTGTGGGTGGGGACAGTGCAGGGTGTGGGACATGGGGACTGTGGGTGTGTGGGTGGGGGTCAGTGCAGGGTGTGGGACATGGGGACTGTGGGCGTGTGGGTGGGGGACAGTGCAGGGTGTGGGACATGGGGACTGTGGGCGTGTGGGTGGGGGACAGTGCAGGGTGTGGGACATAGGGACTGCAGGCGTGTGGGTGGGGGACAGTGCAGGGTGTGGGACATGGGGACTGTGGGCGTGTGGGTGGGGGACAGTGCAGGGTGTGGGACATGGGGATTGCGAGTGTGTGGTTGGGGGACAGTGCAGGGTGTGGGACATCGGGACTGCGAGCGTGTGGGTGGGGACAGTGCAGGGTGTGGGACATGGGGACTGCGGGCGTGTGGGTGGGGACAGTGCAGGTGTGGGACATCGGGACTGCGAGCGTGTGGGTGGGGACTGTGCAGGGTGTGGGACATGGGAACTGTGGGTGTGGGTGGGGATAGTGTAGGGTGTGGGTCATGTGGACTGCGGGTGTGTGGGTGGGGGACAGTGCAGGGTGTGGGACATGTGGACTGTGAGCGTGTGGGTGGGGGACAGTGCAGGGTGTGGGACATGCGGACTATGGACGTGTGGGTGGGGGACAGTGCAGGGTGTGGGATATGTGGACTGCGGGCGTGTGGGTGGGGACAGTGCAAGGTGTGTGACATGGGGACTGCAGGCGTGTGGGTGGGGGACAGTGCAGGGTGTGGGATATGTGGACTGCGGGCGTGTGGGTGGGGACAGTGCAAGGTGTGTGACATGGGGACTGCGGGCGTGTGGGTGGGGACAGTGCAAGGTATGGGACATGGGGACTGCAAGCGTGTGGGTGGGGGACAATGCAGAGTGCGGAACATGGGGACTGCGGGCGTGAGGACGGGAACAGTGCAGGGTATGGGACATGTGGACTACAGGCGTGTGGGTGGGGTCAGTGCAGGGTGTGGGACATGGGGACGCTGGGCGTGTGGGTGGGCACAATGCAGGGTGTGGGCCATGGGGACTGTGGGCGTGAGGGTGAGGGCAGTGCAGGGCGTGGGACATGGGGACAGCGAGCGTGTGGGTGGGGAAAGTGCAGGGTCTGGGTCATGGCGACTGCGGGCGTGTGGGTGAGGGACAGTGCAGGGTGTGGGACATGGGGTCTGCGGGCGTGTGGGTCGGGGACAGTGCAGGGTGTGGGACATGGGAACTGCGGACGTGTGGGTGGGGGACAGTGCAGGGTGTGGGACATGGGGTCTGCGGGCATGTGGGTCGGGGTCAGTGCAGGGAGTGGGACATGGGAACCGCGGGCATATGGGTGGGGGACAGTGCAGGGTGTGGGACATGGGGACGCTGGGCATGTGGGTGGGGGAGAGTGCAGAGTGTGGGACATGGGGTCTGCGGGCGTGTGGGTCGGGGACAGTGCAGGGTGTGGGACATGGGAACCGCGGGCATATGGGTGGGGGACAGTGCAGGGTGTGGGACATGGGGACGCTGGGCATGTGGGTGGGGGAGAGTGCAGGGTGTGGGACATGGGGTCTGCGGGCGTGTGGGTCGGGGACAGTGCAGGGTGTGGGACATGGGAACTGCGGACGTGTGGGTGGGGGACAGTGCAGGGTGTGGGACATGGGGTCTGCGGGCATGTGGGTCGGGGACAGTGCAGGGAGTGGGACATGGGAACCGCGGGCATATGGGTGGGGGACAGTGCAGGGTGTGGGACATGGGGACGCTGGGCATGTGGGTGGGGGAGAGTGCAGAGTGTGGGACATGGGGACTGAGAGCGTGAGGGTGGGGGACAGTGCAGGATGTGGGACATGGGGACAGCGGATGTGTGGGTGGGGACAGTGCAGGGTGTGGGACATGGGGATTGCGAGCGTGTGGGTGGGGGACTGTGCAGGGTGTGGGACATGGGGTCTGCGGGCATGTGGGTCGGGGACAGTGCAGGGAGTGGGACATGGGAACCGCGGGCATATGGGTGGGGGACAGTGCAGGGTGTGGGACATGGGGACGCTGGGCATGTGGGTGGGGACAGTGCAGGGTGTGGGACATGGGGACTGCGAGCGTGTGGGTGGGGGACAGTGCAGGGTGTGGGACATGGGGATTGAGAGCGTGAGGGTGGGGGACGGGGCAGGGTGTGGGACATGGGGACTGCGGGAGTGTGGATGGGGGACAGTGCAGGATGTGGGACATGGGGACAGCGGATGTGTGGGTGGGGACAGTGCAGGGTGTGGGACATAGGGACTGTGGGTGGGGTCATTGCAGGGTGTGGGACATGGGGACTGCGGGTGTGTGGGTGGGGGACAGTGCAGGGAGTGGGACATGGAGACTGTGAGCGTTTGGGAGGGGGACAATGCAGGGAGTGGGACATGGAGACTGAGGGTGTGTGGGTGGGGGCAGTGCAGGGTGTGGGACATGGGGACAGCGAGCGTGTGGGTGGGGACAGTGCAGGGTGTGGGACATGGGGACTGCGGGCGTGTGGGTGGGGAACATTGCAAAGATTGGGACATGGGGACCGCGGGCGTGTGGGTGGGGACAGTGCAGGGTGTGGGCCATGGGGACTGCGGGCGTGTGGGTCGGGGACAGTGCAGGGTGTGGGACATGGGGTCTGCGGGCGTGTGGGTCGGGGACAGTGCAGGGAGTGGGACATGGGAACCGCGGGCTTATGGGTAGGGACAGTGCAGGGTGTGGAACATGGGGACTGCGAGCGTGTGGGTGGGGGACAGTGCAGGGTGTGGGACATGGGGCGCTGGGCGTGTGGGTGGGGGAGAGTGCAGGGTGTGGGACATGGGGACTGAGAGCGTGAGGGTGGGGGACAGGGCAGGGTGTGGAACATGGGGACTGCGGGAGTGTGGATGGGGGACAGTGCAGGGTGTGGGACATGGGGATTGCGAGCGTGTGGGTGGGGGACTGTGCAGGGTGTGGGACATAGGGACTGTGGGTGTGTGGGTGGGGGACAGTGCAGGGTGTGGGACATGGGGACTGAGAGCGTGTGGGTGGGGACAGTGCAGGGTGTGGGACATGGGGACTGCGAGCGTGTGGGTGGGGGACAGTGCAGGGTGTGGGACATGGGGACTGAAAGCGTGTGGGTGGGGGACAGTGCAGGATGTGGGACATGGAGACTGAGAGCGTGTGGGTGGGGACAGTGCAGGGTGTGGAACACGGGATATGTGACCGTGTGGGTGGGGGACTGTGCAGGGTGTGGGACATGGGGTCTGCGGGCGTGTGGGTGGGGTCAGTGCAGGGTGTGGGACATGGGGACTGTGTGCGTGTGGATGGGGGACAGTGCAGGGTGTGGGACATGGGGACCGTGGGCGTGTGGGTGGGGACAGTGCAGGGTGTGGGCCATGGGGACTGAGAGCGTGTGGGTGGGGACAGTGCAGGGTGTGGAACACGGGATATGTGACCGTGTGGGTGGGGGACTGTGCAGGGTGTGGGACATGGGGTCTGCGGGCGTGTGGGTGGGGTCAGTGCAGGGTGTGGGACATGGGGACTGTGTGCGTGTGGGCGGGGGACTGTGCCGGGTGTGGGACATGGGAACTGTGAGCGTTTGGGTGGGGGACATTGCAGGGAGTGGAACATGGAGAGTGCGGGTGTGTGGGTGGGGGCAGTCCAGGGTGTGGGACATGGGGACCGCGGGCGTGTGGGTGGGGGACAGTGCAGGGTGTGGGACATGGGGACTGAGAGCGTGTGGCTGGGGACAGTGTAGGGTGTGGGACATGGGGACAGCGGATGTGTGGGTGGGGACAGTGCAGGGTGTGGGACTTGGGGATTGCGAGCGTGTGGGTGGGGGACATTGCAGGGAGTGGGACATGGGGCTTGCGAGCGTGTGGGCGGGGGACAATGCAGGGTGTGGGACATGGGGACTGCGGGCGTGTGGATGGGGGACAGTGCAGGGTGTGGGACATGGGGACTGCGGGCGTGTGGGTGGGGACAGTGCAGGGTGTGGGACATGGGGACTGCGGGCTTGTGGGTGGGGACAGTGCAAGGTGTGGGACATGGGGACTGCGGGCGTGTGGGTGGGGACAGTGCTGGGCGTGGGACATGGGGACTGCGGGTGTGTGGGTGGGGGAAGTGCAGGGTGTGGGACATGGGGATTGCGAGCGTGTGGGTGGGGGACAGTGCAGGGTGTGGGACATGGGGACTGCGGGCGTGTGGGTGGGGAAAGTGCAGGGCGCGGGACATGGGGGCTGCGGGCTTGTGGGTGGGGACAGTGCAGGGTGTGGGACATGGGGACTGCGGGCTTGTGAGTGGGGACAGTGCAAGGTGAGGGACATGGGGACTGCGGGCGTGTGGGTGGGGACAGTGCTGGGCGTGGGACATGGGGACTGCGGGTGTGTGGGTGGGGGAAGTGCAGGGTGTGGGACATGGGGATTGCAAGCGTGTGGGTGGGGGACAGCGCAGGGTGTGGGACATAGGGACTGCGGGCTTGTGGGTGGATGACAGTGCAGGGTGTGGGACATGGGGACTGCGCGCGTGTGGGTGGGGACAGTGCAGGGTGTGGGACATGGGGACTGCGCGCGTGTGGGTGGGGACAGTGCAGGATGTGGGACATGGGGACTGCGCGTGTGTGGGTGGGGGACAGTGCAGGGTGTGGGACATGGGGACTTTGGGCGTGTGGGTGGGGACAGTGCAGGGTGTGGGACTTGGGGACTGAGAGCGTGTGGGTGGGGGACAGTGCAGGGTGTGGGTCATGGGGACGGCTGGCGTGTGGGTGGGGACAGTGCTGGGCGTGGGACATGGGGACTGCGGGTGTGTGGGTGGGGGAAGTGCAGGGTGTGGGACATGGGGATTGCAAGCGTGTGGGTGGGGGACAGTGCAGGGTGTGGGACATAGGGACTGCAGGCTTGTGGGTGGGGACAGTGCAGGGTGTGGGACATGGGGACTGCGAGCGTGTGGGTGGGGACAGTGCAGGGTGTGGGACATGGGGACTGCGGGCATGTGGGTGGGGGACAGTGCAGGGTGTGGGACATGGGGACTGCAAGCGTGTGGGTGGGGACAGTGCAGGGTGTGGGACATGGGGACTGCGGGCGTGTGGGTGGGGGACATTGCAAAGATTGGGACATGGGGACCGCGGGCGTGTGGGTGGGGACAGTGCAGTGTGTGGGACATGGGGACTGCGAGCATGTGGGTGGGGGACAGTGCAGGATGTGGGACATGGGGACTGCGAGCGTGTGGGTGGGGGACAGTGCAGTATGTGCGACATGGGGACTGCGGGTGTGTGGGTGGGGAACAGTGCAGGGTGTGGGACATGGGGACTGCGGGCGTGTGGGTGGGGGACAGTGCCGGGTGTGGGACATGGGGAGACAGGCCCGTGGGTGGGGGACAGTGCAGGGTGTGGGACATAGGGTCTGCGGGTGTGTGGGTGGGGAACAGTGCAGGGTGTGGGACATGGGGACTGCGGGCGTGTGGGTGGGGGACAGTGCCGGGTGTGGGACATGGGGAGACAGGCCCGTGGGTGGGGGACAGTGCAGGGTGTGGGACATAGGGTCTGCGGGCGTGTGGGTGGGGACAGTGCAGGGTGTGGGACATGGGGACTGCGAGTGTGTGGGTAGGGGACAGTGCAGAGTGTGGGACATGGGGTCTGCGGACATGTGGGTGGGGGACAGTGCAGGGTGTGGGACATGGAGACTGAGAGCGTGTGGGTGGGGACTGTGCAGGGTGTGGGACATGGGGACTGCGAGCGTGTGGGTGGGGGACAGTGCAGGGTGTGGGACATGGGGACTGAGAGCGTGTGGGTGGGCACTGTGCAGGGTGTGGGACATGGGGACTGCGAGCGTGTGGGTGGGGGACAGTGCAGGGTGTGGGACATGGGGACTGAAAGCGTGTGGGTGGGGGACAGTGCAGGGTGTGGGACATGGGGACTGTGGGCGTGTGGCTGGGGACAGTTCTGGATGTGGGACATGGGGACTGCAGGCGTGTGGGTGGGGACTGTGCAGAGTGTGTGGACATGGGGACTGCGAGCGTGAGGGTGGGGGACAGTGCAGGATGTGGGACTTGGGCTTTGTGAGCATGTGGGTGGGGACAGTGCAGGGTGTGGGACTTGGGGACTGCGGGCGTGTGGGTGGGGGACAGTGCAGGGTGTGTGACATAGGGACTGTGGGTGGGGTCAGTGCAGGGTGTGGGATATGTGGACTGCGGGCGTGTGGGTGGGGGACAGTGCAGGGTGTGTGACATGGGGAGACAGGCCCGTGGGTGGGGGACAGTGCAGGTTGTGGGATATGTGGACTGCGGGCGTGTGGGTGGGGACATTACTGGGTGTGGGACATGGGGACGCTGGGCGTGTGGGTGGGGGACAGTGTAGGATGTGGGACATGGAGACTGCGAGCGTGTGGGTGGGGGACAGTGCACGGTGTGGGACATGGGGACTGAGAGCGTGAGGGTGTGGGACAGGGCAGGGTGTGGGACATGGGGACCACGGGCGTGTGGGTGGGGACAGTGTAGGGTGTGGGCCATGGGGACTGTGTGCGTGTGGATGGGGGACAGTGCAGGGTGTGGGACATGGGGACCGCGGGCGTGTGGGTGGGGACAGTGCAGGGTGTGGGACATGGGGACTGTGTGCGTGTGGATGGGGGACAGTGCAAGGTGTGGGACATGGGGACTGCGGGCGTGTGGGTGGGGACAGTGCAGGGTGTGGGACATGGGGACTGTGTGTGTGTGTGTGGGGGACATTGCAAAGATTGGGACATGGGGACCGCGGGCGTGTGGGTGGGGACAGTGCAGGGTGTGGGCCATGGGGACTGTGTGCGTGTGGATGGGGGACAGTGCAGGATGTGGGACATGGGGACTGCGAGCGTGTGGGTGGGGGACATTGCAAGGATTGGGACATGGGGACTCTGAGAGTGTGGGTGGGGGACAGTGCAGGGAGTGGGACATGGAGACTGCGGGTGTGTGGGTGGGGGCAGTGCAGGGTGTGGGACATGGGGACAGCGAGCGTGTGGGTGGGGACAGTGCAGGGTGTGGGACATGGGGACTGTGTGTGTGTGTGTGGGGGACATTGCAAAGATTGGGACATGGGGACCGCGGGCGTGTGGGTGGGGACAGTGCAGGGTGTGGGACATGGGGACTGAGCGCGTGTGGGTGGGGACAGTGCAGGATGTGGGACATGGGGACTGCGCGTGTGTGGGTGGGGGACAGTGCAGGGTGTGGGACATGGGGACTGCGAGCGTGTGGGTGGGAACAGTGCAAGGTGTGGGACATGGGGACTGCGGGCGTGGGTGGGGACAGTGCAGGGTGTGGGACTTGGGGATTGCGAGCGTGTGGGTGGGGGACAGTGCAGGGTGTGGGACATGGGGATTGCGAGCGTGTGGGTGGGGGACAGTGCAGGGTGTGGGACATGGGGATTGCGAGCGTGTGGGTTGGGGACAGTGCAGGGTGTGGGACATGGGGACTGCGGGCTTGTGGGTGGGGACAGTGCAGGGTGTGGGACATGGGGACTGCGGGCTTGTGAGTGGGGACAGTGCAAGGTGTGGGACATGGGGACTGCGGGCGTGTGGGTGGGGGAAGTGCAGTGTGTGGGACATGGGGATTGCAAGCGTGTGGGTGGGGGACAGTGCTGGGCGTGCGACATGGGGACTGCGGGTGTGTGGGTGGGGGAAGTGCAGTGTGTGGGACATGGGGATTGCAAGCGTGTGGGTGGGGGACAGTGCAGGGTGTGGGACATAGGGACTGCGGGCTTGTGGGTGGATGACAGTGCAGGGTGTGGGACATGGGGACTGCGAGCGTGTGGGTGGGGACAGTGCAGGGTGTGGGACATGGGGACTGTGTGTGTGTGTGTGGGGGACATTGCAAAGATTGGGACATGGGGACCGCGGGCGTGTGGGTGGGGACAGTGCAGGGTGTGGGCCATGGGGACTGTGTGCGTGTGGATGGGGGACAGTGCAGGATGTGGGACATGGGGACTGCGAGCGTGTGGGTGGGGGACATTGCAAGGATTGGGACATGGGGACTCTGAGCGTGTGGGTGGGGGACAGTGCAGGGAGTGGGACATGGAGACTGCGGGTGTGTGGGTGGGGGCAGTGCAGGGTGTGGGACATGGGGACAGCGAGCGTGTGGGTGGGGAAAGTGCAGGGTCTGGGTCATGGGGACTGCGGGTGTGTGGGTGGGAACAGTGCAAGATGTGGGACATGGGGATTGCGGGCGTGTGGGTGGGGGACAGTGCAGGGTGTGGGACATGGGAACTGCGGGCGTGTGGGTGGGGGACAGTGCAGGGTGTGGGACATGGGGTCTGCGGGCGTGTGGGTCGGGGACAGTGCAGGGAGTGGGACATGGGAACCGCGGGCTTATGGGTAGGGACAGTGCAGGGTGTGGAACATGGGGACTGCGAGCGTGTGGGTGGGGGACAGTGCAGGGTGTGGGACATGGGGACGCTGGGCGTGTGGGTGGGGGAGAGTGCAGGGTGTGGGACATGGGGACTGAGAGCGTGAGGGTGGGGGACAGGGCAGGGTGTGGAACATGGGGACTGCGGGAGTGTGGGTGGGGGACAGGGCAGGGTGTGGGACATGGGGACTGAAAGGGTGTGGGTGGGGGACAGTGCAGGATGTGGGACATGGAGACTGAGAGCGTGTGGGTGGGGACAGTGCAGGGTGTGGAACACGGGATATGTGACCGTGTGGGTGGGGGACAGTGCAGGGTGTGGGACATGGGGACTGAGAGCGTGTGGCTGGGGACAGTGTAGGGTGTGGGACATGGGGACAGCGGATGTGTGGGTGGGGACAGTGCAGGGTGTGGGACTTGGGGATTGCGAGCGTGTGGGTGGGGGACATTGCAGGGAGTGGGACATGGGGCTTGCGAGCGTGTGGGCGGGGGACAATGCAGGGTGTGGGACATGGGGACTGCGGGCGTGTGGATGGGGGACAGTGCAGGGTGTGGGACATGGGGACTGCGGGCGTGTGGGTGGGGACAGTGCAGGGTGTGGGACATGGGGACTGCGGGCTTGTGGGTGGGGACAGTGCAAGGTGTGGGACATGGGGACTGCGGGCGTGTGGGTGGGGACAGTGCTGGGCGTGGGACATGGGGACTGCGGGTGTGTGGGTGGGGGAAGTGCAGGGTGTGGGACATGGGGATTGCGAGCGTGTGGGTGGGGGACAGTGCAGGGTGTGGGACATGGGGACTGCGGGCGTGTGGGTGGGGAAAGTGCAGGGCGCGGGACATGGGGGCTGCGGGCTTGTGGGTGGGGACAGTGCAGGGTGTGGGACATGGGGACTGCGGGCTTGTGAGTGGGGACAGTGCAAGGTGAGGGACATGGGGACTGCGGGCGTGTGGGTGGGGACAGTGCTGTGCGTGGGACATGGGGACTGCGGGTGTGTGGGTGGGGGAAGTGCAGGGTGTGGGACATGGGGATTGCAAGCGTGTGGGTGGGGGACAGCGCAGGGTGTGGGACATAGGGACTGCGGGCTTGTGGGTGGATGACAGTGCAGGGTGTGGGACATGGGGACTGCGCGCGTGTGGGTGGGGACAGTGCAGGGTGTGGGACATGGGGACTGCGCGCGTGTGGGTGGGGACAGTGCAGGATGTGGGACATGGGGACTGCGCGTGTGTGGGTGGGGGACAGTGCAGGGTGTGGGACATGGGGACTTTGGGCGTGTGGGTGGGGACAGTGCAGGGTGTGGGACTTGGGGACTGAGAGCGTGTGGGTGGGGGACAGTGCAGGGTGTGGGTCATGGGGACGGCTGGCGTGTGGGTGGGGACAGTGCTGGGCGTGGGACATGGGGACTGCGGGTGTGTGGGTGGGGGAAGTGCAGGGTGTGGGACATGGGGATTGCAAGCGTGTGGGTGGGGGACAGTGCAGGGTGTGGGACATAGGGACTGCAGGCTTGTGGGTGGGGACAGTGCAGGGTGTGGGACATGGGGACTGCGAGCGTGTGGGTGGGGACAGTGCAGGGTGTGGGACATGGGGACTGCGGGCATGTGGGTGGGGGACAGTGCAGGGTGTGGGACATGGGGACTGCAAGCGTGTGGGTGGGGACAGTGCAGGGTGTGGGACATGGGGACTGCGGGCGTGTGGGTGGGGGACATTGCAAAGATTGGGACATGGGGACCGCGGGCGTGTGGGTGGGGACAGTGCAGTGTGTGGGACATGGGGACTGCGAGCATGTGGGTGGGGGACAGTGCAGGATGTGGGACATGGGGACTGCGAGCGTGTGGGTGGGGGACAGTGCAGTATGTGCGACATGGGGACTGCGGGTGTGTGGGTGGGGAACAGTGCAGGGTGTGGGACATGGGGACTGCGGGCGTGTGGGTGGGGGACAGTGCCGGGTGTGGGACATGGGGAGACAGGCCCGTGGGTGGGGGACAGTGCAGGGTGTGGGACATAGGGTCTGCGGGTGTGTGGGTGGGGAACAGTGCAGGGTGTGGGACATGGGGACTGCGGGCGTGTGGGTGGGGGACAGTGCCGGGTGTGGGACATGGGGAGACAGGCCCGTGGGTGGGGGACAGTGCAGGGTGTGGGACATAGGGTCTGCGGGCGTGTGGGTGGGGACAGTGCAGGGTGTGGGACATGGGGACTGCGAGTGTGTGGGTAGGGGACAGTGCAGAGTGTGGGACATGGGGTCTGCGGACATGTGGGTGGGGGACAGTGCAGGGTGTGGGACATGGAGACTGAGAGCGTGTGGGTGGGGACTGTGCAGGGTGTGGGACATGGGGACTGCGAGCGTGTGGGTGGGGGACAGTGCAGGGTGTGGGACATGGGGACTGAGAGCGTGTGGGTGGGCACTGTGCAGGGTGTGGGACATGGGGACTGCGAGCGTGTGGGTGGGGGACAGTGCAGGGTGTGGGACATGGGGACTGAAAGCGTGTGGGTGGGGGACAGTGCAGGGTGTGGGACATGGGGACTGTGGGCGTGTGGCTGGGGACAGTTCTGGATGTGGGACATGGGGACTGCAGGCGTGTGGGTGGGGACTGTGCAGAGTGTGTGGACATGGGGACTGCGAGCGTGAGGGTGGGGGACAGTGCAGGATGTGGGACTTGGGCTTTGTGAGCATGTGGGTGGGGACAGTGCAGGGTGTGGGACTTGGGGACTGCGGGCGTGTGGGTGGGGGACAGTGCAGGGTGTGTGACATAGGGACTGTGGGTGGGGTCAGTGCAGGGTGTGGGATATGTGGACTGCGGGCGTGTGGGTGGGGGACAGTGCAGGGTGTGTGACATGGGGAGACAGGCCCGTGGGTGGGGGACAGTGCAGGTTGTGGGATATGTGGACTGCGGGCGTGTGGGTGGGGACATTACTGGGTGTGGGACATGGGGACGCTGGGCGTGTGGGTGGGGGACAGTGTAGGATGTGGGACATGGAGACTGCGAGCGTGTGGGTGGGGGACAGTGCACGGTGTGGGACATGGGGACTGAGAGCGTGAGGGTGTGGGACAGGGCAGGGTGTGGGACATGGGGACCACGGGCGTGTGGGTGGGGACAGTGTAGGGTGTGGGCCATGGGGACTGTGTGCGTGTGGATGGGGGACAGTGCAGGGTGTGGGACATGGGGACCGCGGGCGTGTGGGTGGGGACAGTGCAGGGTGTGGGACATGGGGACTGTGTGCGTGTGGATGGGGGACAGTGCAAGGTGTGGGACATGGGGACTGCGGGCGTGTGGGTGGGGACAGTGCAGGGTGTGGGACATGGGGACTGTGTGTGTGTGTGTGGGGGACATTGCAAAGATTGGGACATGGGGACCGCGGGCGTGTGGGTGGGGACAGTGCAGGGTGTGGGCCATGGGGACTGTGTGCGTGTGGATGGGGGACAGTGCAGGATGTGGGACATGGGGACTGCGAGCGTGTGGGTGGGGGACATTGCAAGGATTGGGACATGGGGACTCTGAGAGTGTGGGTGGGGGACAGTGCAGGGAGTGGGACATGGAGACTGCGGGTGTGTGGGTGGGGGCAGTGCAGGGTGTGGGACATGGGGACAGCGAGCGTGTGGGTGGGGACAGTGCAGGGTGTGGGACATGGGGACTGTGTGTGTGTGTGTGGGGGACATTGCAAAGATTGGGACATGGGGACCGCGGGCGTGTGGGTGGGGACAGTGCAGGGTGTGGGACATGGGGACTGAGCGCGTGTGGGTGGGGACAGTGCAGGATGTGGGACATGGGGACTGCGCGTGTGTGGGTGGGGGACAGTGCAGGGTGTGGGACATGGGGACTGCGAGCGTGTGGGTGGGAACAGTGCAAGGTGTGGGACATGGGGACTGCGGGCGTGGGTGGGGACAGTGCAGGGTGTGGGACTTGGGGATTGCGAGCGTGTGGGTGGGGGACAGTGCAGGGTGTGGGACATGGGGATTGCGAGCGTGTGGGTGGGGGACAGTGCAGGGTGTGGGACATGGGGATTGCGAGCGTGTGGGTTGGGGACAGTGCAGGGTGTGGGACATGGGGACTGCGGGCTTGTGGGTGGGGACAGTGCAGGGTGTGGGACATGGGGACTGCGGGCTTGTGAGTGGGGACAGTGCAAGGTGTGGGACATGGGGACTGCGGGCGTGTGGGTGGGGGAAGTGCAGTGTGTGGGACATGGGGATTGCAAGCGTGTGGGTGGGGGACAGTGCTGGGCGTGCGACATGGGGACTGCGGGTGTGTGGGTGGGGGAAGTGCAGTGTGTGGGACATGGGGATTGCAAGCGTGTGGGTGGGGGACAGTGCAGGGTGTGGGACATAGGGACTGCGGGCTTGTGGGTGGATGACAGTGCAGGGTGTGGGACATGGGGACTGCGAGCGTGTGGGTGGGGACAGTGCAGGGTGTGGGACATGGGGACTGTGTGTGTGTGTGTGGGGGACATTGCAAAGATTGGGACATGGGGACCGCGGGCGTGTGGGTGGGGACAGTGCAGGGTGTGGGCCATGGGGACTGTGTGCGTGTGGATGGGGGACAGTGCAGGATGTGGGACATGGGGACTGCGAGCGTGTGGGTGGGGGACATTGCAAGGATTGGGACATGGGGACTCTGAGCGTGTGGGTGGGGGACAGTGCAGGGAGTGGGACATGGAGACTGCGGGTGTGTGGGTGGGGGCAGTGCAGGGTGTGGGACATGGGGACAGCGAGCGTGTGGGTGGGGAAAGTGCAGGGTCTGGGTCATGGGGACTGCGGGTGTGTGGGTGGGAACAGTGCAAGATGTGGGACATGGGGATTGCGGGCGTGTGGGTGGGGGACAGTGCAGGGTGTGGGACATGGGAACTGCGGGCGTGTGGGTGGGGGACAGTGCAGGGTGTGGGACAT
Organism: Chiloscyllium punctatum; assembly: GCF_047496795.1. Classification (NCBI taxonomy): domain Eukaryota; kingdom Metazoa; phylum Chordata; class Chondrichthyes; order Orectolobiformes; family Hemiscylliidae; genus Chiloscyllium; species Chiloscyllium punctatum. Next base: position 97,370,369 of record NC_092753.1, on the reverse strand, counting down.
GGGGTCTGCGGGCGTGTGGGTCGGGGACAGTGCAGGGAGTGGGACATGGGAACCGCGGGCTTATGGGTAGGGACAGTGCAGGGTGTGGAACATGGGGACTGCGAGCGTGTGGGTGGGGGACAGTGCAGGGTGTGGGACATGGGGACGCTGGGCGTGTGGGTGGGGGAGAGTGCAGGGTGTGGGACATGGGGACTGAGAGCGTGAGGGTGGGGGACAGGGCAGGGTGTGGAACATGGGGACTGCGGGAGTGTGGGTGGGGGACAGGGCAGGGTGTGGGACATGGGGACTGAAAGGGTGTGGGTGGGGGACAGTGCAGGATGTGGGACATGGAGACTGAGAGCGTGTGGGTGGGGACAGTGCAGGGTGTGGAACACGGGATATGTGACCGTGTGGGTGGGGGACTGTGCAGGGTGTGGGACATGGGGACTGTGGGTGTGTGGGTGGGGGACAGTGCAGGGTGTGGGACATGGGGACTGAGAGCGTGTGGGTGGGGACCGTGCAGGGTGTGGGACATGGGGACTGCGAGCGTGTGGGTGGGGGACAGTGCAGGGTGTGGGACATGGAGATTGAGAGCGTGTGGGTGGGGACAGTGCAGGGTGTGGGACACGGGATATGTGACCGTGTGGGTGGGGGACAGTGCAGGGTGTGGGACATGGGGACTGAAAGGGTGTGGGTGGGGGACAGTGCAGGATGTGGGACATGGAGACTGAGAGCGTGTGGGTGGGGACAGTGCAGGGTGTGGGACACGGGATATGTGACCGTGTGGGTGGGGGACAGTGCAGGGTGTGTGACATGGGGAGACAGGCCCGTGGGTGGGGGACCGTGCAGGTTGTGGGTCATGGGGACCGCGGGCGTGTGGATGGGGGACTGTGCCGGGTGTGGGACATGGGGACTGCGGGTGTGTGGGTGGGGGCAGTGCAGGGTGTGGGACATGGGGACAGCGAGCGTGTGGGTGGGGACAGTGCAGGCTGTGGGACATGGGCTTTGTGGGCGTGTGGTAGGGGAAAGTGCAGGGTGTGGGTCATGGGGACTGCGGGCTTGTGGGTGGGGACAGTGCAGGGTGTGGGACTTGGGGACTGAGAGCGTGTGGGTGGGGACAGTGCAGGGTGTGGGACATGGGGACGGAGAGCGTGTGGCTGGGGACAGTGTAGGGTGTGGGACATGGGGACAGCGGATGTGTGGGTGGGGACAGTGCAGGGTGTGGGACTTGGGGATTGCGAGCGTGTGGGTGGGGGACAGTGCAGGGTGTGGGACATGGGGATTGCGAGCGTGTGGGTGGGGGACAGTGCAGGGGGTGGGACATGGGGATTGCGAGCGTGTGGGTGGGGGACAGTGCAGGGTGTGGGACATGGGGACTGCGGGCTTGTGGGTGGGGACAGTGCAGGGTGTGGGACATGGGGACTGCGGGCTTGTGAGTGGGGACAGTGCAAGGTGTGGGACATGGGGACTGCGGGCGTGTGGGTGGGGACAGTGCTGGGCGTGGGACATGGGGACTGCGGGTGTGTGGGTGGGGGAAGTGCAGGGTGTGGGACATGGGGATTGCAAGCGTGTGGGTGGGGGACAGTGCAGGGTGTGGGACATAGGGACTGCGCGTGTGTGGGTGGGGGACAGTGCAGGGTGTGGGACATGGGGACTGCGGGCTTGTGGGTGGATGACAGTGCAGGGTGTGGGACATGGGGACTGCGCGCGTGTGGGTGGGGACAGTGCAGGGTGTGGGACATGGGGACTGCGCGCGTGTGGGTGGGGACAGTGCAGGATGTGGGACATGGGGACTGCGCGTGTGTGGGTGGGGGACAGTGCAGGGTGTGGGACATGGGGACTTTGGGCGTGTGGGTGGGGACAGTGCAGGGTGTGGGACTTGGGGACTGAGAGCGTGTGGGTGGGGGACAGTGCAGGGTGTGGGTCATGGGGACGGCTGGCGTGTGGGTGGGGACAGTGCTGGGCGTGGGACATGGGGACTGCGGGTGTGTGGGTGGGGGAAGTGCAGGGTGTGGGACATGGGGATTGCAAGCGTGTGGGTGGGGGACAGTGCAGGGTGTGGGACATAGGGACTGCAGGCTTGTGGGTGGGGACAGTGCAGGGTGTGGGACATGGGGACTGCGAGCGTGTGGGTGGGGACAGTGCAGGGTGTGGGACATGGGGACTGCGGGCATGTGGGTGGGGGACAGTGCAGGGTGTGGGACATGTGGACTGCAAGCGTGTGGGTGGGGACAGTGCAGGGTGTGGGACATGGGGACTGTGGGCGTGTGGCTGGGGACAGTGCTGGATGTGGGACATGGGGACTGCAGGCGTGTGGGTGGGGACTGTGCAGAGTGTGTGGACATGGGGACTGCGAGCGTGAGGGTGGGGGACAGTGCAGGATGTGGGACTTGGGCTTTGTGAGCATGTGGGTGGGGACAGTGCAGGGTGTGGGACTTGGGGACTGCGGGCGTGTGGGTGGGGGACAGTGCAGGGTGTGTGACATAGGGACTGTGGGTGGGGTCAGTGCAGGGTGTGGGATATGTGGACTGCGGGCGTGTGGGTGGGGGACAGTGCAGGGTGTGTGACATGGGGAGACAGGCCCGTGGGTGGGGGACAGTGCAGGTTGTGGGATATGTGGACTGCGGGCGTGTGGGTGGGGACATTACTGGGTGTGGGACATGGGGACGCTGGGCGTGTGGGTGGGGGACAGTGTAGGATGTGGGACATGGAGACTGCGAGCGTGTGGGTGGGGGACAGTGCACGGTGTGGGACATGGGGACTGAGAGCGTGAGGGTGTGGGACAGGGCAGGGTGTGGGACATGGGGACCACGGGCGTGTGGGTGGGGACAGTGTAGGGTGTGGGCCATGGGGACTGTGTGCGTGTGGATGGGGGACAGTGCAGGGTGTGGGACATGGGGACCGCGGGCGTGTGGGTGGGGACAGTGCAGGGTGTGGGACATGGGGACTGTGTGCGTGTGGATGGGGGACAGTGCAAGGTGTGGGACATGGGGACTGCGGGCGTGTGGGTGGGGACAGTGCAGGGTGTGGGACATGGGGACTGTGTGTGTGTGTGTGGGGGACATTGCAAAGATTGGGACATGGGGACCGCGGGCGTGTGGGTGGGGACAGTGCAGGGTGTGGGCCATGGGGACTGTGTGCGTGTGGATGGGGGACAGTGCCGGATGTGGGACATGGGGACTGCGAGCGTGTGGGTGGGGGACATTGCAAGGATTGGGACATGGGGACTCTGAGCGTGTGGGTGGGGGACAGTGCAGGGAGTGGGACATGGAGACTGCGGGTGTGTGGGTGGGGGCAGTGCAGGGTGTGGGACATGGGGACAGCGAGCGTGTGGGTGGGGACAGTGCAGGGTGTGGGACATGGGGACTGTGTGTGTGTGTGTGGGGGACATTGCAAAGATTGGGACATGGGGACCGCGGGAGTGTGGGTGGGGACAGTGCAGGGTGTGGGACATGGGGACTGAGCGCGTGTGGGTGGGGACAGTGCAGGATGTGGGACATGGGGACTGCGCGTGTGTGGGTGGGGGACAGTGCAGGGTGTGGGACATGGGGACTGCGAGCGTGTGGGTGGGAACAGTGCAAGGTGTGGGACATGGGGACAGCGGGCGTGTGGGTGGGGGACAGTGCAGGGTGTGGGACATGGGGATTGCGAGCGTGTTGGTGGGGGACAGTGCAGGGTGTGGGACATGGGGATTGCGAGCGTGTGGGTTGGGGACAGTGCAGGGTGTGGGACATGGGGACTGCGGGCTTGTGGGTGGGGACAGTGCAGGGTGTGGGACATGGGGACTGCGGGCTTGTGAGTGGGGACAGTGCAAGGTGTGGGACATGGGGACTGCGGGCGTGTGGGTGGGGGAAGTGCAGTGTGTGGGACATGGGGATTGCAAGCGTGTGGGTGGGGGACAGTGCTGGGCGTGCGACATGGGGACTGCGGGTGTGTGGGTGGGGGAAGTGCAGTGTGTGGGACATGGGGATTGCAAGCGTGTGGGTGGGGGACAGTGCAGGGTGTGGGACATAGGGACTGCGGGCTTGTGGGTGGATGACAGTGCAGGGTGTGGGACATGGGGACTGCGAGCGTGTGGGTGGGGACAGTGCAGGGTGTGGGACATGGGGACTGTGTGTGTGTGTGTGGGGGACATTGCAAAGATTGGGACATAGGGACCGCGGGCGTGTGGGTGGGGACAGTGCAGGGTGTGGGCCATGGGGACTGTGTGCGTGTGGATGGGGGACAGTGCAGGATGTGGGACATGGGGACTGCGAGCGTGTGGGTGGGGGACATTGCAAGGATTGGGACATGGGGACTCTGAGCGTGTGGGTGGGGGACAGTGCAGGGAGTGGGACATGGAGACTGCGGGTGTGTGGGTGGGGGCAGTGCAGGGTGTGGGACATGGGGACAGCGAGCGTGTGGGTGGGGAAAGTGCAGGGTCTGGGTCATGGGGACTGCGGGTGTGTGGGTGGGAACAGTGCAAGATGTGGGACATGGGGATTGCGGGCGTGTGGGTGGGGGACAGTGCAGGGTGTGGGACATGGGAACTGCGGGCGTGTGGGTGGGGGACAGTGCAGGGTGTGGAACATGGGGACTGCGAGCGTGTGGGTGGGGGACAGTGCAGGGTGTGGGACATGGGGACGCTGGGCGTGTGGGTGGGGGAGAGTGCAGGGTGTGGGACATGGGGACTGAGAGCGTGAGGGTGGGGGACAGGGCAGGGTGTGGAACATGGGGACTGCGGGAGTGTGGGTGGGGGACAGGGCAGGGTGTGGGACATGGGGACTGAAAGGGTGTGGGTGGGGGACAGTGCAGGATGTGGGACATGGAGACTGAGAGCGTGTGGGTGGGGACAGTGCAGGGTGTGGAACACGGGATATGTGACCGTGTGGGTGGGGGACTGTGCAGGGTGTGGGACATGGGGACTGTGGGTGTGTGGGTGGGGGACAGTGCAGGGTGTGGGACATGGGGACTGAGAGCGTGTGGGTGGGGACAGTGCAGGGTGTGGGACATGGGGACTGCGAGCGTGTGGGTGGGGGACAGTGCAGGGTGTGGGACATGGAGATTGAGAGCGTGTGGGTGGGGACAGTGCAGGGTGTGGGACACGGGATATGTGACCGTGTGGGTGGGGGACAGTGCAGGGTGTGGGACATGGGGACTGAAAGGGTGTGGGTGGGGGACAGTGCAGGATGTGGGACATGGAGACTGAGAGCGTGTGGGTGGGGACAGTGCAGGGTGTGGGACACGGGATATGTGACCGTGTGGGTGGGGGACAGTGCAGGGTGTGTGACATGGGGAGACAGGCCCGTGGGTGGGGGACCGTGCAGGTTGTGGGTCATGGGGACCGCGGGCGTGTGGATGGGGGACTGTGCCGGGTGTGGGACATGGGGACTGCGGGTGTGTGGGTGGGGGCAGTGCAGGGTGTGGGACATGGGGACAGCGAGCGTGTGGGTGGGGACAGTGCAGGCTGTGGGACATGGGCTTTGTGGGCGTGTGGTAGGGGAAAGTGCAGGGTGTGGGTCATGGGGACTGCGGGCTTGTGGGTGGGGACAGTGCAGGGTGTGGGACTTGGGGACTGAGAGCGTGTGGGTGGGGACAGTGCAGGGTGTGGGACATGGGGACGGAGAGCGTGTGGCTGGGGACAGTGTAGGGTGTGGGACATGGGGACAGCGGATGTGTGGGTGGGGACAGTGCAGGGTGTGGGACTTGGGGATTGCGAGCGTGTGGGTGGGGGACAGTGCAGGGTGTGGGACATGGGGACTGCGGGCGTGTGGGTGGGGAAAGTGCAGGGCGCGGGACATGGGGACTGCGGGCTTGTGGGTGGGGACAGTGCAGGGTGTGGGACATGGGGACTGCGGGCTTGTGAGTGGGGACAGTGCAAGGTGTGGGACATGGGGACTGCGGGCGTGTGGGTGGGGACAGTGCTGGGCGTGGGACATGGGGACTGCGGGCTTGTGAGTGGGGACAGTGCAAGGTGTGGGACATGGGGACTGCGGGCGTGTGGGTGGGGACAGTGCTGGGCGTGGGACATGGGGACTGCGGGTGTGTGGGTGGGGGAAGTGCAGGGTGTGGGACATGGGGATTGCAAGCGTGTGGGTGGGGGACAGTGCAGGGTGTGGGACATAGGGACTGCGGGCTTGTGGGTGGATGACAGTGCAGGGTGTGGGACATGGGGACTGCGCGCGTGTGGGTGGGGACAGTGCAGGGTGTGGGACATGGGGACTGCGCGCGTGTGGGTGGGGACAGTGCAGGATGTGGGACATGGGGACTGCGCGTGTGTGGGTGGGGGACAGTGCAGGGTGTGGGACATGGGGACTTTGGGCGTGTGGGTGGGGACAGTGCAGGGTGTGGGACTTGGGGACTGCGGGTGTGTGGGTGGGGGAAGTGCAGGGTGTGGGTCATGGGGACGGCTGGCGTGTGGGTGGGGACAGTGCTGGGCGTGGGACATGGGGACTGCGGGTGTGTGGGTGGGGGAAGTGCAGGGTGTGGGACATGGGGATTGCAAGCGTGTGGGTGGGGGACAGTGCAGGGTGTGGGACATAGGGACTGCAGGCTTGTGGGTGGGGACAGTGCAGGGTGTGGGACATGGGGACTGCGAGCGTGTGGGTGGGGACAGTGCAGGGTGTGGGACATGGGGACTGCGGGCATGTGGGTGGGGGACAGTGCAGGGTGTGGGACATGGGGACTGCAAGCGTGTGGGTGGGGACAGTGCAGGGTGTGGGACATGGGGACTGCGGGCGTGTGGGTGGGGGACATTGCAAAGATTGGGACATGGGGACCGCGGGCGTGTGGGTGGGGACAGTGCAGGGTGTGGGACATGGGGACTGCGAGCGTGTGGGTGGGGGACAGTGCAGGATGTGGGACATGGGGACTGCGAGCGTGTGGGTGGGGGACAGTGCAGTATGTGCGACATGGGGACTGCGGGTGTGTGGGTGGGGGACAGTGCAGGGTGTGGGACATGGGGACTGCGGGCGTGTGGGTGGGGGACAGTGCCGGGTGTGGGACATGGGGAGACAGGCCCGTGGGTGGGGGACAGTGCAGGGTGTGGGACATAGGGTCTGCGGGCGTGTGGGTGGGGACAGTGCAGGGTGTGGGACATGGGGACTGCGAGCGTGTGGGTAGGGGACAGTGCAGGGTGTGGGACATGGGGTCTGCGGGCATGTGGGTGGGGGACAGTGTAGGGTGTGGGACATGGAGACTGAGAGCGTGTGGGTGGGGACTGTGCAGGGTGTGGGACATGGGGTCTGCGGGCATGTGGGTGGGGGACAGTGTAGGGTGTGGGACATGGAGACTGAGAGCGTGTGGGTGGGGACTGTGCAGGGTGTGGGACATGGGGACTGCGAGCGTGTGGGTGGGGGACAGTGCAGGGTGTGGGACATGGGGACTGAGAGCGTGTGGGTGGGGACTGTGCAGGGTGTGGGACATGGGGACTGCGAGCGTGTGGGTGGGGGACAGTGCAGGGTGTGGGACATGGGGACTGAAAGCGTGTGGGTGGTGGACAGTGCAGGGTGTGGGACATGGGGACTGTGGGCGTGTGGCTGGGGACAGTGCAGGATGTGGGACATGGGGACTGCAGGCGTGTGGGTGGGGACTGTGCAGAGTGTGTGGACATGGGGACTGCGAGCGTGAGGGTGGGGGACAGTGCAGGATGTGGGACTTGGGCTTTGTGAGCATGTGGGTGAGGACAGTGCAGGGTGTGGGACTTGGGGACTGCGGGCGTGTGGGTGGGGGACAGTGCAGGGTGTGTGACATAGGGACTGTGGGTGGGGTCAGTGCAGGGTGTGGGATATGTGGACTGCGGGCGTGTGGGTGGGGGACAGTGCAGGGTGTGTGACATGGGGAGACAGGCCCGTGGGTGGGGGACAGTGCAGGTTGTGGGATATGTGGACTGCGGGCGTGTGGGTGGGGACATTACTGGGTGTGGGACATGGGGACGCTGGGCGTGTGGGTGGGGGACAGTGCACGGTGTGGGACATGGGGACTGAGAGCGTGAGGGTGTGGGACAGGGCAGGGTGTGGGACATGGGGACCACGGGCGTGTGGGTGGGGACAGTGTAGGGTGTGGGCCATGGGGACTGTGTGCGTGTGGATGGGGGACAGTGCAGGGTGTGGGACATGGGGACCGCGGGCGTGTGGGTGGGGACAGTGCAGGGTGTGGGACATGGGGACTGTGTGCGTGTGGATGGGGGACAGTGCAAGGTGTGGGACATGGGGACTGCGGGCGTGTGGGTGGGGACAGTGCTGGGCGTGGGACATGGGGACTGCGGGTGTGTGGGTGGGGGAAGTGCAGGGTGTGGGACATGGGGACTGCGCGTGTGTGGGTGGGGGACAGTGCAGGGTGTGGGACATAGGGACTGCGGGTTTGTGGGTGGATGACAGTGCAGGGTGTGGGACATGGGGACTGCGCGCGTGTGGGTGGGGACAGTGCAGGGTGTGGGACATAGGGACTGCGGGCTTGTGGGTGGATGACAGTGCAGGGTGTGGGACATGGGGACTGCGCTCGTGTGGGTGGGGACAGTGCAGGGTGTGGGACATGGGGACTGAGCGCGTGTGGGTGGGGACAGTGCAGGATGTGGGACATGGGGACTGCGCGTGTGTGGGTGGGGGACAGTGCAGGGTGTGGGACATGGGGACTGCGAGCGTGTGGGTGGGAACAGTGCAAGGTGTGGGACATGGGGACTGCGGGCGTGTGGGTGGGGACAGTGCAGGGTGTGGGACTTGGGGATTGCGAGCGTGTGGGTGGGGGACAGTGCAGGGTGTGGGACATGGGGATTGCGAGCGTGTGGGTGGGGGACAGTGCAGGGTGTGGGACATGGGGATTGCGAGCGTGTGGGTTGGGGACATTGCAGGGTGTGGGTCATGGGGACTGCGGGCTTGTGGGTGGGGACAGTGCAGGGTGTGGGACATGGGGACTGCGGGCTTGTGAGTGGGGACAGTGCAAGGTGTGGGACATGGGGACTGCGGGCGTGTGGGTGGGGGAAGTGCAGTGTGTGGGACATGGGGATTGCAAGCGTGTGGGTGGGGGACAGTGCTGGGCGTGCGACATGGGGACTGCGGGTGTGTGGGTGGGGGAAGTGCAGTGTGTGGGACATGGGGATTGCAAGCGTGTGGGTGGGGGACAGTGCAGGGTGTGGGACATAGGGACTGCGGGCTTGTGGGTGGATGACAGTGCAGGGTGTGGGACATGGGGACTGCGAGCGTGTGGGTGGGGACTGTGCAGGGTGTGGGACATGGGGACTGTGTGTGTGTGTGTGGGGGACATTGCAAAGATTGGGACATGGGGACCGCGGGCGTGTGGGTGGGGACAGTGCAGGGTGTGGGCCATGGGGACTGTGTGCGTGTGGATGGGGGACAGTGCAGGATGTGGGACATGGGGACTGCGAGCGTGTGGGTGGGGGACATTGCAAGGATTGGGACATGGGGACTCTGAGCGTGTGGGTGGGGGACAGTGCAGGGAGTGGGACATGGAGACTGCGGGTGTGTGGGTGGGGGCAGTGCAGGGTGTGGGACATGGGGACAGCGAGCGTGTGGGTGGGGAAAGTGCAGGGTCTGGGTCATGGGGACTGCGGGTGTGTGGGTGGGAACAGTGCAAGATGTGGGACATGGGGATTGCGGGCGTGTGGGTGGGGGACAGTGCAGGGTGTGGGACATGGGAACTGCGGGCGTGTGGGTGGGGGACAGTGCAGGGTGTGGGACATGGGGTCTGCGGGCGTGTGGGTCGGGGACAGTGCAGGGAGTGGGACATGGGAACCGCGGGCTTATGGGTAGGGACAGTGCAGGGTGTGGAACATGGGGACTGCGAGCGTGTGGGTGGGGGACAGTGCAGGGTGTGGGACATGGGGACGCTGGGCGTGTGGGTGGGGGAGAGTGCAGGGTGTGGGACATGGGGACTGAGAGCGTGAGGGTGGGGGACAGGGCAGGGTGTGGAACATGGGGACTGCGGGAGTGTGGGTGGGGGACAGGGCAGGGTGTGGGACATGGGGACTGTGAGCGTGTGGGTGGGGGACAGTGCAGGATGTGGGACATGGAGACTGAGAGCGTGTGGGTGGGGACAGTGCAGGGTGTGGAACACGGGATATGTGACCGTGTGGGTGGGGGACAGTGCAGGGTGTGGAACACGGGATATGTGACCGTGTGGGTGGGGGACTGTGCAGGGTGTGGGACATGGGGACTGTGGGTGTGTGGGTGGGGGACTGTGCAGGGTGTGGGACATGGGGACTGAGAGCGTGTGGGTGGGGACAGTGCAGGGTGTGGGACATGGGGACTGCGAGCGTGTGGGTGGGGGACAGTGCAGGGTGTGGGACATGGAGACTGAGAGCGTGTGGGTGGGGACAGTGCAGGGTGTGGGACACGGGATATGTGACCGTGTGGGTGGGGGACAGTGCAGGGTGTGGGACATGGGGACTGAAAGGGTGTGGGTGGGGGACAGTGCAGGATGTGGGACATGGAGACTGAGAGCGTGTGGGTGGGGACAGTGCAGGGTGTGGGACACGGGATATGTGACCGTGTGGGTGGGGGACAGTGCAGGGTGTGTGACATGGGGAGACAGGCCCGTGGGTGGGGACCGTGCAGGTTGTGGGTCATGGGGACCGCGGGCGTGTGGATGGGGGACTGTGCCGGGTGTGGGACATGGGGACTGCGGGTGTGTGGGTGGGGGCAGTGCAGGGTGTGGGACATGGGGACAGCGAGCGTGTGGGTGGGGACAGTGCAGGCTGTGGGACATGGGCTTTGTGGGCGTTTGGTAGGGGAAAGTGCAGGGTGTGGGTCATGGGGACTGCGGGCTTGTGGGTGGGGGACAGTGCAGGGTGTGGGACATGGGGACTGCGGGCGTGTGGGTGGGGACAGTGCAGGGTGTGGGACTTGGGGATTGCGAGCGTGTGGGTGGGGGAAAGTGCAGGGTGTGGGACATGGGGATTGCGAGCGTGTGGGTGGGGGACAGTGCAGGGTGTGGGACATGGGGATTGCGAGCGTGTGGGTTGGGGACATTGCAGGGTGTGGGTCATGGGGACTGCGGGCTTGTGGGTGGGGACAGTGCAGGGTGTGGGACATGGGGACTGCGGGCTTGTGAGTGGGGACAGTGCAAGGTGTGGGACATGGGGACTGCGGGCGTGTGGGTGGGGGAAGTGCAGTGTGTGGGACATGGGGATTGCAAGCGTGTGGGTGGGGGACAGTGCTGGGCGTGCGACATGGGGACTGCGGGTGTGTGGGTGGGGGAAGTGCAGTGTGTGGGACATGGGGATTGCAAGCGTGTGGGTGGGGGACAGTGCAGGGTGTGGGACATAGGGACTGCGGGCTTGTGGGTGGATGACAGTGCAGGGTGTGGGACATGGGGACTGCGAGCGTGTGGGTGGGGACTGTGCAGGGTGTGGGACATGGGGACTGTGTGTGTGTGTGTGGGGGACATTGCAAAGATTGGGACATGGGGACCGCGGGCGTGTGGGTGGGGACAGTGCAGGGTGTGGGCCATGGGGACTGTGTGCGTGTGGATGGGGGACAGTGCAGGATGTGGGACATGGGGACTGCGAGCGTGTGGGTGGGGGACATTGCAAGGATTGGGACATGGGGACTCTGAGCGTGTGGGTGGGGGACAGTGCAGGGAGTGGGACATGGAGACTGCGGGTGTGTGGGTGGGGGCAGTGCAGGGTGTGGGACATGGGGACAGCGAGCGTGTGGGTGGGGAAAGTGCAGGGTCTGGGTCATGGGGACTGCGGGTGTGTGGGTGGGAACAGTGCAAGATGTGGGACATGGGGATTGCGGGCGTGTGGGTGGGGGACAGTGCAGGGTGTGGGACATGGGAACTGCGGGCGTGTGGGTGGGGGACAGTGCAGGGTGTGGGACATGGGGTCTGCGGGCGTGTGGGTCGGGGACAGTGCAGGGAGTGGGACATGGGAACCGCGGGCTTATGGGTAGGGACAGTGCAGGGTGTGGAACATGGGGACTGCGAGCGTGTGGGTGGGGGACAGTGCAGGGTGTGGGACATGGGGACGCTGGGCGTGTGGGTGGGGGAGAGTGCAGGGTGTGGGACATGGGGACTGAGAGCGTGAGGGTGGGGGACAGGGCAGGGTGTGGAACATGGGGACTGCGGGAGTGTGGGTGGGGGACAGGGCAGGGTGTGGGACATGGGGACTGTGAGCGTGTGGGTGGGGGACAGTGCAGGATGTGGGACATGGAGACTGAGAGCGTGTGGGTGGGGACAGTGCAGGGTGTGGAACACGGGATATGTGACCGTGTGGGTGGGGGACAGTGCAGGGTGTGGAACACGGGATATGTGACCGTGTGGGTGGGGGACTGTGCAGGGTGTGGGACATGGGGACTGTGGGTGTGTGGGTGGGGGACTGTGCAGGGTGTGGGACATGGGGACTGAGAGCGTGTGGGTGGGGACAGTGCAGGGTGTGGGACATGGGGACTGCGAGCGTGTGGGTGGGGGACAGTGCAGGGTGTGGGACATGGAGACTGAGAGCGTGTGGGTGGGGACAGTGCAGGGTGTGGGACACGGGATATGTGACCGTGTGGGTGGGGGACAGTGCAGGGTGTGGGACATGGGGACTGAAAGGGTGTGGGTGGGGGACAGTGCAGGATGTGGGACATGGAGACTGAGAGCGTGTGGGTGGGGACAGTGCAGGGTGTGGGACACGGGATATGTGACCGTGTGGGTGGGGGACAGTGCAGGGTGTGTGACATGGGGAGACAGGCCCGTGGGTGGGGACCGTGCAGGTTGTGGGTCATGGGGACCGCGGGCGTGTGGATGGGGGACTGTGCCGGGTGTGGGACATGGGGACTGCGGGTGTGTGGGTGGGGGCAGTGCAGGGTGTGGGACATGGGGACAGCGAGCGTGTGGGTGGGGACAGTGCAGGCTGTGGGACATGGGCTTTGTGGGCGTTTGGTAGGGGAAAGTGCAGGGTGTGGGTCATGGGGACTGCGGGCTTGTGGGTGGGGACAGTGCAGGGTGTGGGACTTGGGGACTGAGAGCGTGTGGGTGGGGACAGTGCAGGGTGTGGGACATGGGGACGGAGAGCGTGTGGCTGGGGACAGTGTAGGGTGTGGGACATGGGGACAGCGGATGTGTGGGTGGGGACAGTGCAGGGTGTGGGACTTGGGGATTGCGAGCGTGTGGGTGGGGGACAGTGCAGGGTGTGGGACATGGGGATTGCGAGCGTGTGGGTGGGGGACAGTGCAGGGTGTGGGACATGGGGATTGCAAGCGTGTGGGTGGGGGACAGTGCAGGGTGTGGGACATAGGGACTGCGGGCTTGTGGGTGGATGACAGTGCAGGGTGTGGGACATGGGGACTGCGCGCGTGTGGGTGGGGACAGTGCAGGGTGTGGGACATGGGGACTGCGCGCGTGTGGGTGGGGACAGTGCAGGATGTGGGACATGGGGACTGCGCGTGTGTGGGTGGGGGACAGTGCAGGGTGTGGGACATGGGGACTTTGGGCGTGTGGGTGGGGACAGTGCAGGGTGTGGGACTTGGGGACTGAGAGCGTGTGGGTGGGGGATAGTGCAGGGTGTGGGACATGGGGACTGCGGGCGTGTGGGTGGGGACAGTGCAGGGTGTGGAACACGGGATTTGTGACCGTGTGGCTGGGGACAGTGCAGGGTGTGGGACATGGGGACTGCGGGCTTGTGGGTGGGGACAGTGCAGGGTGTGGGACATGGAGACTGTGAGTGTGTGGGTGGATGACATTGCAGGGTGTGCGACATGGGGACTGTGAGCGTGTGGGTGGGGATAGTGCAGCGTTGTGAAACATGGGGACTGCGAGCGTGTGGGTGGGGACAGTGCAGGATGTGGGACATGGGGACTGTGAGCGTGTGGGTGGGGACAGTGCAGGGTGTGGGACATGGAGACTGTGAGTGTGTGGGTGGATGACATTGCAGGGTGTGCGACATGGGGTCTGCAAACGTGTGGGTGGGGGACAGTGCAGGGTGTGGGACATGGGGACTGCGAGTGTGTGGGTGGGGACAGTGCAGGATGTGGGACATGGGGACTGTGAGCGTGTGGGTGGGGACAGTGCAGGGTGTGGGACATGGGGACTGTGTGAACAGTGAAGGTAATACAGTCGGCATAAGCGTGAACAGTGAGTGTGGTGCAGTGCGAGTATGTGTGAACAGCGAGAGTATGGCAGTCAGGGTAAGTGTGAACAGTGAGGGTAGTGCAGTCGGCGTAAGTGTGAACATTGATTGTAGTGCAGCGAGAGTAAGTGTGAACAGCGTGGGTAGTGTAGTCAGGGTAAGTGTGAACAGCGAGGATAGTACAGTCAGGGTAAGAGTGAACAGTGAATGTAGTACAATCAGGGTAAGTGTGAACAGTGAGGATAGTGCAGTCAGGGTAAGTGTGAACAGCAAGGGTAGTACAGTCAGGATAAGTGTGAACAGCAAGGGTAGTGTAGTCAGGGTAGGTGTGAACAGCGAGGGTAGTGCAGTCAGGGTAAGTGTGAACAGTGAGGGTAGTACAGTCAGGATAAGTGTGAACAGTGAGGGTAATGTAGTCAGAGTAAGTGTGAACAGCGAGGGTAGTGTAGTCAGGGTAAGTGTGAACAGTGAGGATAGTGCAGTCAGGGTAAGTGTGAACAGCGAGGGTAATGCAGTCAGGATAAGTGTGAACAGTGAGGGTAGTACAGTCAGGATAAGTGTGAACAGTGAGGGTAGTGCAGTCAGAGTAAGTGTGAACAGCGAGGGTAGTGTAGTCAGGGTAAGTGTGAACAATGAGGATAGTGCAGTCAGGGTAAGTGTGAACAGCGAGGGTAGTGTAGTCAGGGTAAGTGTGAACAGTGAGGATAGTGTAGTCAGGGTAGGTGTGAACAGCGAGGGTAGTGCAGTCAGGATAAGTGTGAACAGTGAGGGTAGTGCAGTCAGTGTAAGTGTGAACAGCGAGGGTAGTGTAGTCAGGGTAAGTGTGAACAGTGAGGATAGTGCAGTCAGGGTAAGTGTGAACAGCGAGGGTAATGCAGTCAGGGTAAGTGTGAACAGCGAGGAGAGTGCAGTCAGGGTAAGTGTGAACAGAGAGGGTAGTGCAGTCAGGGTAAGTGTGAATAGCGAGGGTAGTGCAGTCAGGATAAGTGTGAACAGTGAGGATAGTGTAGTCAGGGTAAGTGTGAACAGCGAGGAGAGTGCAGTCAGGGTAAGTGTGAATAGCGAGGGTAGTGCAGTCAGGGTAAGTGTGAACAGCGAGGAGAATGCAGTCAGGGTAAGTGTGAATAGCGAGGGTAGTGCAGTCAGGATAAGTGTGAATAGCGAGGAGAGTGCAGTCAGGGTAAGTGTGAATAGCGAGGGTAGTGTAGTCAGGGTAAGTGTGAATAGCGAGGGTAGTGCAGTCAGGATAAGTGTGAACAGTGAGGATAGTGTAGTCAGGGTAAGTGTGAACAGCGAGGGTAGTGCAGTCAGGGTAAGTGTGAACAGCGAGGAGAGTGCAGTCAGGGTAAGTGTGAATAGCGAGGGTAGTGTAGTCAGGGTAAGTGTGAATAGCGAGGGTAGTGCAGTCAGGATAAGTGTGCTGTGGATTTGGTTGGGGCTGATATGAGGTGATTGAGGAAAAGAGGACAACACAGGGATGGAGCTGCAAATGCAGTGAATCCAAGTGAGCAATCCGAAACCAGCAGAATCATTCAGTCAGTCAGAAAGCAGCTGCAGAGGAACAGAAAGGTTTGTGTTTCATCAGGCTAGACTGGTTTTGACAAATTGACCCATCTGAAACGTTAACCTCTCTGTTTTCTTTCTCTGCAGATGCTGCTGGAAGGTTCTGAGTTTCTCCGAGGGGAGGTTGGATGCAATTGTTTCCTGATACAGATTGTTGTGGTCAGAAGCAGGAACTGACGGGAGAACAGAGAATGGTCCAGGTGTGAGTGTCAATCTGAGATGTTGTTGTCTCCACTGTATGACATGAATACAGCCAGTCAATTAGCAAAGGCAAAGTCTGATTGGCAGGGAAGGAATTACCACAAGTGACCAATCTCAATCTGAGTGCCAGGAACTGGGAAGAATTTCCTGTTGCACACAGTAAGTAATTTATATGTTAATCATGGACTCACTCACAGAATGTTGCCTCATAGCTTTTCCTCTTCCAGGGAACGTACAAAACCTTTCTGCTTCAAACATCCAGAGATCACATTGAACAATCCAAACACAGGACAGTGCACACAGAGTAAAGCCCCACCTATTCTAACCCACGCAGCACACCCAGCCAACCGGTTAAAGGCGCAATGCATGCAGAGTAAAGCTCCCTCTACATTGCTCCCATCAAACCCTCCCAGGACAGGGACAGCACAGGGTTAGTCACACAGTAAAGCTCAATCTACACTGTCCTCATCAAATACTCCCAGGACAGGGACAGCACAGGGTTAGATACAGGGTAAAGCTCCCTCTACACGGCTCCTATCAAACACTCCCAGGACAGGGACAGCATGGGGTTAGATACACAGTAAAGCTCTCTCTACACTGTCCCCATCAAATACTTTCAGGACAGGGAGAGCATGGGGTTAGATACACAGTAAAGCTCCCCGTAGAGCTGCTTGGTTCACCTGGAAGCGTGCAGGCTGGGACTTAGCTCAGTTCAGGGGGTGGGGGGGGAGGGGGGTGGGGTGGAGTTGGGGTGTGGGATTTCAGCCTGTGATTGGTGTTCCAGATACAGGCACAAACCTGCGGACGGTTCCTCTGCTCCAATCAGAGGCCGTGTCTGCATTGCCTTCAGTGTTGATCGATTCACTGACAAGCCTGTCGGTCACCAACCTCCTCTGATTGGAAGAGCAGGGAACTGTACAAACATTACTCCTGTCATTTCGGTCTAAGGCCACCCTCCAGCAGTAATGCAGTGTGTGTGTGAGTGGGGGATACTGAGATGGAGAATGTATGAGGAGACTGGAGTGAGAAGGGGAAAGTGTGTATTTAATGGACTGAGGGATGAGTCAGTGTGTGGGAAAGAGGCTGTGATTTTTTTGAAAATTCAGGGCAGGATGATGGCTAGACCAGCAAATATTGCCCATCCCTAATTGCCCAGAGGGCAACTGAGAGTCAACCATATTGCTGTGGGTCACATGTAGGCCAGGTCAGGTGAGGACAACACCTTTCCTTCTCTGAAGATGATTAACAAACCAGGTGGGTTCATTCAACATCCAACAATGATTTCATAGACATCAGGAGATTCTTAATTCCAGATGTTCTTTTTAAATTTAATTCAAACCCCATCACCTGCCATGACAGGATTCTAACCCAGACCCCAGAACATTAGTTGAGTTTCTGGATAAATAACCCAGTGATATTACCATAGGGCCACTGCCAGAACTAGGATGGAGATGTCAGAGAGGGAGATTGTGTACAGGAGAGAGGGAAAATGTGTGTGAGGGAGAGAGGGAGAGTGTGTGTGGGAGAGAGGGAGAGTTCGTGAAGGAGAGAGGGAGAGTGTGTGTGGGAGAGAGGGAGAATTTGTGAGGGAGAGAGGGAGAGTTTGTGAGGGAGAGAGGGAGAGTGTGTGTGGGAGAGAGGGAGAGTTTGGGAGTGAGAAAGGGAGAGTGTGTGTGGGAGAGAGCGAGTGACAGTGGAAGACTGTGTGTCAGAGTGAGAGTGTGTGTGGGGGGGAGAGAGAGAGTGAGAGAGCAAGAATGTGTGTGGAGAGAGTGAGTAATAGTGGGAGGCTGTCTGTGACAAGGAAGAAGGCGATGGGGTAGTGTGTGTGAGATGGAGGAGTGAGAGGGAGAGTGTTTATGTGTACGAGAGAGCGATTGAAGGGGAGTACGTTTCTCTGGGAGAGACAGTGCAAACACTAAAACTGAGTAAGCCACCCTTTGTCCTTCTCCTTCAGCTCCCAAACACTGATCCACAAAGCAGTTTGGGAGAGAGGGGAACTCTGGCTGGAAGGTTTCTACTCAGAGTCTTCAACACTGGAGGTGAGAGGAAGGTCAATGTAACTCAAATCTAACTCTTTCAGATAGCTCTGCATTGCTCCCCTCCCGGCTGATCAGAGCTTGGATCAAAAAAAGATTTTAATCAGTCAGCTCTGCTGTTTAGCACGTGTTCATGGTCATTTTTATTACTTACTCATTTAATTAATTGATTTGTAATTTATTGGTTTTTGAAATTCTTGTTTACTTTTATGCATTGTTTTCTCATTTTGAAATTTGCTTACCATCCTCCCGCATTGAGTGACAGTAAAACTGAAAAGTAGCCCCCAGGGTGAGACAGGCCAGACTGTTCTGATAGCTGGGTGCGTTAATCACCCAAATTCCGAAACCCTATTCCACCAGCCCGACCCGTCTCTCACCTCCTCATAATTCTGAGGTTTGCAAGTTAGAGTTGACAAAACAAAAAAAAATTGCTCTTTTGTTAAATTGGTCCAGGAAAGATTCTTAGAACTTAGAATCTCTACAGTATGGAAACATGCCTTTGGCCCAGCAAGTCCATACCAACCTTCTGAAGAATAATCCATCCTGACCCATTCCCTAATTTCTTTACATTTCCCCTGATTAATGCCCCTAACATTGTGGGCAATTTAGCGTGGCCAATCCACCCTAACCTATACATCTCTGTGGGCGGCACGGTGGCACAGTGGTTAGCACTGCTGCCTCACAGCGCCGGAGACCCGGGTTCATTTCCCGCCTCAGGCGACTGACTGTGTGGAGTTTGCACGTTCTCCCCGTGTCTGCGTGGGTTTCCTCCGGGTGCTCCGGTTTCCTCCCACAGTCCAAAGATGTGCAGGCCAGGTGAATTGGCCAATCTAAATTGCCCGTAGTGTGAGGTAAGGGGTCGATGTAGATGTAGATGTAGGGGTATGGGTGGGTACGCTTCGGCGGGGCGGTGTGGACTTGTTGGGCCGAAGGGCCTGTTTCCACACTGTAAGTAATCTAATCTAATCTAATCTTTGGACTGTGGGAGCAAACCCATGCAGACACAGGGAAAATATGCAAACTCCACATAGACAGTTGCCTGAGGCTGGAATCGAACTCAGGTCCCTGGTGCTGTGAGGCTGCTAACTGCTGAGCTACCTTGCCGTCCCAAAATCTAAAGGAACCACTTTACTTGAAGAGTGGGCCAGAGGTTTATATTGAAGGGTTTGTTTTTGGAATGTTCGGATGTTTAATGACCATGGTGGAGTGGAATGCTTCAAACATTTCAGAACAATATCTACTCAGATGTCCCACCTTCTGGACAACAACAAGACAAGACTGCGCGAGGAATAGCGAGTCATACCTTTGATACATACTCGAGAGTTCACTGACATACGACAGGGCAGAGGGTATGGTGTTAAGTGTTGAGGACAAACCTGAGAGACTTCTTTCAGAGCTGTTGTGGGAGCTGGAAGTGCTGAAGTCCTCAGAATGGTTGTGAGGCATTCTGTTAGACAATCCCTCAGCCAATCGGTAGTCAGGGATGAAAAGCAGGGCTAAAGGTCAAAGGGTAAAAGTCACAGTGGCATCTGGTGTAGTAGCTCAAGGCACAAGCACATGCAAGGACATGCAGTTAATGCAGATGAAGCTGCAGTTTTCAGGGAAGGAAGAAAGAAAGAAAGACTTGCAGGGCGAAGAGCAAAATCTCACCATTGGGCCCTTTGGTTTCACATTCCGTCAGGTCATTCCAAGGAATTCAGGGAGAAATCAACCCCCCTGTGAATCTTTTCTCTTTGGGAGAATACTCCACTTTGATCACTGGCCTATCACCGTGAGATGTCGGAACACAGGTAGGCCAATGAGCCCATCGAGTCTGCTCCACCACTCGACGAGATCATGGCTCATCCTCAGCTTCCACTTTCCTGCCTTTTCCCCATAACTGTTGATTCCCTTTCTGATTAACATTTGTCTCTCTCAGCCTTGAATATATTTAATTCCCCAGATCTGACAGTCCTCTATGTAAAATATTCCACAGAGAGAAGCAAATCCTCCTCATCTCTGTCTTAAATGGGAGACCTCTTATTCGGAGATCATGTTCTCTGGACTTAGACTTTTCTTGACCCTCTCAAGTCCCCCAAGAATCTTCAATAAGGTCCCCCTCACATTCTTCGAAATTCCACTTAATCCGGGCGTCTCAATTGCGGTCTAGTCTCTAATCCCTCAAGAACCCAAGGTCATCCAAGTCTCCACAGCCTGTCTCCTTACTCAAGGCAAGCCCTGTTCCCCACATTTGGTTCACTGACTTGGTATTGGCAGCACCTCAATGTTAAAACACTCAGCTTTGAGTTGGAATCCTTGTGTGGTGATACAAGCCCCTCCCCAGTGCTATAATCTCCACCAGCTTTAACAAACTCCAAGCTCTCTGTGGTCTGCCAATTGTTCCTTATGCACATCCTGATTGACGTCTGTTCACCATAAATGTCCATCCCCTCAGCTGATTGGGCCCTCAATGAGGGAATTCCCTTCCAAAATCTCAGTCCTCGTCTTTCCTCCCAAAACATGTGCCATACCTTTCTCTCTCTCTCTCTCTTTCCCTCCCTTTCTCTCTCTCTCTTTCCCCCTCTTTCTCTCTCTCTCTTTCTCTCTCGCCATCAATATGTTCTTCATAACCTTTCTGTCTCTGGGTCACTTTATGATCATCACAACAAACGTCTTCTGATATGGTTTGGGTGTCACATCATGGTTGCTAATGCTCCTCAGAAATTAGGATGTTGCATTATTATCCAAAGGCACGATATAAATGTAAGTCATTGCCACTGTTTTGAGGTTAAGATTGAATGACAACTCTGCTGAGGAAGCTTTAAGAATTCAGTTCATGTCCCTAATTCCAATTTTATGCTTAATCATTACTTTATGCTCAGGGCATCAGGTTTGATGAATTAAATTGTGTGAGGAGGTTGCAGTAAATATCAAATGAACCTTCGGTGAAGTGTAATCTCAATTAATATATGAATTAATTAATACAAATTATACGGTGTAGAATACTGACTGGGACTGGGGGAGAAGGTGGGAGCTGGGATCATGGGATATGGTGGGGACTGGGGGATATGGGGAGAGGGAGGGGGAGAGGGAGGGGGAGGGAGAGGGAGGGGGTGGGGTTTGGGGGAGGCAGAGAGAGTGTGCCGGATGGGGGATATGGGGAGGACTGGGGTTTGCGGGATTATGGGGAGGACTGGGGTTTGCGGGATTATGGGGAGGAGTGGGGTTTGGGGGATATGGGAAGAGGGTGGGGATTGGGGGATATGGGGAGAGGGTGGGGGAGAGGGTGGGGATTGGGGGATATGGGGAGGAGTGGGGTTTGGGGGATACAGAAAGAGGATGGGGACTGGGGGATATGGGGAAAGGATGGGGAGTGGGGATATGGGGAGAGGGTGGGGACTGGGGATACGTGGAGAGGGTGGGGCCTGGGACATACGGGGAGAGGGTGGGGAGTGGGGATACAGGGAGGGGGTGGGGAGTGGGGGATATGGGGAGAGGGTGCAAAACGGGGGGGGGTATGGGGAGAAGGTGGGGATTGGGGGATACAGGGAGGGGGTGGAGGTTGGGGGATACGGGGAGAGGGTGGGGAGTGGGGGATACGGTGAGGGGGTGGCGACTGGGGGATACGGGGATAGGGTGGGGACTGGTAGATACGGGGAGAGGGTGCAAAATGGGGGTATGGGGAGAAGGTGGAGATTGGGGATACAGGGAGTGAGTGGGGATTGGGAGATACAGGGAGAGGGTGAGGAATGTGGAAGAGTGGGGTTTGGGGAATATGGGGAGAAGGTGGGGATTGGGGGATACAGGGAGGGGGTGGGGATTGGGGCATATGGGGAGAAGGACGGTCTGTGGGATTGTGGGCTGTGGGGGATGAAGCAATCAGGAGTGATTGAGAGAGAGGGAGAAATGTAGGTCAATTAATTAAAATTCAATCAGCTGACTGATTTGTCACATGAAGAAAAGTCAGTTAAAACCGGATTATAAATCCAAGTTAAATAGATTGTTTTATAGTTCTGCATTCAAAACCATGGTCCCGATGGTGACACTTGCTCGTCAATAGACAGTTAAAGGCGTTTAGTTTGTCTCTCAAGTAAACCAGCACATGTAGCCAGTGCGCACTTACCCCAGACGGTACCATCCTCCCACTCACCGTTATTAAACTTGCTCTGGTCTGGTAGTGAGTACCCACAGCTGGTCAGGTCTGGCTTCGCTTGGATGGACGCCTTCCACTGAGGTTCGGGGAGGTCCACAGCCAGCTCTTGGATGCTACTGGAATGTAGGAGCTGGGTGGTGGCGTAGGGGGTGGTCTGTGTGACCTGGCCCGGGCTGTTGAAGCTGGTTTTGGTGGTGACATCAATGCTACTGTAAATGGCGCTGTCTGACAGCATGGTACCTGACTTCTCCCCCTGACCTGCTGCTTCGGGGGAGAAGGGTGGGGTGGAAGTGAGAGACAGGAGAGAGAGAGAGAGAGGGGTGGGGGGCAGAAAGAAAGAGGGAGAGAAATGTATAGCTAGTCAATGATCTGTAGGGAAGACCACAAATAGCCGCACCTTCAACATGAAAAATAAATGTGTCATCCTGAGCTTCAGGACCCATGTAGAATTAGGTTACTTATAGTGTGGAAACAGGCCCTTCGGCCCAAGAAGTCTACACTGACCCTCTGAGGAGTAACCCATTCCCCTACACCTAACAGTATGGGCAATTTAGCATGGCTAATTCACCTAACCTGCACATTTTTGGACTGTGGGAGGAAACCCACACAGACATAGGGAGAATGTGCAAACTCCACACAGATAGTTTCCAGAGGCGGGAGTTGAACCCAGGTCTCTGGCGCTACGAGGCAGCAGTGCTAACCACTGTGCCACCCACTTTTAGATTAGATTCCCTACAGTGTGGAAACAGGCCCTTCAGCCCAACAAGTCCACACCAACCCTCCGAAGAGTAACCCACCCTGACCCATCTCCCTCTGACCAATGCGCCTACCACTATGGGCAATTTAACATGGCCAATACACCTGACCTGCACATCTTTGGATTGTGGGAGGAAACCCACGCAGACAAGGGGAGGATGTGCAAACTCCACACAGACAGTCGCCCGAGGCTGGAATTGAACCTAGGAGCCTGGTGCTGTGAGGCAGCAGTGCTGACCACTGTGTCACAGTGCTGCCATCATGCCCTGCTCTGCCATTCAATTGACCTTAGCTGATTGGACACTCTGTCTTCTGTGCTACTCCAAACAAAACCGACCCTGAAAGACGGTTTGTTTGTATATTCCTAAGTCTGGTTCCAGTGTCTTTTTAAGCTCACTAACCCATAAGGGAGCCTGTCACCTCTCACTATGTGAAATTATCTTTCAAATGGAATTTAAAACAGGTGGTGCTGACTCAGTTAGCTTGTGTTTTTGTTTCTCAATAATGGAATAATTTCAGTTTTGTTTATTTGTAGAGGCTTAAGACTTGCCTCAAACTGTGATCAGGTATTAACACCCATTTTAGGTTTAATATTTGCCCTGTATTTAAAAATATTTTAATTTACTCCATGCAAGATCTGAAATATAACAATCAGTTTATGGAAGTTAAAACATAATAACCCATATTTGGCAATATTTTAGAGTGACAGTACGATGGCTTTGAAAGGTATATGTTTTCCTTTTTTTATGAGAGGTTAAGACAGAGGTATAGAGCGATCTGCTCAAAGCCAATAAAGTAAACAGCTTGTGAGGCCTTGGGTTTTTTTTAAAAGTTGGAACAATAGAAGCAGCCTGAATGGGTGGAGTCAAGCTCCCACAGAACCAGAGTTTTCAGTTTTAACTTTCTGCAGCTGCTGGGGTCTTGAAGCTGGATGTGGAAGCTCGCATTCCTCTCTCTGTTACAGCTAAAAGCTGGGGGTTGTCTTCTTGCTGCAAGAAATGCATGTGAGGCAATCTATTTTAGAATGGTTGTGGTCCTAACACTGACCCCGCAGAATGCCACTAATCACCAGCTGCCACCCTGTTCAAGACCCCTTTATCCCCACTCTCTACCTTCTGCCAGTCAGCCAATCCTCTATCCATGTCAGTACCTTGCCCCTAACACCACAGGCTCTTCTTTAGCAGCTTCATGTGTGGCACCTTGTCCAAGGCCTTCTGGGCATCACATTTGGCTCAGTGGTTAGCACTGCTACCTCACAGCGCCAGTGTCCCAAGTTCAATTCCAGCCTTGGGTGACTGTCTGTGTGGAGTTTGCACATTCTACCATGTCTGTGTGGGTGTGCTCTGGTTTCCTCCCGCAGTCCAAAAATGTGCAGGTCAGGTGAATTGGCCATATTAAAGAGGTTCTTTAGATTAGCAAAGAGGTTCTTCTGCAGCTGTACAGGGCCCTGGTGAGACCACACCTGGAGTACTGTGTGAAGTTCTGGTCTCCAAATTTGAGGAAAGACATTCTGGCTATTGAAGGAGTGTAGCGTAGGTTCACGAGGTCAATTCCTGGAATGGCGGGATTACCTTACACTGGAACGACTGGGCTTGTATACCCCTGAGTTTAGAAGACTGAGAGGGGATATGATTGAGACATATAAGATTATTAAAGGATTGGACACTCTGGAGGCAGGAAACATGTTTCCGCTGCTGGGTGAGCGCCGAACCAGAGGACACAACTTAAAAACACGGGGTAAACCATTTAGGACAGAGATGAGGAAAAACTTCTTCACCCAGAGAGTGGTGGCTGTGTGGAATGCTCTGCCCCAGAGGGCAGTGGAGGCCCAGTCTCTGGATTCGTTTAAGAAAGAGTTGGATAGAGCTCTCAAGGATAGTGGAATCAAGGGCTATGGAGATAAGGCAGGAACAGGATACTGATTAAAGATGATCAGCCATGATCATATTGAATGGTGGTGCAGGCTCGAAGGGCAGAATGGCCTACTCCTGCACCTATTGTCTATTGTCTATTGTCTAAATTGTCCATAATATTAGGTACCTTAGTCAGTGGGAAATGGGTCTGGGTGGGTTACTTTTCAGAGGATTGGTGTGGATTTGTTGGGCTGAAGGGCCTGTTTCCACACTGTAGGGAATCTATCTATTCATACCCACGGGCTCTCCTTTCTCTAACTTGCTCTTTATCTCCTCAAAGAATTCCAACAGATTTATAGGTGTGCCCTCCCCTTGACGAAGCTGTGCTGGCTCTGCCCTGTTTTACCCTCCACTTCCAAGTCCTCCACAATCTCATCTCTACCCGTCCCTTAATTATTTAATTCACCTCAATCAGATCAAGTCTGATCTCGGGTATGGTATCCTGTGCTGCTTAGGCCCCATGCACAGCTAAGGTCATCGATTCACAGAACCATGTGGTACTGACGAGACCCTTCAGGCCGTCAATTTTGTATCACCAAAAATAAATCACTCCTGACACTAGTCCACTTTCCCACTCCTGCCGCAAAGATGCTGCACTGATCCTCACGAGAACTTGTACTTTCTTTGCCTTAGTAAGTAGTATTTTCCCATTTTGAATTCCCATGGGTTACCCCAAGGAGGAACCTCAGTTCTTCTGCATTTGGGACATCTCGATAAAGATGGCTGCCATGGAGAAGCAGCACAGATCCTCACTGGAGTGACTCACCTGCCCGATTGAAGTTCCCCATGCCTCCAAGGTCTCCAAGGTCAGAGGGTCCATTGCTGCTCCCGTTTATTGGCAGGCTGGTGGCTGGCCAGGAGTCAGCTAGCCATGGATAGCTCGTCTCTCCCGGATTCAACAGGCCCGGTCTGCTGCAATGTGAGCAACACAACATCAACAAAAAACATCACCTGACAGGTTAAACCATCCCCACCCCACAAAGACCCTGTTCAGTCTCTTGGAACTCAAAGACATTTCTGTCTCTTTGGGAATGTCAGTAGTGTGTTGTAAAACTGGGAGTGCCGCACCTTCATGGTCCACTCAGGCTGCAGTCTCAGACAGGCCGTAATTCAGAATGGGTCCAAAAAGACTGCCTGGCTCTTACACTGTACATTTCTTCCCTGCAACATTGATAAGAACATAAAGGACTAGGAGCAACTAAAGGCCATTCAGCCCCTCAAGCCTGCTCCACCATTGAATATGATCATGGCTGACTTCACCTCAACCTCAACTTCACTTTCCATTACCCTTCAACCCATTCCTGATTTAAAAACTGTCTGCTTCCTCATTAAAGTTACTCAATATCCCAGCATGCACCACACTCTTCGGATCCTCTTGTCGGAGGACTTTGGTAAATAGAAGTCACGATTCAGTGAGGAGTGAGGTAGTGATCATGGAATGAATGTGGAGTGAGGTAGGGAGTGGGATAGGGAGTAGGGAGTGGGGATTGGGGCAGTGAGTGAGGAGTGGGGAGTGGGGCAGGGAGTGGGATAGGGAGTAGGGAGTGGGGATTGGGGCAGTGAGTGAGGAGTGGGGAGTGGGGCAGGGAGTGGGAAGTGAGTGAGTGGGGCAGTGAGTTCTGCCCGGTCAGAGGGGCTGCCTTTCGGTTTGGATGTGATATTTGGAACGGGCGGTTCTCCCCAGCGTCTGGCCCTTGTCCCTACACTTGGTCACTCAAATCTGATTTCTATTTGTGGGATCTTGATTTGAACTTGTTGAAGACTGTGTTTGTTGCAAGACAATGAGGACCCCGCTATACTTCATCGGATACAAATTACTTTGGACCATCCTGTAATCATGGAAGGTGCTACGGCAATGTACATTCCTACTTCCTGCTTGGTGTTCCCATGTGCCTCAGTATTATGGTGGCTGCGAGGGGCTGGCATATACAACTTCCCCCCACCCCCAGGGAAACACAGTGGCAGGAGAAGAGAAATACTGGCAATGTGAAAAAATAAATAACTGGAAGAAAAGGAAGAAAGACTTGCATTTATATAGCATCAACCCCAGCCTCAGGTCAACCCAAAGTGCCATTTGAGTAAGAGTCGTATCGGTTTTGAAACATTAACTCTCTCCTGCCAGACCTGCTGAGCTCCTCCAGTGCTTTCTGTTTTATTTCTAAGGTCTGTACAGCCATCTGACCCTTTGTCGCTGGGGTCAGTGACAGCTGTGACCCTTCAGGACATCTCCGTGGGATCTTCCTGTCCACACCTGATCAAGTGTACCCCAGGACACTGTGGGAAGTTAGGGAGGAAATTGCGGGGCCCCGCAGAAATATTTGTATCATCGGCAATCACGTGCGAGGTGCCTGATGATTGTAGGGGGTGAGAGTGTTGGGCCTTTAAGAAAGGCTGGAAGGAGAAGCCTGGGAGCTAAAGACCATGGACTACTTTAGTTTGGGATTATGGTCAGCACAGACTGGTTGGACCGAAGGATCTATTTCCATGCTCTGTGACTCTATGACAGCCGATTTGGTTTAAGCCAATCCGTATCTTCCATTTCCAGACTATGGAGTTAGATGGTACGGTGGCTCAGTGGCTAGCACTGCAGTCTTACAGCATCAGGGTCCCGGGTTCAATCCCAGCCCGGGTAACTGTCTGTGTGGAGTTTGTACATTGTCCCCGTGTCTGTGCGGAGCCCCCTTTGGGTGCTCCGGTTTCCCCCCACAATCCAAAGACGTGCAGGTTCGGTGGATTAACCGTGCTAAATTGCCCATACTATTCGGGAATGTGCCTGCAGGTTAGGTGCACTAGTCAGGGGTAAACGTAGGGGAATGGGTCTGGGTGGGTTACTCTTCGGGAGGTTGGGGTGGACTTAGAACATACAGCACAGAACAGGCCCTTTGGCCCACAGTGTTGTAATGTAAAATATAATACTGGATTAGTGGTGCTGGAAGAGCACAGCAGTTCAGACAGCATCCAACGAGCAGCGAAATCCCTTGCCCGAAACGTCGATTTCGCTGCTCGTTGGATGCTGTCTGAACTGCTGTGCTCTTCCAGCACCACTAATCCAGTATTTGGTTTTCAGCATCTGCAGTCATTGTTTTTACCTTGTAAAATATAATAACCTAAGCACCCCTCAGCTCACTGCTATCCATGTGCATATCCAGCAGTTGCTTAAATGTAAAAACAATGACTGCAGATGCTGGAAACCAGATTCTGGATTCGTGGTGCTGGAAGAGCACAGCAGTTCAGGCAGCATCTAAGGAGCAGCAAAATCGACTGCACTAGAAACGTCGATTTTGATGCTCCTCAGATGCTGCCTGAACTGCTGTGCTCTTCCAGCACCACTAATCCAAAGTTGCTTAACTGTCCCTAATGACTCTGCTTCCACCACCACCACAGCTAGCAACGCACTCCATACATTCACAACTCCCTGAGTAACAACTCTCTCCCTTGTTGGGCCAAATGGCCTGTTTCCACCCTGTAGGGATTTTGTTCCATTCTGAGTATAGTTCAGGAACTCCTTGGGCCCCAATTTGATAGACTCCCTCCCCTCGCCCCGTGTTCCTCCCGCACTAGAAAGAGGCAACCCTGTGACACATTGAGAACAGCTCAGAACTCCGGCCAGTACATTAACGAACACCCACTCCTGAATGATCATTTACAGTCTGCATTTCTATTTGTCCTGCAACATAATACAATGCAAGTGGCTGCTTCAGTTAGATCAGGAGCTCTTAGGGTGAAAGGGTATAGGGGAGAAGTGGGAACAGGGGACTGAGTTGGATAATCAGCCAGGATCATATTGGATGGTGGAGCAGGATCAAAGGGCTGAATGGCCTCCTCCTGCTCCTGTGTTCTATGGTCTATGTTTTATTGGAGGGAAAATGCCTCACTCTGAGCTATGTAAGCTGACGCTAGGTAACATAACCAAAACGTTCATCACCCATAAAGGTTTTTAGAGAGAAGTGGAGAGTGTAGCAGAGGGGATTGCAGAGTTTGGAGCCCGGTCAATTGAAGGTGCATTCACCGACGGTGAAGCATTGGAGATGGGGAATGGGAAATCCAGCTGCTGTGGCTGGTAACAGTCAGCAGAGTGACAAAAGACAGCATTCCATCAGATCCTACAGCAATCCCTTCATCAATCTGAATCAACTGTCTTCACAAATGCACACAACCAATTTCCAACCAATTCATCATCTCTGAGCCATTTACTCTGTGATCGATTCAGTGTAATTGGGGATTCAAGGCAATTTGAAGGCGGCCAATAAGAAGTGTGAATCACTAGAATCATTGTTGACTAATACCTCATGAATACGGCTAACATCTCTGCAGTAAGTGAGCACGACATTTCAACAGAATTTCCTTCCTCACATATGACAGACATTAAACAGTTTGATGGGTTTTGTAAAATCCCTCCAAGGCTTCCTCAGACATGAACTGTTTTCTATTCTTCAAAGGAAACTCAATCCTTTTTAAACTTCTCTCAGATTCACAGCTAAAGCTTCTCAGCAAACAGGTTTCTGCAATGGCTCTGTCTCTCTCTCCCTGTGCGGGTGACCTGACAATGGGATATTCTAATGTGAGGTGTAACACTACATCAGGGCTTAAACCTTCAATAGTGCAGCCCTGTGTCTGTACGACTGACTGACTGACCCCTCAATAGTGCAGCCCTGTGTCTGTACGACTGACTGACTGACCCCTCAATAGTGCGGCCATGTCTCTGTGTGACTGACTGACTGACCACTCGATAGTGCGGCCCTGTGTCTGTGCAACTGACTGACTGACCACTCGATAGTGCAGCCCTGTGTCTGTACGACTGACTGACTGACCCCTCAATAGTGCAGCCCTGTGTCTGTACGACTGATTGACTGACCCCTCAATAGTGCCGTCCTGTGTCTGTACAACTGACTAACTGACCCCTCAATAGTGCAGCCCTGTGTCTGTACGACTGACTGACTGACCCCTCAATAGTGCAGCCCTGTGTCTGTACGACTGACTGACCCCTCAATAGTGCAGCCATGTCTCTGTGTGACTGACTGACTGACCCCTCGATAGTGCAGCCCTGTGTCTGTACGACTGACTGACTCACCCCTCAATAGTGCAGTCCTGTGTCTGTACGACTGACTGACCCCTCAATAGTGCGGCCATGTCTCTGTGTGACTGACTGACTGACCACTCAATAGTACGGCCCTGTCAATGTGTGACTGACTGATTGACCCCTCAATAGTGCGGCCCTGTCACTGTGTAACTGACTGACTGACCCCTCGATAGAGTGGACTTGTCTCTGTGTGACTGACTGACTGACTGACCCCTCAATAGTGCGGCCCTGTCACTGTGTGACTGACTGACTGACCCCTCGATAGTGCAACTCTGTCACTGGGTGACTGACTGACTGACCCCTCAATAGTGCAACTCTGTCACTGTGTGACTCACTGACTGACCCCTCGATAGTGCGACCCTGTCACTGTGTGATTGACTGACCCCTCGATAGTGCAACCCTGTCACTCTGTGACTGACTGACCCCTCGATAGAGTGCCTTGTCGCTGTGTGACTGACTGACTGACCCCTCGATAGAGCAGCCCTGTCACTGTGTGACTGACTGATGGACTGACCCCTCGATAGTAAGGCCCTGTCTCTGTGTGACTGACTGACTGACCCCTCAATAGTAATGCCCTGTCTCTGTGTGACTGACTGACCCCTCCATCGTGCAGTCTTGTCTCTGTGTGACTGACTGACCCCTCAATAGTGCGGCCCTGTCTATGTGTGACTGACTGACTGACCCCTCGATAGTGCGGCCCTGTCTCTGTGTGACTGACTGACTGACCCCTCGATAGAGCAGCCCTGTCTCTGTGTGACTGACTGACTGACCCTTTGATATTGCAGCACTGTCACTGTGTGACTGACTGACTGACTGACTGACCCCTCAATAGTGCAACTCTGTCTCTGTGTGACTGACTGACCCCTCGATAGTGCGGCCCTGTCACTGTGTGACTGACTGACTGACCCCTCGATAGTGCGGCCTTGTCACCGTGTGACTGACTGACTGACCCCTCAATAGTGCGGCCCTGTCACTGTGTGACTGACTGACTGACCCCTCAATAGTGCGGCCCTGTCACTGTGTGACTGACTGACTGACCCCTCGATAGTGCGGCCCTGTCACTGTGTGACTGACTGACCCCTCGATAGTGCGGCCCTGTCACTGTGTTACTGACTGACCCCTCGATAGTGCGGCCATGTCTCTGTGTGACTGACTGACCCCTCGATAGAGCAGCCCTGTCTCTGTGTGACTGACTGACTGACTCCTCGATATTGCAGCACTGTCACTGTGTGACTGACTGACCCCTCGATAGTGCAAACCTGTCACTGTGTGACTGACTGACTGACCCCTCGATAGTGCGGCCCTGCGTCTGTGTGACTGACTGACTGACCCCTTGATAGTGCGGCCACGTCACTGTGTGACTGATTGACTGACCCCTCGATAGTGCGGCCATGTCACTGTGTGACTGACTGACTGACCCCTCGATAGTGCAACTCTGTCACTCTGTGACTGACTGACTGACCCCTCGATAGTGCAACTCTGTCACTGTGTGATTGACTGATCCCTCGATAGTGCAACCCTGTCACTCTGTGACTGACTGACCCCTCGATAGTGCGGCCCTGTCACTGAGTGACTGACTGACCCCTCGATAGTGTGGCCCTGTCTCTGTATGACTAACTGTGCCCTCGATAGAGAGGGTCTGAAAGTCAGATGTAACAATGAAGGTCTTCGCTTCAATTTATCTTACCTTCCATTACTCATTATTCCTCCATCTACACGTTGGAAAGTTACTTTATTTTTCCAGCAGCATGTGAAAAGAAACAGAGAGAAAGAGATTGAGACTTAATTAAATAATTCTTCAGCGTGTCACGTCATCCACAAAAAACACAAATATTAAAACAATGTTAAGTCTTCCTTTGCATCAGTTATCTGTTTGAAATTAAGACCTCTGTCTGGAGTGTGCCTGTTAAAATGTAATCCATAATCTTTTTTACTTACAAGAAAATCTCATTTTAACTGCATGGAAATTATCACAGTCATTATTCTGTTCATTTTTGATTGTTGGTTAGAGTTCAGAAAAGATTTACAAGGATGTTGCCAGGGTTGGAGGATTTGAGCTGCAGGGAGAGGCTGAACAGGCTGGGGCTGTTTTCTCTGGAGCATCAGAGGCTGAGGAGTGACCTTATAGAGGTTTATAAAATCATGAGGGGCACGGATAGGGTAAATAGACAAGGTATTTTCCCTGAGGTGGGGGAGTCCAAAACTAGAGGCATAGCTTTAGGGTTGGAGGGGAAAGATATAAAAGTGATCTAAGGGGCAACTTTTCCATGTGTGGAATGAGCTGCCAGAGGATGTGGTGGAGGCTGGTACAATTACAGCATTTAAAAGGGATCTGGACGGGTATATGAACTGGAAGGGTTTAGAGGGATATGGGCCAAGTGCTAACAAATGGAACTAGATTCATTTTGGATATCTGGTCGGCATGGATGAGTTGGATAGAACGGTCTGTTTCCTTGCAGTATAACTCTGTGACTCTGTTATTCTAAGTCAAGAACCAACAGTATCTCTTGAGTACGTTCAGCTCCCACCTCAACAAGATGGTAAGGTGGGTGCTCATCCAGGAGTCTGTACCTCTGACAGTGCAGCACTCCCTGACTGAGAACCTGGCTTGTGCACTAAACTGACTGGAGCAGCACTCCAAAAGCTGACAGCGTTTTGATCAGGAGCTGGAGGAGCAGCACAAATACAGCCAGCACTGATGCATAAAATCTCACTACAGAACCCTGGAGGAGTAATACTGACCCTCTGCAGCGCTGCACTGAGGGCGTGCGGCCCAGTCAGAGGTGCCGTGGTTCAGGTGAAACCTGGAACTGTTGCCCCATCTGCTTCTATCTAGCAACTATTAATAAAACCCACGGTGCTTCTGGATGAAGAATGCGGCCTGTGTTCTGGACCAATATTTAAGAAACCAACTTCATGAAGATGAACTGGTGGTGATCACATTGTCACATCCAGCTGATGCATCCTACACATGACTAAACTTCACAAAGATCTCTTTGGCTATAAAACACTCTGGGACATCTTGAGGTCATGACGGGTGCTATGTAAATGCACCTCTGCTTGGTAAAACCTGTCAGTTTCACTAATGTCTTTTATGGAAGGAAACTGCTGCGCCTACCCATTTGGCCTACATGTGACTCCAGACCCACAACAATGTGGCTGGATCTTAACTACCCTCTGAAACACTATAGGGACGGGCAGTAAATGCTGGTTTTAGATTACTTACAGTGTGGAAACAGGCCCTTCGGCCCAATAAGTCCATGCCAAAGCACAACCCACCCAGACCCATTCCCCTACATTTATCCCTTCACCTAACACTACCAGCAATTTAGCATGGCCAATTCACCTAACCTGCACATCTTTGGACTGTGGGAGGAAACCAGAGCACCCGGAGAAAACCCACGCAGACACGGGGAGAATGTGCAAACTGAGGCGGGAATTGAACCCGGGTCTCTGGTGCTGTGAAGCAGCAGTGCTAACCACTGTGCCACCCATTGATTGAGCCAGTGAAACCAACATCCCTTGAACGAATTTTAAAAATCTAGTTTAAATCATTAGACGTTTTCCTTTGGATGCTTGCGCAACTAGTTGGGCCAGTCAGGACACAGTTTATCAGCGTGGTTGGTGATTTCAGTGTAATGACACAATACCAACACTAAAACTGGCCACATGCCAGCCTCTCTGTCTAATTTATACAGTACAATTAAACATCAGAAGAGGGAGCTATCCACAGATACTGTGACATGAAAGTGTTGTGCTGTCCTAAAGACAATTATGAAGGTACGGCTTGCAGAATGATGGCTGGAATTTCATTTTAAATCACATCGGTCCTCAACGTTCTTTTTATTTAAAAACGTCATTAAATTTTAACGGTTTCAGGGTTAAAAAAAATCTTCTGTGAAGAGATCTGATGAAAGGCCATTGACCTGAAAGGTTAACTCTGTTTCTCTCCACAGTGGCTGCCTGAACTGCAGATTCTTTCCTGTTCCTTATCTCAGTAACGTTTGGAGTGGTGTATTGTTAAACTGGATTTCCCACTCTGATTTCCGTCAGTAATTGGGTAGGCTTGAAGCTACAATCAGACCAGCAGGAGGCTGGAAGAACACAGCAAGCCTGGCAGCACTGGGAGGTGGACAAGTCACTGTTTCGGGTATTAACCCACCCCCCCAGTCCTGAGGAAGGGTTACACCTGAAACATTGACTTCTCCACCTCCTGATGCTGCCTGCCTTGCTGTGTTCTTCCAGCCTCCTGTTTGTCAACTTTGGATTCCAGTTATTTTGTCTCTTGAAGCTACAATTAGCCAGTATATTCAGTCTCAATGTCAGTGTTTATCGGCCAATGTAAACCTCCTGGTGGTGCAGTGGGTAGCATCGTTGCCTCTGAGCCAGAAGGTCTGGCTTCAAGACCCACACCGAGACGTGTTGAACATAGAATCTGCATTAACATGTCGGGGCAGTAGGGGGCACTCATGGGGGAAAAGAACAAGCTAAAGGTCAAATATGTTCCTGACGAGACAAAGAGTGGAACCAACATTGAGATGTCGAGGGACATAAAGGTTAGAATGTAGATTGATAAGGGGAAGCAGATACTGAGGGCTGTGTGAGGCATGCATTAAAGATTTGGAATTAATCAGAAAGTTTGCAGATGATGCCAAAATTGGTCAGGCAGTAAATAGTGAGGAGGGCAACAATAAAAGGTATGAATGGGGTGGGCAGAATAGTGACCATTGGAATTCAACCTGGAAAAGTGTGAGGTAATTGACTTGGTGAGAGTGAACAAGACAAGAAGCTAAACAGCCAATGACTGGAGCCTGGAAAATACCGAAGCTCAGTGGGACCTTGGTGTGTGTACGTACAGATCCCTGAAGGGAGCACAGCAGCTGAGTAAGGCCATGTGAGACACTTGCCTTTATTTAGGTAGAGGTGGGTACTGCAGATGCTGGAGATCAGAGTCCAAGATTAGAGTGGTGCTGGAAATGCACAGCAGGTCAGGCAGCATCTGAGGAGCAGATTCCTGATGAAGGCTTTTGCCCGTAATGTCGGTTTTCCTTCTCTTCAGATGCTGCCTGACCTGCTGTGCTTT
Source organism: Chiloscyllium punctatum (assembly GCF_047496795.1). Classification (NCBI taxonomy): domain Eukaryota; kingdom Metazoa; phylum Chordata; class Chondrichthyes; order Orectolobiformes; family Hemiscylliidae; genus Chiloscyllium; species Chiloscyllium punctatum. The sequence continues at coordinate 97,335,576 of NC_092753.1, read as the reverse complement.
TCCAGCACCACTCTATTCTTGAACTTGCCTTTATTAGCTGAGGCCCACAACAGGACAAGAGCAGAGAGTTTCCTCTGAAACTAGTTGGGCCATGTTTTGTGTGCAGTTCTGGTCACCACGTTATAGGAAGGAAAAGATTGAAGAGATGATGAGATTGACCAGGATGTTGGCTGTTTGGAAGGCTCTGAGCTATGGGGAAAGATTGGATAAGCTGGAGATGTTTTCCTCAAAGGAGTGCAGGTTGCAAGAGGTGTATAAGGTTATGGGAGATGCAGATAGGCGAGCGATTTTTGCATTAGTGGAGGGGTTAGTAACTAAGATGCCGAGGTAGAAGAGACAGAAAGTTTCAAGGAGAGCTGAGGAGAGACTGCTGTCATTCAGACAGTGCTGGGAGTCTGGAACTCACTGACTGAAAGGCTGATTGGAGTTGGGACAAACCTGTGAGACGTTTAAGCCAAATTTAGATTGTGTTGCCATAGCCTTCAGAGCTATGGACCAAAAGGTGAAAACTGGCATTGGTGGAGCCACGACCTCATTGACAGGGTGTAAGTTGGATGGGCTGAATGACTTCTTTCTGTGCTATAAATGTCAGCGCGTCATAACATGGACAAGAAAGGTTAATGGTCAGCCTGAAATTCCTTCCAATTGGCCTGATGGCAGCCAGTAAGAGTGAGGGAACTTCCTTCCACCTTGTGTCAGCACACCCCGTCCTTCTCCCTCGCATGGTCTTCCAACTTCATCTTAATCTGTGAGCTTCACCTGACTCACTCCATGAGTTCTGCATTATCATCACTCTCTCAGTAAAGACATTTCTCCCGAGTTCCCTCTTGGATTTAATATCTTGTATCCTCCCTTACCTCGAATAATCAAGAAGATGTAACAAACGACAATGACTGGGTAATGTTTAACCTCACTGTACAGGACCTGGTTCCTTGAAGCATTTATCTTGACCTCAAGATTCTTGTAAAGAATCATTTGCAGAAACATGAATGAATATTGAATATAAAATACAAGAATGTATATGAGGGGCTCATTCTGTTGAGGGATGTTAGTAGGGAGCAAAGGAATACATTCATTGACACAAACATAGTTATGACAGCACAGGGTTAGAAACAGATTAAAGCTCCCTCTCACTGTCCCCATCAAACCCTTGCAGAACAGGGACAGCACGGGGTTAGATACAGAGAAAATCTCTCCCTACACTGTCTGCATCAAACACTCCCAGGATAGGGACAGCACGGGGTTGGATACAGAATAAAGCTCCCTCTACACTGTCCCCCATCAAACACTCCCAGGACATTGAAAGTGTGGTGCTGGAAAAGCACAGCAGGTCTGGCAGCATCCTGATGAAGGGCTAATGCCTGAAATGTTGATTCTCCTGCTCCTCGGATGCTGCCTGACCTGCTGTGCTTTTCCAGCACCACACTCCCCACTCCCTCTACATTGTCCCCATCAAACATTCCCAGGAGAGGGACATCACGGGGTTAGATATACAGGAAACCTCTCTCTCTACATCTCAAACACCCCCACATCAATACTATCCTCTGTGCAGAGAGAAACATTTAAAAATGCCATGATATCATCTTGAAAATGGTTCTGTTTCAATAGAGGAAGAGATGCAGTTCCCATCTACCTCATCCTTTAATCACATTTAAAACTCATTCTGAAACGAGCAGTATGGCAATTTGTTATAGGTGACTACCAATTGCTATACAGAATCTAAACACTCAATGTTGCTGTTATTGCAAAAAATACACTATTAAGCACAAAGTACTGAACTAACTATTAAAACCAGTGAGAGATATTATTTTCAACTTTCAAATCAACTTGACTAACAGTGGTATGTATTTGTCATGTCCTGGTCAGCTTAGCTTGCAGCTCAAGAAGATCTGTGGTTTCATTTATTGAGCATCAGCTCAGACAGACTTGGGAAAGACATCAGATCCCCACAGGAGCTTGTGATTTAGTGCAATTATTTCAGAAAAAGATTCCAGCTTGTTTGCTGGTCCTGGAACCAGCTTCCTCACTTCTCAGAGCTGCATTTGTGTAAATCCAGGTGAACAGAATGAGAAAGGGGACATTCATTCCCTTGATAGAAGTGCAGATGCCGGAAATTTGAGTCAAGATTAGAGTGGTGCTGGGAAAGCACAGCAGGTCAGGCAGCATCCGAGAAGCAGGAAAAGCGACATTTTGGGTAAAGGCCCACCTTCCTGATGAACAGCTTTTGCCCAAAACATCGATTTTCCTGCTCCTCAGATGCTGCCTGACTTGCTGTACTTTTCTAGCACCACACTAATCTTGACTCATTCCCTTGAGCCTGTTCTGTCCATCAACAAGGTTCTGACTGATCTGTCTGCTATCTCCATTTATCGTCACCACTGCTGCTCATCCCTTGACAGCATTACCCAACAAAAAAAGTCCAAACAGCCTGAGTTTTGAACACTGCAGTTAGACTCCAGTAGTCAGGGCTGCTTGAAGGTATCAGAAAGTTTGGGGTTGCTATTACTCAGCTGGTGGAAATTGGGATCCCTAACTTCCCTCTCATTTATGGCTGTGATGTCTTGGTTCAGATTACTCCAAAACATAGGTAGCATTTCCCTTTGTGTGAGATGCACCTGAGTGGGCAAACAGAGCCTTAATTTAGTGTCTCATCAGCAGAACGATGCCTCACATGTTACTAAATCACCAAAACAGGCCATTTGCCCCAACAAATCCATACAGATGCTCATACTTTCCCACACTATCCTCTGTCTGTTTTCTCCCTCATCTCCTTCTTCATTTTTCTCCTCAAATATATCCACGTTATTCATCGCAACCATTCCCTGTGGTGTTGTGTCCTCTCCCGGTTTCTCCTGAATTCCTTGTGTCAAAAAAATATAGTAACATGGAAACCAGGAGTAGGCCATTTGGCCCTTCAAGCCTACTCCACTATTCAATACGACCATAGCTGATCATCCAACTCAGTCCCCTGTTCCTGTTTTTTCCCCCATACTCTTTGATCCCTTTAGCCCTTAGAACTGTATCTAACCCCATCTTGAAAAAGTTCAATTCTGGCCCCAACCATTCCCTGGATTTCCTACCTCTATTCACAGCACTTCCTCAGTCTTTCATAGTGGAAGAACCAGGCTCAAGGGGCCGAATGGCCTCCAGCTCAGTCACATTCGCCTCAGCTATGAATGTCACAAGGGCTGTAAGATATCTGTAAGATATATACACCTCCATTCTGAATGGTCTCCCTCCCCACTGTTGTGGGTCTGGATTGCCTCTCTCTCTCTCTCATGAGTCTTGAATTCCAAGACATCCTCTGACTCAGCCACTTACTATCCCCCTTTCCTTTCCCAGCTCACCACAGGACACCAGGTTCTTGCCTTGTCTGCCCCTTGCCCCACAAGCACAGGCAGACACTCTTACACTTTTTGGGGAGGGGCCAGGGGGCATAACCAACATTAAAAATCACACAACACCAAGTTATAGTCCAACAGGTTTAATTGGAAACACTAGCTTTCGTAGCGCTGCACCTTCATCAGGTGGTTGTGAAGGACACGATTGTAAGACACAGAATTTACAGCAAAAGTTTACCGTGTGATGTAACTGAAATTATACATTGAAAAAATACCTGGATTGTTTGTTAAGTCTTTCACCTGTTCGAATGACCATGGTAATTTCACTTCTTTAATACGAAATTCATATAATTTCTGTTACATCACACTGTAAACTTTTGCTGTAAATTCTGTGTCTTACATTTGTGTCCTTCACAACCACCTGATGAAGGAGCGTCGCTTTGAAAGCTAGTGTTTCCAATTAAACCTGTTGGACTATAACCTGGTGTTGTGATTTTTAACTTTGTCCACCCCAGTCCAACACCGGCATCTCCAAATCTTGAAACCCAACGGCAGAGAGCTTGACGTGGTTAAAGACAGAGCTTAACTGGGTGACAGAGTATCTGCTCCCACCCACATCCCCCCCACCTCCCCCCACCCCCCACCCCCAGCTCTCCCTGCCCCAGGTGACGGGATGGGTGGCGGACGGGGGAATGGGAGCATGCGAGGAAAACACAAGCCACTTGTTATCTCATTCCGTTGCGATGGCATGCAAGAGACGGACAAACGGACAGTACCTGCCGGGGTGAAGGTGAAAGACTGAACTGCAAGAAAAAACACAGAGAAGGCAGAGAAAAGATCGTGAGTCACAAAGAAAATTAAAGGAGCAACCACCCGGCAGGCGGGTACCCTGGGAGCTGGCATCCGGGCAATCTCCAATCATTAGCAAGTCACAGGGAAAAGAAAACAAGCTAATTGACAGCAATAAAGAGTTTGCTCTTTACAAAATGCCAGTGAAAGATTAGTTGGAAGACAGAAAGCAGGAAGAGGTGTTGGATGATAAATTCGGCCCAAGTTTGTGAGTACCTCAGTGAAGACAGGTTAGCTCAATGATTCAGAACATGGGCTCTCAACGCTGGCATTCCTCTCCAAATGCTTTACCCCCTTTTCTCAATCAGCTTAAAACTGCTGCCTCTGCAGAGGTTTACAAAGACTGACAACGCGCTATCGATAGCAAACATGGTCAGGATTACTAAAGCACAGCAAACCATCAAATACTCCATGCAGCATCTCCATATCATGGGCCCTTGCATTCTCCTGGCCCAGCCTACAGTGTGTATCAAGGACCCCAGCCTACAGTGTGTATCAAGGACCCCAGCCTACAGTGTGTATCAAGGGCCCCAACCTACAGTGTGTATCAAGGACCCCAGCCTACAGTGTGTATCAAGGACCCCAGCCTACAGTGTGTATCAAGGGCCCCAGCCTACAGTGTGTATCAAGGACCCCAGTACAAAGCAACAACAAGGATAGCACAGCCCAATAAAGTCATCAAAGCCTGTCCACTATCGACAAGGCACAAGTCAGGAGGACAAAGTTAAAAATCACACAACACCAGGTTACAGTCCAACAGGTTGTCTACCACCTGATGAAGGAGCAGCGCTCAGAAAGCTCGTGCTTCCAATTACACCTGTTGGACTATAACCTGGTGTTGTGTGATTTTTAACTTTGTACACCCCAGTCCAACACTGCATCTCCAAATCAAGTCAGGGGTGTGATGGAATACTCCCCATTTGCCTGGATGGGTGCAGCTCCAACAACACTCAATAAGATTGAGACTATCCAGGACAAAGCAGCTCAATGGATTCACAGCACATTCCCCACCTTCTGCATTTACTCCTGTCACTACAGATGCACAGTAGCAGTAGTGTGCAATATCTTCAAGATGCTCTGCATAATTCCCTGATGGTCCTGACACAGCACCTTCCAAAACCACAACCACTTCCAGCGAGAAGGACAAGCGCAGCGGATACAAGGGAACACCCCTATTGCAATTCACCATCTTGATTTGGAAATATCACAACATTCCTTCACTGTCCCTGGGTCAGAATCCTGGAATTCCCTCCCTAAGGGCATTGTGGATCAACCTACAGCACATGGACTGCAAGAGTTCAAGAAGGCAGCTCACCCCCACCTTCTCAAGGGGCAACTAAGGACGGGCAATAAATGCTGGGCCCAGCCAGTGACACATACATCCCATGCATGAATTTAAATGAACATAAAATACCCCAAAACAAAGAGACCTGACACAGAGCACCGGAATAGCACAATGTGAAATTATTCTCTCCTGTTTTCATTCAGCAACATTCCCTGCAGTCTCTGCACCTTCTTTACTGTTTACCCTCACTTTCAATTGGAAACAGATCCATAACTATTAGCTGCACACCCTCAGAGTGTCTGCAGGTCCTGATGGGAAGTCCTGACCATTTGGGGCTGTGGGGTGAGCCACTGGCTGGGTCGCATCACTCCAGCAGCAAGCTGAGACCCTGGCCCACTCACAGACCACCGCAACAAGCAGCAGTCCAGAAAGGAGCAGCAACCATGAATGATCTCTCTCCTCCTCACCCTCTCCAACCAAGGCTTTCCAGAACCAAAGTCACAATGGCCCAACTCAGCACAAAAGTAAATCAGAAACTAGGAACTTCTAACCTGGAGCATCAGTCATTCAATACAACATCTAACAAAGGCATTCCTTCTGTTGCTGATAGTGTCCCATTCCTGGAGGTTTCTAAACTTTGAGGAAGATCCTGTATTGTTTGAAACGAGGTGGTTGATTGAAGGGAGGCAGCGAGTTTCACCATTTGCAAGCTCTCTGGCTTGTACAAAGCATTCTGGGGTGGGTTGGCTTGCTTACTTGTCAGTGAGGGGAGAAGACCTCCTTTCTCCCCCATCATTCATCATGCTCTGTCTCTCAGGGAACTCAACACACTTCCCAGTTCGGGGGGAACTAATCAATGAGGTGATCTCTACAATGGTTGGGGAACTCTCTCTGACTGAGTACAATCGGCACCCCAGGCCACCCAGGTCACCAAGTGAAGCTACCCATTCTCTTGCCTGGCTGTGGTTGCATTCCTCAATTGTCCTTCCTTGAAAACAATGGCCAAGCTTTTGCCCGGACATTGGGTATTGGCACTCCGCTAAGCAGCTGGGCACCGTCTCCATCCCCTCACCTGCGTAGTTGCTGAGTCCCTTCCTCTTCTTCCTGCGCCAGTACAGCCAGATGCTGAAGCCCATCAGAATGACCCAGCACGCCCCGCCGATGCCCGCAATGAAGGCTGGTTGCTTCACCACGTCCGTGATCTGCTCCGTGATGCTGTTATTGCTCCCGGGTCCAGTCATGAAGATGTCATCACCACGGCCCCCTGCAGAGAGAAAACAACATCCCCGTTCCTTCACCAAAAACGAACATTTCCCCTTCCTTGACCAAACATTTCTCGTTGGGAATTTGTTTGAGGAAGCAACTGATTAGTGGTGTACCTTTAGATCAGAATGATGCTTTGATGTGCGCATATGGTGGGTTACAGACAAAAACCATGGGATGGTCTGATAACCGCAGTCACTCTCAAAACGCATGGCACTGAAAAGGCACAGCCAGTCAGGCAGCATCCGAGAGGCAGGACTGTTGATGTTTTGGGCGTAAACTCTTCATCAGGAATGCGGAGGGGTCCAAGGTGGCTGAGAGATGAATGGGAGGGATTGGGGGCTGGAAGAAGGTAACTGGAAATGCGATAGGTAGATGAAGGTGGGGGTGAAGGTGATAGGTTGGAGCAGAGGGTGGAGCGGATAGGTGGGAAGGAAGATGGACAGATGGGGCAGTTCAAGAGGGCGGTGCCGAGTTGGAAGGTTGGATTTGGGATAAAGTGGGGAGAGAGGAAATGAGGAAACTGGCGAAATCAACATTGATCCTGTGTGGTTGGAGGGTCCCGAGGCGGAAGATGAGATTTTCTTCCTCCAGGCGTCAGGTAGTTAGGGTTTGGCATTGGATTTCACTGATTTCCACATCTCCCCTCTTCCCACCTTATCCCAGATTGAACCCTCCAACTCAGCACCGCCTTTTTGACCTGTCCATCTTCCTTCCCACCAATCCGCTCCACCCTCCTCTCTGACTTATCACCATCACCCCCCACCTCCATCCACCTATCGCATTCCCAGTTACACTCCACCCAGCCCCACCCCCTTCCCATTTATCTCTCAGCCCCTTTGGGACCCCCCCAATATTCCTGGTGAAGAGCTTATGCTTGAAACATCGATTCTTCTGCTCCTCGGATGCTGCCTGACCTGTTGTGCTTTTCCAGCATCACACTCTGACCCTGATCTCCAGCATCTGCAGTCCTCACTTTCTCCTATCAGATACTCTGCCCAAGAACCTGGCTGGCATGATCTTTAGCTCCATGAGCTGGCTGAGAAACATCCCAAGGAATAGGATGGAAGGTGTCTCTGGCATTTATGCTGTTGAGAAACGTATCTGCCATGACTGAATGGCAGACTCAATGGACCGAATGGCCTAATTTCTGCTTCTACATCTTATGACCTCCTCACCTCAGCCTTCCCTTGTTGAAGTGGGTGAATTTAATGGGAGGATTTGCAGGCTCATTAAGAGTCTGACTGAAATGATGTCGGATTATGGCGTCAATTGAAAGTTTTTCACTGTATTTTATTGTATTTCACTGTAAAATACACGTGACAAAAATATCATTCATTTATTCAATTGAGCTCTGTCGGGTAGGATAGTGCTGTGAGATTCCAAAAACTATATAATACTTATTAGATTAGATTACCTACAGTGTGGAAACAGGCCCTTCAGCCCAACAAGTCCACACCAACCCTCTGAAGAGTAACCCACCCAGACCCATTCACCTACTCCCTACTAATGCACCTATCACTATGGGAAATTTAGCATGGCCAATTCACCTGACCCAAACATTTCTGAACTGTGGGAGGAAACCCACGCAGATACAGGGAGAATGTGCAAACTCCACACAGACAGTCGCCCGAGGCTGGAAGCAAACCCAGGTCCCTGGCGCTGCGAGGCAGTAGTGCTAACCACTGAGCCACTGTGCTGCCCTATTTTTGTATCCTTGAGATAGAATAGAAGGGGCAACCCAAACTCATTGACATGAATACTGGGGCCAATAATAAACACCAGTCCAAATCAGTGACACACGAGAGTCTAGGTTTGGAGAGTAACTGCGATATCCTGGGGAGGAGTTGGCATAATGGTTTCCTTAATCGATTATTCATCTAAAGACCCAGTGAATGGTCTGGGAACCCTGGTTCGAATCCCACTGGGACAGGTGGTGTTAGTTGAATTCAATGTAGATCTGGAATTAAGAGCAGAATGATGTTGATTGTTGTAAAATCACACCTGTCTTGCTAACGTTCTTTCGGGAAGGAACTGCTGATCATATCCTGGTGTGGCCTACGTTTGGTTCCGACAATGTCACTGACTCCTCACTGCCCCTCCGGCCAATTAGGAAAGGGCAAGTTTTTTTGAAAAGTTAAAAATGAGCTCACGGACCAGAGAGTTACAGGAGATTCAAGGCAAAGAGGGACAAGGCTGCAGAGGGATTGGAAAGCAATCATGAGAATTTTAAAATCAAGGTACAGGTGTGGGGAGGACCTGATGATGAGCAGACAGGAATTAATACAATATTACATTGTACAGTTCAGACCCAAGCAAGAAACAAAATGTCTGGGTAAACTTCAGATGACAATGACTGCATCGTGAGGCATGCCATAGGCTCAGTGGAGGGAGGAAGGAGAGAGAGAAGAAGGGAGAGAGAAAAGGAGGAAGACAGGAGAGACAGAGGGAGGGAGAGAGGGATGGGAGAGAGGGAGGAGAGAGGGAGAGAAAGAAGGAGGATGAAAGGGAGGGAGAGAGCCAAGGAGAGAGGGACTGGAGAGAAAGGGAAGGAGAGAGGGAGGGAGAAAGGGAAGGAGAGAGGGAGGGAGAAAGGGAGGCAGAGAGGGAGGAAGGGAGGGAGAACAGGTGGAAGAGAGGGAGACAGGGAATGAGGGTGAGCACTTACTGATGATGATGGGCTGTGGCTCACTCTTGACACCAACACCAGCACCGGTGCTAGCCGCAACCTGGACACGATACTGGACACCAGGCAGAAGGCCACCAATCACCACCGAGCGAATAGCAGCATCCACAGTCTTGTTGATGTGAAACCGGCTGGCATTGCCAAGACACCAAATCTAAAGGGAAGAGTGAGGGCAGCATGAAGAGAAATCATTGCAGGCAATTCTCTGGTTACACAGATCAGAATGGCGCCCAGGGAGAGCTGGGGGACAGGGCATTGGCAATGGAGGAGGATGCTGAGGTCAACTGGGTCCACGGCTACGGACATGGTCAGTAAGGGACAGTCCACCAATGGAACAATCACATACGGTGTCATTTCTGACTCCAAGCAGTAGGTTCAGCTCCATCAAACTAGAACCAGGGCACCCTGCTCAAACACCAGGGCACCCTGTTCAAACACCAGGGCATCCTGTTCAAACATCAGGGCACCCTGTTCAAACATCAGGGCATCCTGTTCAAACATCAGGGCACCCTGCTCAAACATCAGGGCACCCTGTTCAAACATCAGGGCACCCTGTTCAAACATCAGGGCACCCTGTTCAAACATCAGGGCATCCTGTTCAAACATCAGGGCACCCTGCTCAAACATCAGGGCACCCTGTTCAAACATCAGGGCACCCTGTTCAAACATCAGGGCATCCTGTTCAAACATCAGGGCATCCTGTTCAAACACCAGGGCACCCTGTTCAAACATCAGGGCACCCTGCTCAAACATCAGGGCACCCTGTTCAAACACCAGGGCACCCTGTTCAAACATCAGGGCATCCTGTTCAAACATCAGGGCACCCTGTTCAAACACCAGGGCACCCTGTTCAAACATCAGGGCATCCTGTTCAAACACCAGGGCATCCTGTTCAAACACCAGGGCATCCTGTTCAAACATCAGGGCATCCTGTTCAAACATCAGGGCATCCTGTTCAAACACCAGGGCACCCTGTTCAAACATCAGGGCACCCTGTTCAAACACCAGGGCATCCTGTTCAAACACCAGGGCACCCTGTTCAAACATCAGGGCATCCTGTTCAAACATCAGGGCATCCTGTTCAAACATCAGGGCATCCTGTTCAAACATCAGGGCACCCTGTTCAAACATCAGGGCATCCTGTTCAAACACCAGGGCACCCTGCTCAAACATCAGGGCATCCTGTTCAAACATCAGGGCATCCTGTTCAAACATCAGGGCACCCTGTTCAAACATCAGGGCACCCTGTTCAAACATCAGGGCATCCTGTTCAAACATCAGGGCATCCTGTTCAAACATCAGGGCACCCTGTTCAAACATCAGGGCACCCTGCTCAAACATCAGGGCACCCTGTTCAAACATCAGGGCACCCTGTTCAAACATCAGGGCATCCTGTTCAAACATCAGGGCACCCTGTTCAAACATCAGGGCACCCTGTTCAAACACCAGGGCACCCTGTTCAAACATCAGGGCACCCTGTTCAAACATCAGGGCACCCTGCTCAAACACCAGGGCACCCTGTTCAAACATCAGGGCACCCTGTTCAAACATCAGGGCACCCTGTTCAAACATCAGGGCACCCTGTTCAAAACATCAGGGCTCACCCATTTAAGACAATGACAGAGAGAAATCCTTTTCTCATAGATGTCGTGACGTTTTGAAACTTTCCCAAAAGGTGGTGTAGCTGAATCATTATGAATTTATGAGTAAGGTAAAGGCAGATAGATTCCACTGGGGCAAGAGGTTGGACGGGTCTCAGGAATGGACAGGAACATGCATTGATCAAATCAATCTGGATGCTTGTGAATGGCATGGTGAGGGTCAGAGTGGCCTACTATTGCTGTAAATGTGTCTGTTTGTCTGTAGATCCTAACTGGTTCACTCACTGAATGGTTACAGCACAGGAGCCCCTTCAGCCCGTCACGTCTGAACCAGATGCACTGCCCTGTCCCTTCCATCTCAGCCCAGCAATTTTGTTTTCCCTTCTGGTGCTTATCCAATTCTTTTCTAAGTCTAGCACCACCTCCTACCTTCTCCCTCAGACTCCCGATCCTGTGCAGGCTCCCTCACTCAGGATGGTTACTCACCTTATATTCCTGGATGATGCCATTCTGTTGTTCCATTGGTGGGGGGTCCCAAGAGACACTGATGCTGGTGCTGTTGTGGTTCCCAACCATCATCACAGTCACTGACTGAGGGGGGGCACTCGGAGCTACACAGGGACAGACACAGCAAACAGAAGGAAAATATTAATGCCATCAGTGGACCGTACAGCGTGATTACCAGCCGCAATCTCCCAACTCCCAACCCCCGTACCAACCAATTCCCTTCAATAACTGACACACAGAAGACATTCCATAACTCTCCCAGAAACACTTAAAGCTCGTTTCACACATTAAATGCTTTGATGGCCAGGTCATCCGCCACTACAAGGAGGAACCACGCTTCTGTTAGCTTCATGACTCGATTATTCCAACCCACTCCTGGCTCGTATAAAGAGAGGCCAGATAGGCTGGGAGGTTTTCCCTGGAGCATAGGATACTGAGGGGTGACCTTATAGAGGTCTGTAAAATCATTAGAGGCATAGATATGGTGGATAGCCAACAGCTTTTCCCCAGGGTATGGATGCCTAAAACTAAAGGTCATAGGTTTAAGGTGAGAGATACAAAAGGGTCCATAAGGGCAACTCTTTCACACAGAGGGTGGTGAGTGTCTGGAATGGGCTGCTCAGAGTGGTGGAAGCAAGTACAATTTTGTCATTTCAGAAACATTTGGACAGGTACATGGATGGAATAGATATAAAGGGATATGGACCAAACACAAGCAAGTGGGACTAGTTTAAATTGTGAAAACTGGGTGGCATGTTGGCCTGAAGGTCCTGTATCCATGCTGTAAACTGCTATGACTCTGACAGCAGAAGGGGTGAAAGGCAAATGATTCTCAGGACAAAGAGAGATGGTGGTGTTGAGGCTATGTCACTGAGCTAGTAATCTGGAGACCTCAGCTAACGCTCTCGGAAAATGCTTTTAAATCCTACTACAGCAGCCAGGCGAATTCAAGACTGATTAATCAATAAATCTGAACACAAAAACTCATCTCTGGAATAAAGCATTCATCAATGGTCATAAAAACCACTTGGTTTACTCATGTCCTTGAGGGAAGGAAGTCTGCCATCCTTACCTGGTCTGGCCTACATGTGACTCCAGACTCACAGCAATGTTTCTTAATCCCTCTGAAATGGCCAACACGCCACTTACTCCAAGGGCAGTCAGGGATAGGTAACAAAACAAAACCCACTAGAGAATAAAATAAAACTAAGACTTGAGACATCCAGCAAGTATACAATATCCTCCCAATGCCCAATCACAGAATCTCTATCGTGAGGCAACAGGCCCTTCAGCCCAACAAGTCCTGACCGACCCTCTGAAGAGTAACCCACCCAGACCCATTCCCCCTAACCTATTACTCTACATTTACCCCTGATTAATGTAACTAACCTACACATCCCTGAACATTATGGGCAATTTATCACAGCCGATTCACCTGACCTGCACATCTTTGGACTGTGGGAGGAAACCGGAGCACCCAGAGGAAACCCACGCAGACACGGGGAGAATGTGCAAACTTAACACAGACAGTCGCTCGAGGCTGGAATCGAACCTGGATCCCTGGTGTTGTGCGGCAGCAGTGCTAACCACTGAGCAACCGTCCCACCCAACACCAGAAGAAGAATGGGAAATAAATGTAAAAAGCTGAAAATGCTGAAATGAAAACAGGGAGACAGGAGAGGGTAGGTAGAGGGTCAAATTGTGGCAACAGTGTGAAATGTCCCAGTGAACAATAGTATTTGCTGCAGGTTTGATTCCAAACACTGTGCTGTGAAGTACTGTTAATGGCATTCTGTGGAACACGTCAATGAAAAATCAGATTGATTCCTGGCACACTGCACCTCAAGGGTATTCAGCAGGGTCACTTGTACTTTGTGATGGAGGAAGGGGCAGAAATGAAATGACTTAATTCTGTTGAGTTTTTTTGTTTGTTTCAGGACATTATGCCCTGCTTATTACGAGCTTTCAATGTTTTTGGGGCTATTTCAAACTGTTAGGTGGCACAGTCACTTGCATAGAATGGGAACAGAATGTTGCACATTGATGCTCACAGATTAAGTGAGAGGGTGAAACTGTGGCAGATGGAATTCAATGTGGGGAGAGGATGAGATCATTAACAATGGATCTAAGAAAGATCCCTAAATATTTCCTAAGTGGTCAACAGTTACAAACTGTGGTGGAGAAGAGTCATTCAGGCAGTGACATGGAGGCAGTGGCGTTAACACTAGACTATTAATCTGGAGACTCCAGGTAATGTTCTGTAGAACCCAGGTTCGAACCCTGCTCTAGCAAGTATTTCCAAATCAACATAAATTACAAGTTGAATGACATTGATTGTTGGAAAGACCCATCTGGCTCACTAATGTCCTTACCCGGCCTGATTGAGAGGACTGTGGCTGACTCTGAACAGACCTCTGGGTAATAAATGTCAGCCCAGGCAGTAATGGCCACATCTCACGCATGACTTTTTACTGTACAGGGATCTGGTAAGATCTAGTCAACAAGCACAAAAATAATTGAAACGTTTGAGAGGATGTTTGGCTTTGTCTGAAGGGAACTAGAAAACACTGAGATACTGCCCTTTGCTGGGAGATCACAGCTGGAAGACTGTGCTCAGTAGTTCAGGGATGAGATTCAGTGAGATAATTTCAAACCCAGTAATCTCTGGTCTGAGCCCATGCCAGTTCTCCAATCTTATGGTGTTTTAGGTCAGACAAGTTTGGACCATTTCAGAGTTTGGAGAGTATGGACAATATATTCCTCAAGCAAGGATCACAAATGGCATTTCACAGAATCCTTACTGTGTAGAAACAGGCCATTCGGCCCTCCAAGCCACACCAACCCTCCAAAAGGCATCCCAAGCTGTGCCACCCCCAATCCTATCCCTTTAACCCTGCATTTCCCATGGTTAATCCACCTAACCTGCACAATTTAGCATGTTCAATCCACTTAACCTGCAAATCCCCAGACACTATAGGGCAACTTCCCATGGCCAACCCACCTAATCAGCACATCTTTGGACTGTGGGAGGAAACCAGGGCACCCAAAGGAAACCCACGCAGACATGGGGAGAAAGTGCAAACTCCACACAGTCGCCTGAGGCTGGAATTGAACCTGGGTCCCTGGTGCTATGAGGCAGCGGTGCTAACCACTGAGCCACCGCGCTGCCTCAAAGTTCTGAAAGAAACAGACTGCTCATTAATGGCAGCTCATCACTACCTCCATCTCCAGAGCAGCGAGGGACAGGCAATAAATGGAGCCCAGATCCCCTTGAATAAATCAGTTTTGACAGGGCAATGCTGCAAGATAAGGCAGGAAATCCTTTGGAGTTGTTCCTAGTCCGTTACCATTGTTTGCCATGAAAATGTCAGAAACTCTCCTGAGCAATGCTAGGGGTCTCCCCAGCCTGACAGTTGGAGCAAAGGGAGGAGGAGATGGCAGTTTAAATGAATATCTGGTTCTCAGACAGCTGGATTTGAGACATCGTACCCTTAGGGAGGTGTCACTGCAGATTTCCCAGAATGATCCAAAGACATAAAGAGTCAAATTAGCAGGATAGTTCACAAAAACTAATCTTTCATTCCCTTGAGTGCCTCAGGTTAAGGAGAGATGTTGAAGGTGGATTGGAATTCAACTATTTGCCCTGGGAGAGGCAAGAAGAATCTCCTCTTCCAAAGGGGAGTAAACATCTGGAATGCTGGCTCTGGAACGTTGCCACCTCTGGAGGTAAATTGAATATTTCCGAACAGGGATCGATACATTTTTTTGTGAATAAAAGGGTATTAAGTGTTTCAGAACCAAGACAGATAGACAGAGGTCAAAAACAGAGCAGCTATAATCAAGTTAATCCGTCAATTAACTTCAGCCTTGAAAGCTCCAAATGTCTCCCAGTCCCCGTAACTTTCTGTAGTTAACAGCACAGAAAGAGGCCATTCATTCCAATTGGTCCAGGCAGGTGTATGTGCTCTTTTTGAGCTGACCGATACCCCAGCATGTAATCTTCTGATCCATTCTCATTTGTCTTTATCCAATTCCCCTTCACTGCAACAAAACTCTTCTGCACAATTACTCCTATAGTAGTGAGTTCCATATTCCTATCACACTCTTTTCAACTGAATTCCCCACTGGATTTGTTCGTGACTGGTGATAGCTATAGCCCAGATCTTATTCACATCCTTTCTGTCTATCGTGTCAAATCCCTTATAATTTTAAACAATTCTATTTTTCTGTTTTAGGGATCACAAAATTATTACAGCATGGAAGGTGGCCATTCAGTCTCTCGTGTCTATACTAGCTCTCCTAATGAGCAATTAACTGCATTTCGATTTTATTCATTCATGGGATGAGGGCTAGGCCAGTATTTATTGCCCAGAGGGCAGGTAACAGTCACATACATTGCTCTAGAGTTGTATGTAAGACAGACCAGGTAAGGTTGTCTGTTTTATAGAATTTAGAACAAAGAACATTACAGCGCAGTACAGGCCCTTTGGCCCTCGATGTTGTGGAACCAGTCTGAAACCCATCTATCCCACGTTATTCCATTTTCATCCATATGTTTAAACCAATGACCATTTCAATGCCCTTAAAGTTGGCGAGTCCACTACTGTCGCAGGCAGGCCATTCCATGCCCCACTACTCTCTGAGTAAAGAAACGACCTCTGATATCTGTCCTATATCTATCACCTCTCAGTTTAAAGCTATGTCCCCTCGTGCAAGCCATCACCATCTGAGGACAAAGGCTTTCACTGTCCACCCTATCTAGTCTTCTGACCACCTTGTATGCCTCCCTTAAGTCACCTCTCAACCTTCTTCTCTCTAACAAAAACAGCCTCAAGTCCCTCAGCCTTTCCTCGTAAGACCTTCCCCTCCATACCAGGCAACATCCTGGTAAATCTCCTCTGCACCCTTTCCAAAGCTTTCACATCCTTCCTATAATGTGGTGACCAGAACTGTACGCAATACTCCAAGTGCAACCGCACCGGAGTTTTGTACAGCTGCAGCATGACCTTGTGGCTCCGAATCTCAATCCCTCTATTAATAAAAGCTAATACACCGTATGCCTTCTTAACAACCCTATCAACCTGGGTGTCAACTTTGAGGAATCTATGTACCTGGACACCGAGATCTCTCTGCTCATCTTCACTACCAAGAATCTTACCGTTAGCCCAGTACTCTGCATTCCTGTTCCTCAATCCAGAGTGAATTGCCTCACACCCTTCCACAATAAACTCCATTTGCTACCTCTGAGCCCAGTTCTGAAGGTTCCCTGAACGGCATTAGTGAACCAGATGGGTTTCCCCAGACAATTGGCTATGGATTTATGGTCATCATAAGATCTTTAATGACTAATTGTTAGTGAATTTAAATTTCGCCTTCTGCCACAATAGGATTTGAACCCAGATCCCCAGAGCATTACCTTGTTCTCTGGATGAACAGTCTAGGGATAACACACTCCCTACTGTGATGCTCGAGGATATTTAAGAGTTGGCCATATCATTGTGAATCTATAGCCACATTTAGGCCAATTTTGGGTGAAATTTCCATCCCTAAAGCAGGTTACAAAATCAGATAGGCTTGCATAACAACCAACCCTAGTACCGTGGTCACCAAGACTGTCAATTCCAGACTGAATAACTGAATTTGAATGGCTAAGTTCTGAACCCCTGGTCCCCGTGCATTAGCCTGGGTCTCGGAATCAGTGGCAATACCACGAAGCCACTATCTGCCTGGAAAGTAGGCTGGTAGAAAAGACACCGAGAAAACTAGAGTGCCTGAGCCTGAGGAGTGACCCTATCGAGGTTTATAAAATCATATTGGGCACAGGTAGAGTAAATAGTCAAAGTCTTTTTTCCCAGGGATGGGGGAGGCCAGAAATAAAGGGCAATAAAAAAACCCACCATTTTGACTGGGACAACACATCTAACCTGGGACAAGCTAAGCAAAGACATGCCAGAGAATTCCTAGAGGCCTGGCACTCCAACCACAACTCCATAAACAAACACACAGATCTAGATGCCATCTATCAACCCCTCAGAAAACGAACAGGAAATGACATCACCACAAACCCCAGGAACCCCATCCAGGACAAACATATAAATGGAAAGCAGGAGACAACAGCTTTGCTTCACTTGGGAGTCGCCACTGATGATGTTACCTCGCCAGGTAATGAAACGTCTGGATATCAAACCTTCAGCTCAGTGAGCAAACCTACACCCTAAACCTCAACCTGAGCTACAAACCTTCACAAACCTTGCATAAAGGGCATATGTTTAGGGTGAGAGGGGAAAGATTTAAAAGGGACCTGAGGGGAAATTTTTTTCATGCAGAGGGTGGTGCGTGTATGGAATGAAATGCCAGAGAAAGTGGTGGAGGCTGGTACAATTATAACATTTAAAAGGCATCCAGATGGATATATGAACAGGATGGGTTTAGAGGGATATGGGCTGGGTGCTGGCAAATGGGGCTAGATTGGGTTGGGATATCTGGTCGGCATGGACAAGTTGGTCCGAAGGGTCTGTTCCCTTTTTGTACATCTCTATGACTCTAAAATACCCCCACCGATATGAAGCCCAGAGCCTGGAACCATAAAGATAAGACAGTCCCTTGTAAAAGCAACAAGGAACTTGAAATGACTCTCTTTTCTGAAAGGAGTGGGGTGAATAATGACCTCGCTGAAGCATGGAGAGGTTGAGGTAAACAGCGTTGATGTATTAAAGGTGAAGTGAGATACACACCCGAGTGAAAAAGGGTATATTGATGGGGCGTGATGAAGTCAGGTGGGAGGAGGCTTGTGTGCAGCATACACACTGGCATGGAGCAGATGGGCCGAATGGCCTCCTGCCGATCTGTCAAACCCATGTAATACATTCTGCTGTGAGAGTCGCGTTGCAGCATCCTCTCAAATTGAGGCACGTTGCAAAAGATTCACTAGGTTTCCATTGTGATAACTGTTTTCTCACTCCTCCCCCCCAGTGCTAGTGCAGAGAATGAAAAGTCATGGCTGAATCCTGACAGGTCAATTATTCCAGCTCTCAGCTCCTTCCCAGGGACAGGGCTATGAAAACAAAAGTTGTTGTCGATCTCATGAGTGCAGCCGCATAGAAATTCCATTTGTTATTTTCCACAATAGGCCAAAGGGCTGGAGACAAACTTATTGCTGAGAAGTGATAAATTGTTTGCTGTATGAGAGCAGGTATTGGAACTGATCCAGACACACGGAAAACGCTGAACCGACAAGGAACAGAGAGACAATGGCTGTGAGCAATGTGGTCAGGGTGGGGGTACAGGATGGGAAGAGGTGATCTGTACCTGCAACGCTGCACAGACTGGCAACACAGAAACAGAAAGAAGAAAGAACGAGAGAGAAAGGGAAGGAAGGAAAGCCTGTTCGAGTCAGAAGGGAAAGCAGACCCAGTGAGCTGACAAGGAAGACACCAAGAGAAGAAGCGAGAGATAGAGAGCAGGAGTGATGCAGTGATGGAAGAGAGAGTCAAGAAAACAGGTGGGAAGAAGAGACACAGAGAGATAGAGAGGGATGGTAAAAGGGGCCAAGAGGGAAGGAAGGGTGCAAAAGGAAATATAGGAGAAAAGGTGTGAGGGAGAGAGGCAGAGAAAATCATCTGAAAGAAACGAGATGTGAAATTAGGTGAAGGAGCTGATAGAGACAGAGAAGTAGAGAGAGAGAATAATTGAGTGCAAACTGCATAACTCACTTCCACGTTAGGGTTGAGGCCAGGTCAGTTATTGACAGAACCATTTTTTCCAGGACTGTGAGCAGCACATAGTGTGGTGTGGAGGTGAGCCCAGGCAGTTAGACAAATGTGCACCAGACTTGGTCCAAATTAAACGACAGTCGATGAAAACAGAGATTGAGATGAAACACAACCAACAATCATAGGATTGGATTGGCAATTTCTATCAGGTTGTGTAACCCGCTGCTGCTGGAGGGGAAAGGTCACTCATACTCTACCCCTCACCGGGTAATGGTACACACTACACCCCTCACTGGTGGTACACACTGTACCCCTCTCCTGGTGCTGGTACACACTACACCCCTCACTGGTGGTACACACTGTACCCCTCTCCTGGTGCTGGTACACACTATACCCCTCACTGGTGGTACACACTGTACCCCTCTCCTGGTGCTGGTACACACTATACCCCTCACCTGGTGCTGGTACACACTGTACCCCTCTCCTGGTGCTGGTACACACTATACCCCTCACCTGATGATGGTACACACTACACCCCTCACCTGGTGCTGGTACACACTGTACCCCTCTCCTGGTGCTGGTACACACTGTACCCCTCACCTGATGATGGTACACACTACACCCCTCACCTGGTGCTGGTACACACTATACCCCTCACCTGGTGTTGGTGTACACTGTACCCCTCACCTGATGATGGTACACACTACACCCCTCACCTGGTGCTGGTACACACTATACCCCTCACCTGGTGTTGGTACACACTGTACCCCTCACCTGATGATGGTACACACTACACCCCTCACCTGGTGCTGGTACACACTATACCCCTCACCTGGTGCTGGTACACACTATACCCCTCACCTGGTGTTGGTGTACACTGTACCCCTCACCTGGTGCTGGTACACACTATACCCCTCACCTGGTGTTGGTACACACTATACCCCTCACCTGGTGTTGGTACACACTGTACCCCTCACCTGGTGCTGGTACACACTATACCCCTCACCTGGTGTTGGTACACACTATACCCCTCACCTGGTGCTGGTACACACTATACCCCTCACCTGATGATGGTACACACTACACCCCTCACCTGGTGCTGGTACACACTACACCCCTCACCTGGTGCTGGTACACACTATACCCCTCACCTGGTGCTGGTACACACTGTACCCCTCACCTGATGATGGTACACACTATACCCCTCACCTGGTAATGGTACACACTACACCCCTCACCTGGTGTTGGTACACACTATACCCCTCACCTGGTGCTGGTACACACTATACCCCTCACCTGGTGCTGGTACACACTGTACCCCTCACCTGGTGTTGGTACACACTACACCCCTCACCTGGTGCTGGTACACACTATACCCCTCACCTGGTGCTGGTACACACTGTACCCCTCACCTGGTGCTGGTACACACTATACCCCTCACCTGGTGATGGTACACACTATACCCCTCACCTGGTGATGGTATACTTCTCTCTAGATCGCTGACATCAGAGTAACAGTGTCCCTGTAGAGTTAACACCTTCCGTCAGGGAATGATGGTGGTAGAGAATGTGGTCTTATTCTCCTCAACCCCATCTCCTGCTCAAGTTCTCTTTGCAACAACAGACCGGGATCAGTATCTCCAGTCTTCTGACAGAACTGAAGTCAACTTCTGGTCAGGTAGAGATCCCGTGCTTTTTCTCTCCCTCAGTCCATGCTTTCCCACGTCCGTCTGATATCCCTTTCATTCACCATCGACCATTCGTATCCTACCCACTGAAACCTCTTCAGAGGAGCAGACAGAATATTGCTGTTCTCAGTCCCAGATGGCTCACTGCCCTCTCATCTCCACCAGTGGAAGGGTGCAGGGACAAATGGGGCAGGCATTTTGGGGAGCTACATTTTCGTCATGAATATTGTTGGCTACTCAGTGATGATTGAAGACGTTTACTGGCCAACAGCTCAAACATAACAACACAGCTATTCCTGTACCATTAGCAATCACAGAACACGGTATTTTGTGAGTCAGTGAGAAGTGTGGGCCATTGGGCACAGTTTGTGCAAAGCCCCTGTGTGTTCTGACACATTCAGAGACTCGACAAATACATCCTCGGAATGATTGATGGTGTATTTCAGCACAGTGGGACCTGCACTCTTACATATTAAGTCACCAGAAAGTTTTTGCTTCTTTTTAGATGTCAGTCTTGTTCTCGTCAAGCTGAAGGATATTAACGCAGGGTAATGCATCCCATCCCGTTCCAGCCAGTTTCTGTCAGAACCAAAACTTCCCAGGTCTGGAAACAGCACACAGATTCAGAACAAAGTTAACCATTCTCCACCCTGCCCTCATCAAACACTCCCAGGACAGGGACAACACGGGGTTGGATACAGAGTAAAGCTGTCTCTACATTGTCCCCATCAAACACTCCCAGGGCAGGGAGAGCATGGGGTTAGATTCAGAATAAATTTCCCTCTACACTATCCCCAATCAAACACTCCCAGGACAGGGACTGCATGGGGTTAGATACAGAGTAAAGCTCTCTCTACACTATCCCCAATCAAACACTCCCAGGACAGGGACTGCATGGGGTTAGATACAGAGTAAAGCTCCCTCTACACTGTCCCCCATCAAACACTCCCAGGACAGGGGCTGCATGGGGTTAGATACAGAGTAAAGCTCTCTCTACACTGTCCACATCAATCACTCCCAGGACAGGGAGAGCACAGGGTTAGATATAGAGTAAAGCTCTCTCTACACTATCCCCAATCAAACACTCCCAGGACAGGGACTGCATGGGGCTAGATATAGAGTAGAGCTCTCTCTAAACCGTTCCCATCAAACACTCCCAGGACAGGGAGAGCATAAAGTTAGATTCAGGGCTGTTCAGGACTTTGGCTCGGCCACAGCTGGAGGACTCTATGCCATTCTGGTCACCACACTTTAGGAAGGATGTGATTGCACTGGAGCGGGTTTGGAGGAGATCCTGCCTTTTCAATGCTGAACTTTCAATGGTGAAGAAGAAAAACTGTTTATTCGGCTATGCATTGAAATCCCAGACACCTTGTTCCTCCAGATTTCCAACAAGTTACTGAGTGGGGAACACAAATTCAAGTTGAATGGGGCAGAGCATGAGTCTAACTGAAAGGGGATGGGGTGAGATGCCCATTCCATTCCAGAACTACTGATTACAGGTTCCATAACAGATGGAAACACAGACACTTTGTGTGACCCACCTTCCTCAGTTGTGCGTGCAGTTTTTGATTCACTGTCAATCCCTTGAAATTCATTGAAGTACGGCCGGACTTTCATCTCATAGGTGATGCCCTTCTTCAGGTTGTTAAGGACTGCACTTCGCTCGGTGGGCACTTTGACCTCCATGACTTGCCAGGACGAGGGGCTGGGCAGGCCGGAGACTTGCCGGAACAACACACGGTAACCCTGGATGAATTGTGATTGGCGCTCCACCTGGGTGGGACAAATGGAGAAAGCGATTAGCATCCATCACTCTGACATCAACTGTCCACTAACCATCCCTTCCAACGCACTCCGAGGGGGGAATAAGGAGACGCATTGTGAACTAAACAGCAAAGCCCTTCACAATCTTGAACCATCCAATGAGATTGCCTCTTCATGGCCTTGGCCCATCCCACAGCACTGACAGCCAGAGGGGTCCATTCATTGCTGGAATAACTTGGCACAGCAGACTCCTCCTTCCATCATTCCAAACTGACTACATTGACCGTGTCGAAGATGTGGTCAGGGGCTTGGCACCAGGGTGCAGTCTCCCAGATGAAATCCGCCACTTGGACAAAGTCAGAAGTCACATGAAACCAGGTTATAGTCCAACTGGGTGATTTGAAATCACAAGCTTCTGGAGCGCTGCCCCTTCGTCAGCTGGACTTCAACGCACCGAAAGCTTGTGATTTCAAATAAACTGGTTGGACTATAACCTGGTGTCATGTGACTTCTGACTATGCCTGATCGTTGCAGTGGCCAATGACAGCAGCAGGGTTTTGTGACTGGGAAAGGCAGTAAAACGGTAAGGTGCTTACCGTCCACGTGACTTGTATACTGGATGGAGTGAGCACAAGCGGGTTATGTAGGCGTACTATAACCTCACCGAGTTCCCGCTGCACTTGCCTGTGATCCACTCCTTGAGCCGGTGGACTGATATCTGTGAAGGAACAGTAAAAGGCAGACAACATTTGAGATTGAAAACAGTGAAGGCTGGACCATGGAGAGACAGGAACAAAATGAACAAGTCAATAACCTTTGATGAGAGCTGAAGAATTGAGACATCTCACAGCGGCATTTCCTTCAGCACCCTCAGAGGAATGCTCACATTCTGCTTACACTCTCATCTACTGGATTAGTGGTGCTGGAAGAGCACAGCAGTTCCGGCAGCATCCAACGAGCAGCGAAATGGATGCTGCCTGAACTGCTGTGCTCTTCCAGCACCACTAATCCAGTATTTGCTTTCCAGCATCTGCAGTCATTGTTTTTACCTCTTTTTACACTCTCATCTGTCATTAATACACTTCACCAAAAAAACACTCATCGGCTTCATTCGAGGGTGTAATCATTCCAAATGTGAGTTAGTCTCAAACTAAATGATTATATAGACCACAATCTTCCACATTTTCTTTTATCATCTCAACTGATCATGGCTTGGTAGATGTTCAGGGGATTCTGATGCCGTGCTGTTCCTGTCCTGGGAGTGTTTGATGGGGACAGTGTAGAGAGAGTTTTACTCTTTATCTAACCCTGTGCTGTCCCTATTCTGGGACTGTTTGATGGGGACAGTGTAGAGAGAGTTTTACTCTTTATCTAACCCTGTGCTGTCCCTATCCTTGGAGTGTTTGATGGGGACAGTGTAGAGAGAGTTTTACTCTTTATCTAACCCTGTGCTGTCCCTATCCTGGGACTGTTTGATGGGGACAGTGTAGAAAGAGTTTTACTCTGTATCTAACCCTATGCTGCACCTGCCTTGGAATGTTTGATGGGAGACAGTGTAGAGGGAGCTTTACTCTGTTTCTAACCTTGTGCTGTCCCTGTCCTGGGAGTGTTTGATGTGGACAGTGTAGAGAGAGCTTTGCTCTGTATCTAACCCCGTACTGTCCCCGTCCTGGAGGTTTTAAATTTGAGGGCTTTTTTTTAATCATCCATGGGACATGGAAATTGCTGGCTGGGCCCAGCATTTATTGCCCATCCCTAGTTGCCTCTTGAGAAGGTGGGGGTGAGCTGCTTTCTTGAACTGCTGCAGTCCTTCTTAATGTCCTTAGGGATGGAATTCCAGGATTTTGATCCAGAGACAGTGAAGGAACGGAGATATATTTCCAAGTCAGGATGATGAGGGGCTTAGAGGGGAACTTGCAGGGGGTGATGTTCCAGTGTATCTGCTGTCCTTGTCCTTCTAATTGGAAGTGGCCATGGGTTTGGAAGGTGCTGCCTGAGAATATTGGGTGAATTTCTGCAGCGCATCTTGTAAATAGTACACACTGCTGCTACTGAGTGTGAGTGGTGGAGGGAGTGGATGCTTGTGGATGTGGTGTCAATCAAGTGGGGGCTGCTTTGTCCTGGATGGTGTCAAGCGTCTTCAGCGCTGTTGGAGCTGCATTCAATCAGACAAGTGGGGAGTATTCCATCACACTCCTGTCTTGTGCCTTGTCGATGGTGGACAGGATTTAGGGAGTCAGGAGGTGAGTTACTCACCTGCTCTTGTGGCCACTGTACTTGTATGGCTAATCTAGTTCAAAGTTAAAAATCACACAACACCAGGTTATAGTCCAACAGGTTTAATTGGAAGCACACTAACTTTCGGAGCGACGCTCCTTCATCAGGTGATAGGACTTTTAACTTTGTACACCCCAGTCCAACACCGGCATCTCCAAATCATAATCTAGTTTAGTTTCTGATCAATGTCACAAGGATGTTGGTGGTGGTGGATTCAGTAATGATGTAGAGTAAGCTTTATTCTGTATCTAACCCTGTACTTGGGCTCTCCCTCTCCCAGGTGTGTTTGCTTGAGAATCCCGAAACTCAAATACAAAAGAACATCTGATGCTTTTATTTCATTCAACACATTAACCCTTGGAACTCGTCAAAACAGATACTCATAAATACAGACCCTAAACCTTCACAGCAGCTTATATTTCATGGAGTCTCGCAGGGGAACTGATTCAGGAAATGAATGGGAAAGCAAGTTATGCCACGCAAAGGATTGCCAAGGATAATAAACAGTGTTTCTGTCAACGAACACACTGAGTCTACAACCCTTAAGTGTTCGTGAAAGCTTTAGCTAATGTGCTGTTTCTGCGGTCTGGGAACTTATTTCATGAGTCTGTAACAATTTGTGTTTCAGTTTTGGTTTGCCCTTGTGATCGAACTGAGTGAATATCTGTCCACTGCTGTTACTGAGCTGTTAGCTTTTCTCGGTCGGTTCAGAATGCAGCCCTGCTTTCTCCTCCGTCTGCTGCTTCCTTCCCCATCGATCGGATTGGTGCTGGAAGCCTGTCACTTATTGCCCTTGTCTAAATGGAGCAGCTGTTACTGGTTGACCTGCTTGGTCCATTCGGGGAATGGGGACAAATCCAGGTTGTGCGATCTGCTAGCAACACCCATCCTTTCTGCAGCATTTAGACAATGTAAAAACAACAGCAATTAATGATTGCCATATCATCTCCAACCTCTCCAACTCCACCATCACCATTCTCGTCCTCTCTCAGTTTCTTCTCTGAACATCTCTGTCTCGTTTCAAGGTGCCAGCCCTGTCAGCTCCTTCATCTTCCTGGAGGCTGTAATCTCTGGGATTTCCTCCCTGAACCTTCCCACCTCTCCCATCCTTGGAAGGTATTCCTCTTTGAGCGAGCTTTTGGTCAGCTGCTCTTTTCTCGTTAAGTGGCTCAGTGCCAAAATTTACAATGTCATATCTGTCACGCTGGTATGGGATGGTAAAGGCTCCATGGAAAGGCACAAAATTCTATGTAAAATCACATTGCACTACACTGAATATACAGCACAGAAACAGGCCATTTAGCCCAAACAGTTCTTACTAGCACTTATGCAGCCTCCTCCTTTCCTTTCTCATCTAACTCCATCAATGGAAACCTCCGCTTACTTCACATAAAGTCATACAACACAGAAGAGGCCCTTTGGCTTATTGATTCTGCACTGACCTATCTACACCAATCCCACGTTCCAGCACTTGGCTGGAGCCTTGAATGTTAGGACAGGATCTTACGTCTCTCTCTTCTCTGTCTCTCATGTCTTTGTCCAATCTCCTCTTCAATGTCACTTTGCTATTTGCACCAACCTCTCTGAGTATCAACATTGAGTGATCCAATTTTAAATAATCTCCCTTCCTATCCCCCAATTCCCTTCCCAGCCCCTCCCCCTCCCTTCCACCCCTCCCTGCCACCAACCAGATTCACTCCTCCCAGTGACTAATAAGGTCGTACCCTCTGCCTCTCTTCACCTATTCCCACTTTATCACCCTGTCCCTGCCACCCCCTTTATCTGCAGCTCCTTCCACACCCACCCCCAGTCCTGAAGAAGGATTACATCCGAAATGTCGACTTCTCCCCCTCCTGATGCTGCTTGGCTTGCTGTGTTCTTCCAGCTTCCTTCTTACTACAAATACACTGCAGGAAGCAAAAGGCCACAACACAATGTCAGATTGGGACATCTCTTCAACCACCAATAGGACAATTACTCATCGAGTCATACAGCACGGAAACAGACCCTTTGGTCCAACCAGTCCATGCCAATCATGTTCTGAAACCAAACCAGTCGCACCTACCTGCGCTTGGCCCATATCCCTCCAAACCTTTCCTATTCATAAACTTATCCAAATGTCTTTTAAATGTTGTAACTGTACCCACATCCACCACTTCCTCAGGAAGTTCACTTCACACGTGAACCACCCTCTGTGTAAAAATATTTGGCCCACATATATTTTTAAAATCTCTCTCCCCTCACCTGTGGTCTCTGTGGGACCATACCTGCTCTGTTTATGGTTCGTGATATAAGCAGCCACATCAGGTGTGAAATGACCATCACAAAATCCTTATGGTGCAGGATGAGGCCGTTCAACCCATCGCGCCTGTAACAGCTCACTGAGCATTTTAACTCAGCATCAATCTTTTGTTTCCACCAAACTCTTGCTCACTGCTTCTCTCCAGATAACCAGCCAGTGCCCCTCTGGAATGCCTCAGTCAAACCTGCCTCCACCACATTGCCAGGCAGCACATTCCAGACCCTAACCTCTCACAGGGTGCAAATGTTCCTTTTCACCTTCTGCTTGCTTTTTCCACAAAACATTTAAAGTCTGTAACCTGCCCATTAAGAATGTTGAAAACTATGACTGGGTCTGAACAGAGTAGATGAAGAGAAGCTGTGGCCTGGTGGCTCAGTGGTTAGCACTGCTGCCAAACAGTGCCAGGGTCCTGGGTGCGATTCCAGCCTTGGCTGACTGTCTGTATAGAGTTTGCACACCCTCGCCACGTCTTGATTTGGAGATGCTGGTGTTGCACTGGGGCTTACAAAGTTACAAATCACACAACACCAGGTACATTTGGAAGCACCAGCTTTCAGATTATTGCTCCTTCATCAGGTGATTCTGAAGTATAAGATTGTAAGTCATAGAACTTATAGCAAAAGTTTACAGTTTGATGTAAATGAAATTATACATTGTAAAAGACGTGGATTGATTGTTAATTGATTGATTGATTTCCTCCCACAATCCAAAGATGTACAGGTTAAGGTGGATTGGTCATGCTAAATTGCTAAATTGCCATTAGTGCTCAGGCTAGGAGCATTAGTCAGGGGTAAATATAGTGTAGGGGAATGGGTCCGGGTGGGTTACTCTTCAGAGGGTTGGTGTGGGCTTGTTGGGCCGAAGGGCCTGTTTCCACACTGTAGGGTTTCTGTTCAAAGCTGCTGTTGGCGGAAGAATTGAGAAGTGGGGACACTGATGTAAAGAAGTCGGTAAAAGACCCAAAGGTGACATGAGGCAAGATTGAGAACAAAGGACCTGGAATCCTTCACTTGAGGATTTGATGGTGGATTTCTAAAGGAGAACTATCTGGGGACAATTTAAAATACTGCAGGGCTGCGGGGAATTTGTGAGGGGAGTGGCACTGACTGAAGATACCCTTGTAGGGTGCTAGCACAGACAGTCATCATGGGCTGAGTGGCCTCTCTGTGTGCTGCAAACACAGTATCATTCTGTGAGACACACATTCACATCACATGTCGATGGGGAGATGCTGGTGCACTTTGGTTTCGTCTGCTGGCAGGAGGGAGCAGACCGCTGCCAGATTAAATAATGAGACTTTTCCATTGCTATAATTCATGGCAAAACAGCAACCGTCACTGAATTTTCAGCCTGCGATGTTTCTGACAACCGCAGGGTGCTGGATACAAAGACTCAGACCAAGCTTCATTTAATTATGCAAATTAATGTAATTGGAATCAAGTGTTTTAATTAATTACTCATAAATGAACAGCTTTTGCCTTGCATTATTTGTATATCCCGCTGCCTTGTTTCCACCCTCTCTCACTGACTATCTCCATCTATATCCTCTGCTCTCTCTCTCTCTCTCTCTCCTTCTGCCACCCTCTTTATCTATTTATCTGGTGCCTGTCTTTCTTGTTCTGTGTCACTGTTTCTCTCCTGGATAGCTGCCCTGTCCCTTGTTCCTTTTCTTGGTCTCTCACTTTTTGCCCCTTGATATTCTTGAGTTCTTTCTGACAGCATTCCTACTCTCTGTCTTCCTAAGGCTTGGTCCATTTCTATCTTTCTCGTTCTCTCTTTGTCTTTCTGATTGCAGCAATGTCTCTTTGTCGATCCAACTATTTCTCACTTCCCTGCATTCTCTCTTGGTGTTACTATCTGGTGCATTCCGTTCATTAGATTCTTTGTCTCTGCTTGTTTCTTTAACAATTTCTCTCCGTCCATCACTCTCTGTCCTGCTTTCTGTCTCTCTCCCTCCCTAATCTAGCTTTGCTGGTGACAGAATCATTTCTCTCCTCTATTCCCAGGTATAGAATAGCCCATAGTTTACCGTCTAAATGACCATGGGAGACCAGGCTCTTTGACTGCAGTGTCCACAGTCTGGTGCTAGAAAATTACAGCAGACCGGGCAGCACCCAAGGATCAGGGAAATCGACATTTCAGGCAAGAGCCCTTCAAAAGGAACGACTTTAGCCTGAAATGTAAATTTTCCTGCTCCTTGGATGCTATCTGACCTGTTGAGCTTTTCCAGCACCACACTCTCGACTCTGATCTCCAACATCTGCAGTTCTCACTTCCTCCTCTTGGACTACAGGGGGCTTCACTGCTCAGTTGAATATTGACCTTCCCTGATGGCCACACAAATGTACCTTGTAGTTGTTAAGAAAATTCGGTTGGAGAAGGGACACCATTTATTCAGATCCCACCATTTACAACTTCAGAGTGTTTACACGGCAGCATATGGAGGACAGAAAGATCCCACAAACCCCAATGTGATAAAAGATCAGATCATCTGTTTCTATGATATTTCTGAGGCACGAATATTGCTCAGGATACCAGGTAGAGTTCATTCAAGATCTTTCTCCAGCAGTCATGAAAGGTGCTATATAAATGCAAGTACTTCTTTCTTTGAAGTTTCCAGAGAACAGCATACAGGGAAGAAAACAGCCACAAAAAAGGAATCATCCCAATGCTTCCCCACCTGGGAATTTTCTATTTTTTTTCATTCATGGGAAGTGGTTATCACTCACTCGACCAGCACTAAATGGACAATAAGTGTTGGCCTAGCTAGAGACACACTTATCCTGTGGATTAATGATTAATTATTGCCCATCCCTAATTGCTCAAAGGGCAGTTAAAAGTCGACCACATTGTTGTGGGTCTGGAGTCACATGTAGGCAAGACCAGGTAAGGACGGCAGTTTTCCTTCCCTAAAGGACATTAGTGAACCAGATGGGTTTTTCCAACAATTGAAAATGGCTTCATGGTCATCATTAGACTCTGAATTCCAGATTATTATTGAATTGAAATTCCTCCCTCTCCCATGGCAGGAATCAAACCCAGGAGCCCCAGAATGCTGGCTGGGTTTTTAGATTAACAGTCAAGGGATAATACCATTAGACCATAAGAGAGAAAACACTGGAAAATCTCAGCAGGTCTGGCAGCATCTGTAAGGAGAGAAAAGAGCTGACGTTTCGAGTCTAACAGACCCTTTGTCAAAGCTGTTATTTGTTTTGACCATTTGTTTTTACCATTAGAACATTGCCCGCCACACCCTCTGAAAAGGGAGATGGGTGATGCACATGACAGATTGAATAGCTTGGAAACAAATCACTCTGGAAGCAGGAATATAAAGGTGAAGCAGAGGAACAAGATAAGCACTTAAGGATGTAAAATCAAACACACAGCTGGTTAAAGAGGAGTTACAGTCCAAAGTGATCTTGGGGAGATCCTAGAGATACAACAGAGAACAATTTAATTCAATTCAATTCAGAGTGGACAGGTATCGCTGTTTGCAAACAGGCCCACTCCAATCAGGTGACACAATGACATTTTATTGACATACAGGCACCTGACTTGAATTCTGCAGCACGTCCACCGTGCTGGGTACATCTCTGCTCTGTTGCTGTGGAAATGCCACCTCCTCAGAGGCCGGTAACCTGGAGGGCAGTCAGGATCGGAATCCGCACAAGCTCTGGTTTATGAAAGAGAATCTGGTAAAGACAAGCTAACCGGTTTCAAGGGGCTCTCTCTAAATTTCAGAGATTCTCACAGTGCAGGCGGAGATTATTCGGCCCTTCATAATATGTGCTGGCTCTTGGAAAAAAACGAGCCAATTACAGTCACCTTCCTCTGTCTAATCTCTCACGCCCTGGGGCAAATGTTTCCTGCTCTCTCTGTAAAGCCAGAGATATCTAACAACCAGATCAATGCTGAGCTGTGGAGAGAAATCAGAGTTAACAGTTCAGATCCAGAACAGTTCTGAGGAAGGGTCACTCCACCTGAAATGTTAACGCTGATTTCTCTCCACAAATGCTGCCAGACCTGCTGAGCTTCTCCAGCAACTTGTATTTGTTTCAGATTCGCAGCATCTTTTAGCTTTCATATGACAACCAGCTCTGAATGAGCAGAGATCTCCTTCCACGTTAAGTAATTTCTGCTTTCAGCTCTCACTCCGAGTTCCATTCCCAAGGACTCTCTCTCTGCCAACAGTGGATCTGCTACCCTCCCTCACTGTACTGATCAATTCCGAAATGCGATTCCAGCCAGATATTCACTTCATCGTTAACACTGTCCATTTGCAGTTCAGTCACCTCGCCTGGCTTCACCCGAGTCTCTGCTCCTCATTCTTGTTTTTGGTGTCCCTGGGACTTGACCACCCCAACACACTCCTGGCTGGTCTCTGACATTCCAATCTCTGAGAATTTGACCACATCCAAAACCCTGCTCTCAGTGTGTTGTCACTGACAATAAGTCCCCATTCCTTCAACATCCCCCAGTCCTCAGTAACTGACACTAACTTCCAGCAGGAAACATATTACCATTCAAGTCCATCCATGCCTCTTTCCTCCTTATCTTTGGAATCTTCACTTTCAACCCTCCGAGTTATCTATATTCCTATGATTCCCGCCTCCTTTCCTCAATCTCCAATTTTAATGGCTCCATAGCTGGGTTCAGCACCCAGGCCTAAAACTCTGCAATTCCCTCCCTAGACCCTTCACCATCTCTCCTCCTTTCAGAGTCTCCCTAAAAACAATCCCTTTGATCAAGTTTATTTTCACTTGCCATTATATCGCTTAATGTGGCTCATACTTTCCAGTGAAGTGCCTCAGGATGTTTCACTTTGTTCATGGAATTATATAAGCTACTTTGTCATTTTAATTATTAATCCAATTTTGACCATTCCTATTGAATCAACTTCCACCACCCTTTCAGACAGTGAAGGCCCAATCCCAACAACGTACCATAATAAAAAAACCTCCCGACCACACGGTTGTTTTCACAATTAACTTAAAGCTATGTACCAAGTCATTGACTCTCTGATCAGTGGCAACAGTTTCTCGTTAATTCACCTATTTATCTTCCTTTTGTCCCACTTCAAACTTTTGTCGAAGCACTTCCCAAATCAGCCCTTGGCAAATGACACATCTCCGTTTCTCTTCTTGCCTGGTCAGCTGTGGGTGAGGTTGTGAATCCGGGTAATCTCCCAGCTTCCAGTCTCGTTCCCAGCTCGTCATTCATCCATGCAGTCCATCAGTGGGACAGGTGGAGGCCATTCAGCCTCTCGCATCTGTTCTACCATTCAACTGGATTGTCAATAATCCATTTCTTAACTTTATCTCCCCATGGCAGTTACAAATATCCTTAACAAACTCGCCAAACAAAAGTATAGCAAGCACTGTTGTAAAACTTCTGATTCAAGTACAGTCTTGAGAGATTTTTGAAGATGGAGTTTGACATTACTATTAGTCCTTGTGTGAAGTACTGTTTCCTGCCATCAGACCTCATTCTCCCCAACAACATGAGACATTTTTTCCCCTAATCTTGTCTATCAATTTTTAAAAATTATCTTTAACATTCCAATAATGCCACACTTTGATTTTTTTTCATGCTCAATAGAACACAAATATCTTTGGATCAACCAATCAGGGATGTTAGGACACACCACTGGAGCAAATAGGATTTGAACACAGGTCTCCTACCTCAGAGGTGTGGACATTACCACTGATCTACAGCAGCCCACTCAAAGCAAGGTAAATGTGACCTGCCTTCATAATTAACCTTAAAACCATTGTGGTGACTCTGGGCTCTGCTGACTCCTTCCTGCGATGTGAAGCTTGGGACTGAACACACCTGAATCTACCTGGGATTTCCCCAGAGCTCTGTATGGTTGTAATATGACTAACACCCCTCTCTATTGCAACTCCAAGCCATCTTGAAATAGTGACTTGTATTCCATTAATCTTCTTACTTACTCGTTTTGATCATTGCCACTGCAGGTTACTCTATCCCTACCCGTTACAAATGCCTTCTCCACCAAGCAGGCAATGTATAGCAATGAAACAAAGGAAAGTTACCCAACTTGTCTTCTATCGAACTTAGGGATGTCAAATCATGACACATTAATGTCCACCGCACTATTGGTCAGCATTAACTCAATATGTGTTTGAAATGGAAGATGGAATCTGCAAGTATGGTTGAATATGGAGGTCCATTGACTCTACTGCTGGAGATACCCTTACCTTGAGTACGGACTGGTTCACTCATCTGACTCGGGTCACTGACCCCCTGACTGTTGACGGCTCGCACCATGAAGAGGTAGATAGTGTTCGGTCTCAGTCCTCTGACGGTGTGCAAAGTGTCCTTCACATGTTCTGCCACTGTTTGCCAGCTGTTACTGACGGACTGGCTGTGGGATCAAATCGAGATCATACTCATTATCTCACAGTTCAGTTTTTTCTCCCTGATCCTCGCTCCCCCCCACCTTCTTCCTCACACTTCTCATCCGCGACCACCATTCTTTCCCACTGACCCCAATTCCTTCATCAAATATCGGCAACCTACAAACATGGAATGACAGGAGGCCATTCGGCCCTTCGAGCTTGCTCCACCATTCTATAAGATCGTGGCTGAGCTGATTTAACACTACATTCCTGCAAATTCTGTGATAATCTTAATCTTGGAAATCAAGAATCTGTCTACCTTTTGCCGGAAAAATATTTAAAGATTCTGCAGGATCTGAGACACTTCAATTAAGTCACCTCTGACACTTCTAAACTCGAAAGGATACTGGCCCAACCTGTCTAGCCTTTCCTCATGACGCAATCCACTCATTCCAAAGATTAGTCTAGTAAACCTTCTCTGAACTGCTTCCAATGCATTGACATTGCTCAGTAAGTACAGTAGGGTAAAAACAATGACTGCAGATGCTGGAAACCAGATTCTGGATTAGTGGTGCTGGAAGCGCACAGCAGTTCAGGCAGCATCCAAGTAGCTTGAAATCGACGTTTCGGGCAAAAGCCCTTCATCAGGAATAAAGGCAGTGAGCCGCTTCAGGCTCACTGCCTTTATTCCTGATGAAGTGCTTTTGCCCGAAACGTCGATTTCGAAGCTACTTGGATGCTGCCTGAACTGCTGTGCTCTTCAAGCACCACTAATCCAGAATCAGTAAGTACAGTGACCAGCACTGTACAAAATACTCCAGCTGTGATACGGATGATCTAACTGAGGTAGTTAAAATAGGATAAGGAGTTCAAATTGGGGGATAAAGTTTAAAGTCAGAGGCATTCAAGGGCTTTGCAAGCAACATGCCTTAACAAAAAGGATCGTGGAATGTTGCTCTCAAATGAAAGCCAAGTACGGTTAATGCTGGGAATCTGAAATGAAAATGGAAAGTGTTGTAGAAACTCAGCAGTTCAGGCAGTCTCTGTGGACAGATAAATAGCTTTAACCTTTCAAGTTCAGCAACTCCTTCAGAACCAGAGAAGTAGCCATGTTGGACTTGAAACATGAACTCTCTTTCTCTCTCCACAGATGCTGCCAGCTGTGCTGAGTTTCTCCAGCATTCTCTGTTTCTATTTGTGGAACTTTGGAACTCCATCCCCTTGAAGATAGTCTGTGGTCGGTTGAAACCTTCAAGACTGAGATTGATGTTTTCCTTTGTTGAGCAAAAACACAATAAGGGTTATGGAAACAAACCAAATAACTGCAGTTAAGGTAGAGATAGGATATGCCCCAGTTAGACTCAAGGGGCTGAATGGCCTCCTGTTGTAATGTTTGAATCAGTTTTTTGCAAATACATTCATTCTGTGATGCCTCACTCCTGGCCCTTATATCAATGGTAGACATTCCCTATTTTTAACTTCAAGCCCTTGCTGCTTTGAAAACCTTTATTAAATATTCCTGTTAACCTTCTCTGCTGCAAGGAGAACAAGTCTTAACAGCATTGCCGTCTGTCATTTGATGAAGACAGAGACCAGGAATAGAAAGCAAACACATGGTGTAATCTGGTAATACAATTACCTCACGCTTAATCTGCTAATACAATTAGCTTGTACATAATGAGCTCTCAGGCACTAATTCCTGAATACAAAATGAAATTTACCCGAGGACCCCTTGTCGCCTGGCAACTGGGGCTTTGGCATGAGGAGTGAGAACACAGTGGAGCCGGGAGGTAAGTTACCACTTGAGTAGCACAACAGCCCTGCCTTTTCTAAACTTCAGATGTGATTGCAATAAGGCTCTTGTCGATGTTCAGCTGGTCTGCCCGAAGATCTTGAGCTCACTGAAGCGTGCCCACATGGCAGTGCCAAGACCTCTGACTATGAGGTCATGCCTGGGCTATCAGCCTCCTTAATATCAAATTCTCATCCTCACTTACAAATCCCTTCATGATCTTATCTCCCATCTCTATCTATGCCGTTTTGCCGTTTCCTCCAGACGGACTGAACCTTATTGACAATTCTGCGTGCTGCCGATTTTGTTCTCAATGATTTCCAAGGCTCTGGAAGTGGTGTGTGATCCTGGCAGAGTCCCATATTTGAAATAAAAAATAGAAACAAAGCAAGAGCAGGCCATTTGGCACTCTCAAGACAAATTGCCAAACATCCGACATAATCGCAGCTGATCTCTATCCCAGTGCTTCAATCTCTTTCTCCCCATTACCTTCGGATGGCTTTCAAATCTAAAAAAGTATCTCTCTCTTTAATGAGTGTATTCAGAGACTTGGCCTCTACAGCTTTCTGTGGTACACAATTAAATAGGTTCACAACTCATTGAGTGAAGAAATTTCTCCTCACCTCAGTCCAAAATGGCCTACTCCGGAGCCTGAAACTATGTCCTCTGGTTCTAGACTCTCCAAGCAGGGAAAACATCCACCCTGCATCTAGTCTGTCCAGCCCTGTTAGAATTTTATACGGTTCAGTCAGATCCCACTGCCCCCGCCCCCATTCATCCTTTTAAAGTCTAGTGAATACAGGCCCAGTTGAACCAATCTGACCTCACAGGGCAGTCCTACCATTCCTAGTATCAGCCTCAGCTGCGGTCCCTCTGTTCCAAGTATATCCTCTCTTAGATAGGGAGACCGAAACTGCACTCAATCCCCCAGGTGTGGTCTCAGCAAGGCCTTCTACAACTGCAATGTCAGCCCTATTCCTGAACTCAACTCCTCCAGCACAGAGGCCCCTGATATAGCATTAGCCTTCCTCATCGCTTGCTGCACCTGCCTGATAACTTTCATTGCATGATATGTTAGGACACCCAGATCCCTTCACACATCACTTCCTACCATCTCAAAAACTAAATAGAACTGAAGTGCATAACATCAGATTTAGCCACACTGTGCTGTATCTGCCATGCTTTCCCACAAATCACCCCAAAGTCTCCTTGCATCCTCTTCACAACTCACAATCCCAACCAGTTCCCTTCTGACATCTCTTGATCCCTCCAACAGTGCATGGACATGTCCTAATGTTGGTAATATCAGGTAAAGGTCCTGTGTAACAACAAAAATTGCTCTGGTTCAGAGCAGTGGAAGTCCTGAACTCCGTGAAAAAAAGCTGTGAGCCTGGGGTCAATAGAAAATCATAAGACTAAGCTTGACAAACTGTTGATAATTTGGAGTATTAAGGGATGCAGAACCAGGGCAGATATACAGAGTTGAGATATCAGAAATGGCAGTACAATTTTGAGGGACTGAATGGTCTCTTCTGGCTCCTCTGTCATCTACTTAAACCATGGTGTCATAATTTCAGCCAAGATTATTTTTTATTCATTCCTGGGATATGGGCGTCACTGGCTGACCCAGTGTTTATTTTTGCTCCTCCCTAATTGCCCTTGAGAAGCTATTGCTGAGCTGCTTTCTTGAACCACTGCAGTCCGTGTGCTGCAGGTAATGCCCCGAGGGAGGAAATTCCAGGATTTTGACCCAGCAACAGTGAAGGAACATCCGATATTATTCCAAGGCAGGATGGCAAGTGGCTTGGAGGTCTTTTTTGTGAGCTACTTAGCATAACGTATCCCTGCCAGAACATTAAAATTCAAAACACTATTAGTCTGCTCTGGTATTTACAGAATTGAGGAGGAAAGATTATCTTCACAGAAACCAATATGTAACAGATTTAATGGAATTAGACAAACCCATTGTAGAGAAGGCCATTCTGGTCATCTTGTCTGCACTGTCTGAAAGAGAATTTATGTTTGCCCAACAGCCCTTGTGTTTAGTCTGTAACCCTTAATGCTTCTCACCATCAGGAACCAGATTACCCAGTTTCAGGTGGAAGATTCCACATTTTAAACAATTCTCTAAGTGAGAAAAATCTTCTCATTCCCCCTTTCATACCTTAAATCTGTGTCTGCTGAAAGGTCATCACTTTACACTGTTGACTCTGTTTCTCTCTACATGGATGCTACCTAAATTGCTGAGTGTTTCCAATACTTACCCTTTTTTATTTCAGATTTCAAAGTTTTTGTATTCCACTTGCATTTTCAATCTCTGACCATGCTCACTGACCCAGTCACCAGATTAAATCAGTGTTTGCAATGTGTCCGACAAAGACCAATTGCTCATTCTGTACCTGTACACTCACAGAGGCTGAGCAAGCTACATCCGTGATGGGAATCCTCTAGCTGCTGACTAACATGAGAGAAAGAAATTTAATTTCTATAGCACCTTTCACAGCCTCAGGATGCCCTGAAGTGTTTCACAGCCAATGAACATACTTTTCTGAAGTGTTGCCATTGTAATTTAGGGAATACAACAACCAGTTTGTGCACAGCAAGCTCTCACCAAGAATAAGAGATAATTTGCTTCTTAACAATGTTGATTGACAAATATGTAATGGGTAAGACACGAGGAAGACCGATCAGAGAAATGCTGTTGGGATCTGACACAACGAATACAGAACGTTTAATGAAAGTTCAATGTTCCTTTTGGAAGACAACTTCAGACAACACAGTACTCCCTCAGTATGGGGACTGACAGTGTCAACATTAGATTATTGTGTTGGAGTGAGATTTGAACCTCCAACTTGCTGACTCAGCTGGTGAGCTTTAGTTTAAACTTTGGAGATGGAGCTCATGGGAGCAAAGGAACAGGAGTAGGCCATTCAGCCCATTAAGGCTGCCACACCATTCAATATAACAGTGGCAGAACTTGTCTCTTACTTATCACGTTCCTATCACCCTGTCCACCACTGGTATTCAGAAATCTAATGATCTCAAATTTAAACAGACTGATCTTCCATAGTACTCAGTGAAGAGGACATTCACCAGAATGTTGCCTGGTATGGATGGTGCTAGCTATGAGGAGAGGTTGAGTAGATTAGGTTTATTTTCATTAGAAAGATGGAGGTTGACAGGGGACCTGATTGAGATCTACAAAATAATGAGAGGTATAAACAGGACGGATAGCAAGAAGCTTTTTCCCAGAGTGGGGGACTCAATTACCAGGGGTCACAAGTTCAAGGTGAGAGGGGAAAGGTTTAAGGGAGATATTCATGGAAAGTTCTTTACGCAGAGGGTGGTGGGTGCCTGGAATGCGTTGTCAGTGGAGGTGGTAGAGGAGGACACGATAGCATCATTGAAGATGTACCTAGACAGATACATGATTGGGCAGGGAGCAGAGGCATACAGACCCTTAGAAAATAGGCAGCAGGTTTAGATAGAGGATCTGGATCGGCGCAGGCTTGGAGGGCCGAAGGGCCTGTTCCTGAGCTATAATTTTCTTTGTTCTTTGTTCTACTCCTGTGGTAGACAATTCCATAGGTTCACTATACTCTGAATAAAATACTTTCTCCTCATAAGGCCATAAGACACAGAAGCAGTAGCAGGCAGTTCAGCCCATCACATCTGTTCCAGCATTCAACAGAATCATGGATAGTCTGATCATCCTTGACTCCTACTTCCTGTCTTTTCCCCCATATCCCTCATTTCTCTTGCTGATTATAAGCCTGTTCATCTCATCCTTGAATAAACTTAATGGCTTAGACTCGACAGCCTCTGGTGGTAAAGAATTCCACAGATTCACTCCCCTCTGAGAGAAGAAATTCCTCCTCATCTCTGCCTGAAATGTGCAACCCCTTATTCTGAGATTACACCCTCTGGTCCGAGATTCTCCCACAAGGAGAAACAACGTTTCCCTCAAGTCCTCAAAATATCTTGTATGTTTCTGATTCCAAATCTAAGGGACATACCCCTCATTTTTAAACTGTGCCCCCTGAGTTTGGACTCCCCAACCAGGGAAATATCTGATTTGACACCATCTACTTCTTCAAGTAATTTGTCGATGTCAATGAGATCTCTCATTTTCTGGAAACTCTGCAGAATACAGGAACAGTTAGTCTAATATCTCTTTACTGGACAGTTGGCCCCATCCTAGAAACATGTCCTGGATATCTTTGTTGCACTCCCTTCCATGGGTAACAACGCTTTCATTGAGACAAGGAGAGTAAAACTGCACACAGTGCTCCAGGGGGGGTGAAGCAAGCTCCAATACAATTGAAGCAATACTTCACTACTGTTCTCAAATCCTCTTGCAATAAAGACATATATTCCACCAGCCTTCTGCACAGCTTGCTGCACCTGCAGTTAGTGAGGACTGCAGTTGCTGGAAGTCAGAGTCGATAAAATGTGGAGCTTGAAAGGCACAGTAGCTCAGACAGCATCAGAGGAGCAGGAAAGTCAACGTTTCGGGTAGGAACCTTCATCAGGACCTTGTTGAACCCGCATGTCGGAGGCTGAGGGGTGACCTTATAGAGGTTTACAAAATTATGAGGGGAATGGATAGCATAAATAGACAAAGTCTTTTCCCTGGGTGGGGGAGTCCAGAACTAGAGGGCATAGGGTTTAGGGTGAGAGGGGAAAGATATAAATGGGACCTAAGGGGCAACTTTTTCACACAGAGGGTGGTATGTGTATAGAATGAGCTGCCAGACGATGTGGTGGAGGCTGGTACAATTACAACATTTAAGAGGCATTTGCATGGGTGCAAAATGCATATGAATAGGAAGGGTTTGGAGGGATATGGGTCGGGTGCTGGCAGGTGGGACTGGATTGGGTTGGGATATCTGGTTGGCATGGACGGGTTGGACCAAAGGGTCTGTTTCCATGCTGTACATCTCTTTGACTCTATGACTCTATGTTAGCCTTTGTGAGTTATTGACAAGGATACCTTTGTACATTGACGTTTTCAAACCTCTAGCCATTTTAGAAATAATCTCCACGTGTTTCTCCTACCAAAGTGAATAGTGTCACCTTTCTCCCCCATTATATTCCACCTGCCGTGTTCTCACTGATTGACCAAGTCTGTCCATGCCTTCCTGAACTTGCTTTACATCTTCCTCATGAACACACGTTCACCTACCACTTGTCCCGGCTCAGCTGGGGACAGTGTATGGTTGATGAAGAGATGGTTTCTTTCTCTCATGTACCTGAAGGCCTCAATGACGTAGGATGTGACGGGTGATGACCCACTATGGCTTCCTGCTAACCACGAGAGGGTGACAGTGCTCTTTGTAACATCAGCAACCTGAGGTTTGGAAGGTGACCCAGGAAGAGCATCTATATCCATCTTCACATTGACGGTCGCTGCACCTGACTCTGCACAAAATAAAACACAATCTGTTCAAGGGACGGCCCAGATTCTGATCCCCACCCCCACCCCCCACCCCCCCCCCCCCCACCACCCCCCTTCTCAAATCACCTTCAATGAGACACAATGTTCCAATGACTTACAGCTGAGCATCCAACACATTATCCCCAACTTCTGCACAGATCCCCTGAATTCTCAATTCTTGACCATCCACTGATGCCTTGCTTAAAAAAAAGACAGCACAACCACTGAACGTGTTGTGTAAAGTGTTTTACAGTTTCCAGTGTGGTAACCCTTCTAAATCGATGACACAGCAGCCAATCTATACTCTGGATTAGTGGTGCTGGAAGAGCACAGCAGTTCAGGCAGCATCCAAGGAGCAGCGAAATCGACGTTTCGGGCAAAAGCCCTTCATCTTTATCCAGCACCACTAATCCAGAATCTGGTTTCCAGCATCTGCAGTCATTGCTTTTAGCTAGTCAACCTATACAGCAAGCTCTCACACGGCGCAATGTCATGAATACCACATAACCTGTCTTTTCTCATGTTAATGTCAGGGTATACTTGAGTTACAATATGAGGGAGAACTCAACTCATAGAATCAGACTGTATAGAAGTTGGCCCTTTGGCCCTTTGGCCCATCAAGTCTATACTGCTCTTTGTCAAACAGATGTCATGAAATCTTTTAAATCCACCTGGAAGGGCAGAAAAGGCCTCAGTTCAAAGTCACAGCAGACAGACAGCACCTCCAGCAATGTGGCACTCCCTCAGTGGGAGTGTTTTTTTTAATGAGGTGCAGTCTGATGGGGGGCAGCATTTATTACTCATCCTGAAATGCATGGTAGAGGGAAGGTAAGTCAATCCCATTGCTGTGGGTCTGGAGTCACATGGAGGCCAGCAGTCTCCTTCCATAAAGGACACGATGAACCAGATGGGTCTTATTTTTTTAACAGCAATGGCCACACAGTAACCGTGAGATTCGCCTTTCATTCCAGTTTGGATTCAGACTTCACCACCTGCCCTGGTGGGATTTGAACTACATTCTCACAGCATTTTCCCGGAGCTCAGGGCCGCTCGTCCAGTGACATGACCACTGCACCAACACCTCCCATGTGGGTGCTTGGCTCAACCGTGGAGATTT
Source organism: Chiloscyllium punctatum (assembly GCF_047496795.1). NCBI lineage: Eukaryota > Metazoa > Chordata > Chondrichthyes > Orectolobiformes > Hemiscylliidae > Chiloscyllium > Chiloscyllium punctatum. The sequence continues at coordinate 97,293,591 of NC_092753.1, read as the reverse complement.
CAGAGTCAGAGGTATGAGTTCTCAGACCAAACCTCTAACCCTTCAGATGCCCACTGCCCAGGTGCTGACCCTATTCACTTCATGTGTGACAACCCTGCACCCACTCTGTAACTTGCCCACCTAATCCATGACCCCTTTTTGCTGGAAGCTTCTTATCTGATTTGCTGCCTTCAGTCTTCCTTCCGAATTATAACCCCTTGGAGTTTCAAGCCAATGGGTAGTCCCATTCACTGATTTCCCGCACCCCCTTTCCTCCATCTTTCCTACTGAGTATCTGACCTTATGAGCCTTCACGTCTCGATTAAAGATAAGGGTGAAGATAAAGGGATTGAGAGCTACTTTCTGTTTATCGCAATGAGGATCAGCAATGAAGCATTACCTCGCACTTCCAAAAACGCACTCCAAGAGGTTTCCCCACTTGAGCTAGTGGCAACACAAGTGTAGATTCCAGAATCTGTGACCTAGGATTAGGATGAAAAGGTGAGTCAGACATCATTGTTCATTAATCCTCAGCAAGTGTTCAACCTATTGAAATGAGGTGGAGGTATCAGTGTTGGACTAAAGTGGATAAGGTCACCAGGTTATAGACCAACAGGTTTATTCGAAATCACAAGCTTTCAAAGCACTGCCCTTCCATTAGGTCACCTGAAAGCTTGTGATTTCAAATAAACCTTGTTGCATTATAAACTGGTGTCGTGAGACTTCTAATCTCTTGAAAGAGTAAGAAGCTCGAAATGTGGAAGTTTAAAGAAACTTAAGAGGATCCATGCCTATAGATTGGTAAAATATCCAAGGACACAAACAGAAACAAATCAAGAGAAGAATAAAAAGGTAAAGCCTGTGAAATGCATATTTGTTTTATTTTACAAACATGGGACATGGGTGTCACTGGCTGGGCCCAGCATTTATTGTCCGTCCCTAGTTGCCCCTTGAGAAGGTGGGATGAGCTGCCTTCTTGAACCGCTGCAGTCCGCGTACTGTGGGTTGACCCTTAGGGAGGGAATTCCAGGATTCTGACCCAGCGACAGTGAAGGAACGGCGATACATTTCCAAGTCAGGATGGTGAGTGGCTTGGAGGGGAACTTACAGGGGATGGTGTTCCCATGTATCTGCTACCCTTGACTTTCTAGACGGAAGTGGTCGGCTGATTGGAATGGGCTGTCTAACTGGATCTTTCTTACAAAGAGCTAGCACATATGTGATGGACTGAACTGCCTTCCCCTTGTAGTTTTATTCTACATTGCTAATAGGGAGTGCAGGCATCAGCTTTGGAATTCCATCTCCCTCCAAGGGGCCAATGCAGTGCTCGAATGAAAGTTTTGTTGCCTTTAATTGTTGCTCTTGGGGGCTGACCTGGGTAAAGCAAGACGATAAAGCGATGAATTTAATCCAGCTCCAACAGCAGAAATGCATTAACCCCTCTGACCTGTGCATGCCTTGCGACATGACAAGAAAGACTAAATTGTTTACTTAAAGCACCACTGACATTAATTTTTCAATAAATTCTGTTTTGTCCTAAGGCGCTTTATAATTAATTTATGTCGGACAACATTCCAGGACCTAAGGACGGACTTTCTTGCTCATGTTTTGTCTTCTGCCAGGTCTTTCTCAATCACTTCTTCTGCATCTTTTACATCAGCTGTTGGTTTGACAGGTATTCCCTTTATTCTCCTTGTGTCTCAATAACTGATGATTTTACTGAGTGCGAACACAAGGGGTCAAGCGTTGTTCTTCAGCTCAGCTTTGAGAGATCAAGCTCATCAAAGTAGGTCAAAAAAATTGGCATTGGTCCCTCAGAAAACAATGCAGCAGAATAGGCAACATCTATATTGACCAGAAATTCCAACTAAGTCTTCTGCTTCTCTGAGCCATGACCTCTTTGCTCAGGTCCACTTGTATAATCATAGAATATAGGAGCAGGAGGAGGCCATTCGACCCTTTGAGCCCTCAGAACTATATCTTAATCCTTCCTGAAAACATTCAATGTTTTGGCCTCACTCATTTTGTGTCTTAGTCATCTCCACAGGTTCCCTACTCTCTGGGTGAAGAAAGTTCTCCTCATCTCAGTCCTAAATGGCCCACCCTGTATCCTTCGTTGGTGACCCCTGGTTCTGAACTCCCTGGTCATCAGGAGCATCCTTGCTGTCAGTAGATTAGATTAGATTACTTAGTGTGGAAACAGGCCCTTCAGCCCAACAAGTCCACACCGCCCCGCCGAAGCGCAACCCACCCATATCCCTACATCTACCCCTTACCTAACACTACGGGCAATTTAGCATGGCCAATTCACCTGACCTGCACATCTTTGGGCTGTGGGAGGAAACTGGAGCACCCGGAGGAAACCCACGCAGACACGGGGAGAATGTGCAAACTCCACACAGTCAGTCGCCTGAGGCGGGAATTGAACCCTGGTCTCTGGCGCTGTGGGGGAGCAGTGCTAACCACTGTGCCACCGTGCCACCCACTAGCTTGTTAGAAAGTTATTGGTTTCTACAAGATCACCCCCATTCTTCCAAACTCCAGTGAATATAGTCCTAACCTTTTTTACACATCAATCCTGCCATCGCAGAAATTAGATTCACTTCTGGACTTAATGGCCATGCACAACATGTTCATAATGTAACCAAACAGCATTAACTTGTAAATCTTCCCAATGCAGGCCAGGTGGGAAACGTGTGAGAGATTCCTGCATTTCAGTGAGGGGCCATATTGCGGTTAGCGATAAAATAATTGCCATGGGCACCGTGACCAAATCTAACGCCACATTTTACTCACGAATTCAAAGTTCAACCTGCTGCCATTGTACATCCCCGGGATTGGGCTGAGTGTCTGGATTTCTAGGCCAGCAACGTTACCATAACGCCACCTTTTCTCATGTCCAGCTGAGCACAGTCTCAGACATGGTCTACCACACGATTTTCATCCTTTTGAAGTCATACTCCTTTTTACATTGGAACAGGAGTAGGCCATTCAGCCCCTTGAGCCTGTTCCACCATTCCATGAGGTCATGACTGATCTGTGGCCTGACTTCACACAGCTGCCTTTGGCAATCCTCAATACCTCTGCTTATCAAAAAGTTATCCACTTGAACGCGACTTATTTCTGTGAACTGATCCTGTATCCACTGCTGTTTGTGGAAGAGCAAACAGGGGCAAAGACAGTAAATTCTCAAGGGCAACTAGGGATGGCCAATAAGTACTGAGTTTAGATTAGATTACTTACAGTGTGGAAACAGGCCCTTCGGCCCAACAAGTCCACACCGCCCCGCCGAAGCGCAACCCACCCATACCCCTACATCTACCCCTTACCTAACACTACGGGCAATTTAGCACGGCCAATTTACCTAACCTGCACATCTTTGGACTGTGGGAGGAAACCGGAGCACCCGGAGGAAACCCACGCAGACACGGGGAGAACGTGCAAACTCCACACAGTCAGTCACCTGAGGCAGGAATTGAACCCAGGTCTCTGGTGCTGTGAGACAGCAGTGCTAACCACTGTGCCACCGTGCCGCCCAACTGGTGTTGCCAAAACCCCATGAGTACATTAGAAAAATGTTGCAAACATCGACGACTCTTTGTGCTTCTTAACATTTCTCCTGAATGGTCTGGCCCCAATTCTCAGTGGAAATAGCTTACCTACCCTGTCTTTTCCTGTTAGTATCTTAAAGGCTTTGAACTGATCACCCTGAACCTTCTAAAAACTAGAGAAACCACAGTTAATTTTTTAATCCCTCCTCATAACTTAACCCCTGAAGTCCAGGTATCATCCTTGTGAACCTGCACTGTACACCCTCCAATGCCAATGAGGTATGATGCCCAGATTTACTCACAGTGCTCCCAGTGCGGTCTAACCAGGGTCTTGTATAACTGCAGCATAACGTCTGTATCCTTGCATTCCAGTCCTCTGGACACAAAGGCTAGCATTTCATTAGCTCTCTTGATTATTTTCTGTTCATTTTTTTTACTTTGTTCCTGTACCTCTCCACCAGCTTTCAAGGATGTTTCATTTTGGGGGACAGTGTGTGGTTCAAGGACGCACCACCTTCTTCAAGGTAGCTATGAAATAGGTGCACAAATAAATCCTGGCTCCTGAGATTTTTCTGGAATTATTTCTGTTCACTGGGTTGGTGGAGATCTGGGGCACCCGAAAGGGCAGGTCACATGACAAGATCGGCAATATGTCCAACTCTAGAGTTGGTAACACATGAGAAATTTGGGGTAGCACTGGCAAAATGACGTATTGACTCCAATGTGACCTTATGAAGCTGGGTGGGGAACTTTCCATTGGGACATGGTGCACAGAGTGCAGAAACTGTGCTGAGGTTTGAGAGCATACTTTCAAAGAGAACATATCAGAGGGTAAACGGACTTCATACAGAATTGGTCAGAATTAGATAGCACAGAAGCACTGTCTATTCTGCTGTTTATATCTCATATAAACACCATCCCCATATTGCTCTCAGCTCAGTTTGCTAAATGGCTGCTTTGTAATGGAGAGTGTTACGAACAGCGTGGATTCATTTCCTGCACCAGCTGAAGTGATCAGGAAGGACGTTTCTTTTCAACATCTCCCCTCAATTGAGGCCTGGTGACCCTCAGGATAAGCCAACACCAGCCATCTCTCTCTAATGAGAGACCAGCCCCATGGTCTGGCAAGACTCTGCTGACTTCATCTTTACTCTTTCCATCTTGCCTTATCAATATATCCTTCTGAATCTCTGTCCCCCTGTATACTTACCCATTTATTTATAAATTTGAAATAATCACCTTTTACTCCCTGTGGGTTCAAGTTTCACACTTTCACCACTCTTGTGAATTCGAGACCCGATTTATTATTGGCTAATTTACATAGTTCATCCCTAGTTTTAGACTAACGCACAATTGGAAACAACGTTTCTATGACTACTCCATTCATAATATTAAGGATCTCTTGACAGGTCACACCTTCCTTGGGTAAAGGGCATTGCCCTGTTAAGCCTTTGTTGAAAATAAAAAGCTCTTAGTTCTCAAGTCAACCTTGTCAATCTTCCTTGCCCCATCTCCAGGGCACCACATTGGGTACCCTGGGAACGGTTTCTAAGAGATAGGATTTATAATCAAAGAGAAAGGAATAAGTTGATTACGGACAGTCAACACAGTTTTGTGAAGGGTATGATGTGCCTCACAATCTGTATTGAGTTCTTTGAGAAGGTGACCAAATAGGTGGATGAGGGTAAAGCGGTTGATGTGGTATATACAGTAGCGCCTCGACATACGAACGACCCCATTCACAAACAAATGGGTTTACGAACAGGATTGTACGTAAAATTTTGCTTCAACGTACGTACGAAATTCAAGGTACGAACGAAGGTATGAACGTAAAAAGCCCGTGTGCAACCACGTGGTTTCATTGTTCTGCTTTGCTACGCGTTTGTTGAACGCAAATGCTCTCAGGTCCCGCGTGATCTCATTCAGTTCATCTTTGACGCGTGCGCTGTGAACAGCGGTCGTTGCTATGTCCAAGCATTCTTACGCTATCCGAACAATTGGAAAAATTGATTCAGTTCATGAACTTTTCAGTTCGCAAACCAGGTCCCGGAACGGATTAAGTTCGGAAGTCGAGGCGCTACTGTATAGATTTCAGTAAAGCGTTTGATAAGCTTTGAACTGAGGGGATATAGAACAGATGACAGAGGTAGTTTCTTTACTCAGAGAGTAGTAGGGGGTATGGAACGCCAGTAGTAGACTCGCCAACTTCAAGGGCATTTAAATGGTCATTGGATAGGCATATGGATGAGAATGGAATAGTGCAGGATAGATGGGCTTCAGATTGGTTCCAGAGGTCAGCACAACATCAAGAACTGAAGGGCGTGTACTGCACTGTACTGTTCTATGTTCTATGTTCTACACCCTTTATCCTTCTTCAATCCTGCTAGTCCTCTCTAGATCTGAAATACTATTCATGAGCTTCAATAAACACTCAAATAAAATTTGCAAGAAGCCAAGTTTGTCAAAAGTGAATTTTCCAGCTTCAACTCTGAGCAGGAATGACCCACCAGGAACAGAACTTTCTCAGCCAAGACACAGCCCGGGTGGAGATATTGGGGAATGCTGAGCAAATCAGGGGACTAACTCAGAGATCAAGGGAAAATTCAAATGAGTTTACATTACTCTGTATCTAACCCCATGCTGTCCCTGTCCTGGGAGCATTTGATGGGGACAGTGTACAGGGAGCTTTACTCTGTATCTAACCCCATGCTATTCCTGTCCCTGGGAGTGTTTGATGGGGAGAGGGGAACAGCGTAGAGGAAGCTTCACTCTATATCTAACCCTGTGCTGCCCCTTTACTGGGAGTGTTTGATGGGGAACAGTGTAGAGTGAGATTTACTCTGTATCTAACACGTATTTTGGAACTTGGTATTAATGAGAAGGCAATTGACTTCAACACTTTCACAAAATGTAACTGTTTCTGGGAAGACTGATTGCCCATCCTTCGTTACCATGGTTACAACTGCATTTTGTGCCAATCCAATGCAGAGGGCAGTTAAGAGTCAACCACATTTAGTTTGGTTTTGGAGTCACATGTAGGCCAGACTAAGTAAGGACACAATCTCCTACCCTAAAGGATATTAGTGAACCAAACAAAATTAAAAAAAATAACAAAAAAGATTTGCAATCACCATTATTGAGGGTAGATACTCAATTTTAGAATTTTTAGTTGAACTTAAGCCCTCCCCAGTTACCATGGTAGGATTGTGCTCTCACCCCCAGATCGTTAGCTGGGCATCTAGATTACAGAACTAGGAATATTGTCACTCCATGACCATCAGCTCTAAGATTGAGACAGAGGGAGAGAGAGAGAGACAGGGAGAGACAGAGACAGAGACAGAGAGAGAAACAGGGAGAGACAGAGAGAGGGAGAGAGAGAGACACAGAGAGAAAGAGAGAGACAAATAGACAGACAGAGAGAGAGAGAGACAGAGAGAGACAGAGAAAGAGAGAGACAGACAGACAAACCAGACAGAGGGAGACAGACAGATGGAGATAGACCATACAGAGAGAGAGAGAGAGAGAGAGAGAGAGACAGAGACAGAGACAGAGATCAGATGAACAGAATCAGGCCATGTGATTGGCTGTGACCACCTACCCGTATGTTCTTGATTTGCAGACTTCCCAGTTCCTGGAGGGACATGCGGGGGTCTTTCCCCAGGAGACTGACACCGTCCTTCAGCCAGCTGATTGTTGGGATGGGGTCTCCAGTTGCCTGGCACTTTAACAATGCGGTCCCGTCCACACCCAGAGTCTGATTGGCTGGTCCCTGCCGGATGATGGGAGGAGGCCTATCTGTCAGAACTAAAAAACAGTGAAAAGGACTCAGAATGTTACGAGGTTTTGTAATTCCACACCAAGGAACAGTCATTTTCAATCATTGAGTTTCAAAAATATCAGACAGAATACTTTCACTCTTTCCCTGCCTCTCAATCTCTCTCCTCTTTGTCAGCTCTCACCATCTGCCTTTCATCATTTCTCTACCTCTCTCAATCTCTCTCTCCTCTAACTCTCTAACTCACTCTCATTCTCGCTGACCTTTGATCATTCTCTCTCCCCTTCAACCCCCCTCCCATTATCTCTCTCCTCCTCTCAAATTCTCTATCCCTTCATGCTTCCATTCTTTCTCTCTTTCTCAATCTCTCTTTTCAACTGCCGCTCATTCTCATTCTCTCTGTCTCTCTAATCATTCTTTCTGCCCCTCTCTCTCTCCCCTCCTCCTCTCAATCTCCCTCTCTTCCCTTAATCTCTCTGCCTTTCTGACTCCGAACCTCCCCTACTCATTCTCTCTCCCTCTCTCTGTCTCTCTCCCTCTCTCTGTCTCTCTCCCTCTCTCTGTCTCTCTCCTCCCTCAGTCTCTATCTTCTCCGTATTCATTACTATTGTGAGTCTACCTCTGGTGACTGTGCCTGTGACCAACTGGATACATGGAACAGCAGGGACAACTCATCAGTACATACTTCCTCATGGGTCTGAACAGATTGGTTTTGTTCCTTTTCAACTATGGCAACCATCGTGAGCTGGGTCTCCAGACATGCAACAGTCACGATCAGACAAAAGTCAGATGGAACACCCCCCACTTGCCTGGATGGATGTAGCTCTGACAACACGCACGATATCAACCAGGACAAAGCAGCTCCCTCCATTACCAATGCTCAGCAGCACCAGTATGCACAGGATACACTGCAGAAATTCACAGATCTTCCGACAGCGCCTCCCAAACCCACAACCACTTCTATCTAGAAGGACAAGGACAGCAGATTGATGGGAACACCACCCCTTCCAAATTCCCCTCTGAGCCACTCACCATCCTGACTGGAAATATATTACCATTCTTTCACTGTCGCTGTTAGAATCCTGGAATTCCCTCCCTAATGGCAATTGAGGGTCTACCCACAGCAGGTGGACTGTAGCATTTCAAGAAGGCAGCTCGCCCCATCTTCTCAAGGGGCAACTAGGGAGGGCCAATAAATGCCGGGCCCAGCCAGCATTCCATAGGTGAATAAACAAAAGAGAACCAGGGTGTCAATGCAATGGAAGCCAATTCAATACTAACTTTGGAAAGGAAACTGCATAAATACTGAAAAATAAAAATAAACCAGTTTTGGAGAGATGGTAGTAATGTGAAGTGCAACAAAATGGATAACTCTTAGAAAAAGTGTCCGTCAGTGAAATGGGCTGAACAATCTTGTTCTGTTCTGTAACATTTATTTTTACAGTGGAGCTGGATGTTAGTCATCTATTTCCCCAGCTAGGGCCATCATTTACCTCAGTGTTGTTATTAATGGAAGTTTAGTAGAAAGTCTATAATCTAAATAAATACAGCAGACAGGGCTGTCGAGTGAAGAGGGATAATGGAATGTTCCAGAATCTGAAGCAGTGCTGATGACAGGAAATAAAGCTTGCTCTGGGCATGGAGGTCTAAGGTTAAAAGAACACTTAAAATTCCCACTGATCTGTGAAATCCTCTCAGGCCCAGTCACATAAATCTTTGTGAAATTCTCTCATCGCCAACCACCCAATGCATTAAAATAGATTACAGACCGAAATCCCTACTGATTGTTCATGCACCCCAACACTGAACACAGGGGTTGTCTGTCCCTCCCTTGCACATAGCTGAGAAGGTGGACAGCACTCTCGCTGGGTCAGATGGTTGCAAATTCAATCTCTCTCTTCAAGACACTTGAACACATCAGTTAGAAAGTCCCAGTGCAGCATCGAGGGAGTGCCCCACTGTTGAAGGTGCCATCTTTCAGATACAGTGTTAAACCAAAGGCACTGAGTCCCCCAGCCTTATGTGCAGGAGGAGCCGGGGGATTGTTCTGTCAGGTCCTGGCCAATATTTATCCCAGAATGAACATGAAAACAGATATCAGCTGCTTTTCTCATTGTTGTTTATGAGACAACAAATCGACTTCTGTGCACATGCTGGAGACATTTATTACCCATCCCTAGTTGCCTCTTGAGAAGGCAACTCTTGAGCCTGCCTCCTTGAACCGCTGCAGTCCATGTGCTGTAGGAAGACCCATAATGCCCTTAGGGAGGGACTTCCAGGATTTTGACCGAGTGATATATTTCCAAATCGGAATTGTCCCGTGTTCAAATATGGTTGTGAGGATAAGCCCAACAATTACAGACCAGTCAGTTGAACTTCAGTGGTGGGAAAGCTTCTGGAAACAATTATTCAGGATAGAATCAGTGGCCTCATGAAAAAGGGAGGGTTGTTTAGGGAGATCTTAGTTCAAGTACAGAAGAAGTTTGCAATAGCGATTGAGAAGCTTCAGTTATGATGATAGACTATCTGATTTCTCATCCCCATTTCTGATATTTTTACATGAGAAACATTGAAACAGAGAAAATAGGAGCAGGAGGAGGCCATTTGGCCCTTCAAGCCTGCTCCACCTTTCAACATGATCGTGGCTGATCATTCAACTCAGGCCCCTGTTCCTGCTTTCACCCCCATACCCTTTGATCCCTTTAGCTCTAAGAACTATATCTAACTCATTCTTGAAAATATTCAATGAGTTCATCTCAACTGCTTTCTGTGACAGACAATCCCATTGGCTCACCACTCTCTGGGTGAAGAAATATCTCCTCATCTTAGTCCAAAATGGCCTGCCCCCATGTCCTTGGACTGTGACCCTCATCCCTAATGCCTCTCTGGTGAATCTCCACCACACCTTCTCAGTTGAGAAAAGTGCAGTAGTACTGAGTGTAATGACTCTCGTGTTATTACTGAAGTAACCTCCACGTCTGTTGTAAGTGCCTTTGTGTCTGTCATAGCCACTGAACACATCCCAGGAAGCATGGTGTCAGTGTGGAACAGATGTAAACCTGTAGATTATCAGAGCTGTATAAGAGCCAGCTCCTGAACAAAACACCAGGAAAGATTTTTTTTTCAGAAAAGCAGTCTGCACTTGGGAGAGTCAGAATGGTTGTGCATTTTCAATTCACTGTTGCTATGGATGAAGAGAAGAGAGAGGGTTGGGTGTTTTTCCACCCTCAATGATAAAATGAGGAAATGGCTATTGATCTTTTTTAAGAAATCTGATCAAATAAGAGTAGCATCTCTGCTATCAGCTGCAGAATGTCTGATGCAACATCAGACTCAACCTCACTGAGGAGCAGAGAAGCCAGACCGCAGAGATTTTGAAGGCTTAGAAATGTTATAAATGGTGTATGATCAACCTCAGAACACAAGGGTAGGATGAAACAATTGGTCAGAATGTCAGTACAATGATACCATCAGCTGAACGTTGTGAACTCAGAAAACAGAAAGATGATCACATCAGAAAAAGGATTATCTTAGGCATAAGGGATCCTTCAATAAGAGCATGTCTACTGAGAGAGGATAAACCCAATCACAAGAAAGCTGTTGCCTAGTGACATTGGCAAGGAACAGACGAGGTTTTGCAATTTCGGGAAAGGTATTCTCAGCCAATCAAGAACAGACTGAGAAAACAAAAAAAATTTGCAGAAAAGGCAGTAGGAAGATGAAGATCAGAAGCATAGGCTGCAAATATTGTGGAGGACATCACACAAAAGAAATGGAAGCTTGCCCAGTGTGGGGGAAACAGCACTGGAACTGCAAGGAGTTGAGTCATTTCACACAAGTGTTTAGCTTGATAGAAGCAAAACAAACCAATAACAATGGCCCTGAGAGAGATAGGAGAAAGTGAGGACTGCAGATGCTGGAGAGTCAGAGTCAAATAGTGTGACACTGGAAGAGCACAGCTGGTCAGTCGGCATCTGAGGAACAACAGAATCAACGTTTTGGGCATAAGCCCTTTATCAGGAATGGGATGGCCCTGAGAGAGATGTCAGATATTGAGTCCGACCAATCACTTTGCAGCTTACAACAGGTTGCTATCATCAGGTCAATAGATTATGACTGTCAGAATGAAACTGCAGGACAGCAGCAGTGACTGTGAAATGTTAGATCAACACTTTGTGCCACACTGCAAGTTTCACAGAGCTAGGCATTTGTCATTGAAGGTTGAGTTGATGTCATGGCACAATACTCGCTCAGAAGGACGAATGAAGCTGAGACCCAATACAATGGGAAGAATGAAGATCTGCAGTTCCAGAGACTGGGTGTTCAGCAAAATCCATTCATGTCAGTTGGAGCAAGTCCAAAGCTTGGACTGGTAATCCTAAACATGCCACAGAGATTTTCACTGCTTCTCAGGCTGCTAAGTCATTGCCTGTTGAACAGATCTGAGAAAATTATCAAGATGCTTTCACAAGTCTTGCTATTCACCAGGAAGGCATCCATCTCAAAGTGTATGGAAAGGTGAGACCAACCCATCATCAGCTGAGGAGAGTTCCAGCTGACCTCAACTTCAGCCTGAAAAACAGGGTGGAAAAGTTGGAAAAGGAGGGAGTTATTAAGAAAGTTAAGACAACTCTGACAGATTAGATCAGCAGCATGATTACAGCAAAAAGAATAAATGATTTGACTGAGTTTTTGAGGACCACCAAAAAGATTGATGAGGGCAAAGGGATAGATATTGTTTACATGCACTTTAATGAAGCCTTTGACAAGGTTCCGCAGGTAGATTAATTAGTAAAGGTAGATCACATAGGATTCAGGGTGAGCTTACCAATTGGATACAAACTTGGCTTGATGGCAGGAGATAGAGGGTGGGGTTGGAGGGCTGGTCTTCAGACTGGAGGCCCGTGACCAGTGATGTTCCACAGGGATTGGCACTGGGCCCATTGTTGTTTGTCTTTTACATAAACGATTTGAATGAGAATTTAGGAGGCATGGTTAATAGCTTTGCAGATGACACAAGATTTGGTGGTATAGTGGAGAGTGAAGAGGTTATCTAAGATTACAATGAGATATTGATCAATTGGGCCAACGGGCTGAGGCGTGGCAGATGGAAATTAATTTGGATTGCATTTTGACAAAGCGAACAAGAACAAGACTTATACAGCTAATGGTAGGGCCCTGGGCAATGCTGCTGAACAAAGAGAGTGGGGTGGGGGTTGGGGGGGGTGGTGCTCAGGTACACATTTCTTTGAAATTTGCATCACCAATAGACAGGGTAGTAAAGAAGGCTTTTGGTCTGCAATGTTCTGACCATTGAGTACAGGCGTTGGGCTGTAATGGCGAGGTTGTGCAGGATGTTGGCGGGTCCACTTTTGGAGTCCTATATATCGTTTAAGTTGCCCTGCTAAAGGAAGGCTATCGTTAAATTGGAGAAAGTTCAGAAAAGATTTACCAGAGTGTTGCTGGGAGAGAGTGGATGGGTCAGGACCCTTTTCTCTGGAGCACAGGAGGTTGAGGGGTGACCTTATAGAGGTTTATAAAATCAAGAGGGCTATCAATAAGGTTGATAGCAAAGGTCTTTTCCCTGGGGTAGGGGAGTTCAAAATGAGAGGGCATATTTTCAAGATGAGAGGAGAAAGGTTTAAAAGGGATCCGAGAGGTGATCAGATCAAGGTGAAATGGCAAAAGGCCAACTTTCACTTTGGTAAAACTGCCAAATCATTGTAAGAGCTGAGCTTTGGCAAGCTAGTCAGAGTGCAAACATTCAACACCCTCAGCAGAAATCGGTCCACCCGTTAACACACAGGAGAATGGCACCATTTAAAAACTTTCCACATATTGCAAAGACTAACAAAGGTGAAGTCGACAATGCACATATTTCTTGATAAGTGTGATACTTTTTGTTGGAGACTCTTTGTAACGTGTCGCTGCAAATGATAGTCACATTTTTTTGTGAAATGGTGTATGCTTGGAGAAATGCGATTGTGCTTAGTGTACTAGCTGGCTTGTTGTATCCACATAACTTGTACCTCTGCTGTGAGACTCTTCTGCTGCAATCTGAGGCAACTATTAAACACACGTCACTTGCAACATTCTCTCAGGCTCTGACATCCTTTCAAAAGTGTGTGGCGCAGAATTGGACGCAATCCTCCAAACGAAGCCCAGACAGTGTATAATAATTGCAGGTCTGAGCTGTCTAAACTATGTTATTGTGCAATTATTTTTAAAAATCATCGTGGATGAAGAAAAGAGACTGTACAACAATTGCACTTGTCAAGGATTTGAGGTGAAGGCCCGAGGCTTTGGCAGTGTAGGATATTACCATGGCTGACAAGGGAAAATGAGGTAAATATGATCTTTCATTGCCAGTTTGAAGGCCGTTATCAACACAGACACAGAGGTAAATGGGATAATTGAAGCGAGTCTTGTAACAATGGAATAGACAGAGGCCAAGAACGAGTCCTTGAACATAAGAGACAGGAATTTTCTCATTACCAACTCTCTTTGAACATGAGGCCTTTACAGGACTCCCTCAGTTCATCACTAAACTGTCAGCAGGTGTGACTATTAAGAGCACCCAGCCCTCTGAGCCAATATTTGTCTCTTTCACTCTTCCTCTCTCTCTCTCGCTCCTATTTATTCTATTCACAGCCACTGCCGTGAATCACAGCCTCGTGGACAGATATTAAAAAATACTGCCTCGCCGTTCATTCTAAATGACCTTTTAATCTACATGTAAATTCGAAACGGATGAAAATGCATCACTTTGTCAACTTGTGGAGGTCACAGCCTGGAGGCTAGTTTACAAATCCTTCCTCCGAACCTATTTCCATCACCATCAAAGGGGAAAAAAATACAATTGAAAGGACAAAGCAGGTGTAGAAAATTATTCTTAATCCTTGAACTGTGTGTGTATGTGTGTGTGTGTGTGTGTGTGTGTGTAGGGGAGAGTCGGTAGGAGTTGGGGGGAGGGAGGTCACAGGGCAGGGGGAGGTGAGGTGGGGGGGGGGGGGGTGTTGCTTATTGAATTCACCTCACACACAAGAAAGTCATGAGTATGTGTTCAAGCAATTTCCGCCTGCCATTTCTGACGGATTTCTTTGCTCGTAAACCCTGATTGCTTATCATCTGACACATTGTGTAAACTTTCTGTTGTCAAGCCAAGGGCTCCTCTGAGGCCTACACAGCAGGCTTTCAGCATTGACCCCTACCCTTAGCCTCTCCATCCTGCCATCAGCACCCCTCCACACACAAAATACGCACACACACACAGACACATACTCTCTCTCTCTCACACACACGCACTCACTGCTTTGTCACACATTCTTACACACACACACACATTGTCTCTCTCTCTCACACACCCACACTCATAGATAGACTGCTCTGTCTCTGCCTCTCTCGCTCTCTTTGCCACACACACACACACACACACACACACATACTTCTTAGTGTGTAAGAGGCTGGGTGGGTGGGGGCAGAATGGGGTCTGACCATCAATGTGTAGTCAGTGATGTGCCTGCTTCCACCCATCCTGAAGGCCACCAGTGGATTTACCACTCTCAGGATATTATTCACTGGGGCTGTGGCTCCTTTGAGTTAGATTGTGATGAAATGCCAGCCAGTAAGAGATCTCCAATCTCAGCAGTGCCTCCAGGAGGTGATGGACACTGCTGCGAGTGCGGTCTGTTTTCCTCACCTCCCCCACTACCCTCTAGTCTGGTCCTGAGCAGTGATACAAGTCATCATGGAGGGGGGGGGCAATCTCTCTGAGGGGAGTCAATCGAGACCTGGTTAGGTCTGAAGGCACACGGAGGACAGCAGACCAAGGTGCGCTGTAGCGAAGAGGGAACTCCATTGGACAAAGCTTTCTGGATGGACCAAGGACCTGCCCTTAGTCCATTAAGACACCTCCTGCTCCTGAGACAATACCAGGGGCATCAGAAGGCCCCCATTTGATGGGGTCGGTACCCGAAGGGCTTTCGTTGGCTAAAGGCTAGGTTGAGCAGGTCACAGACTCCCCTTGACCAACAAGTTGAACATGGCCACAGCACCCTGTGCTCATCCAAGCTGGGGTGGGGCAAAGAGACCAAAATTATTGGCAGGATAGGCAGGAAGTTTCAACTGGATTTTAACTTCCACCATTGTTTACATATTCATATGTTCTTATAAATAAAGAAACGTAGGAACTAGCAGCAGGAGTAGGCCATTCAGTCCTTTGAACTTGCTCCCCTATTCAATGTGATCAGGGTTGATCCCCTAGCTCCACGCCTTTCTCCCCACTTTCTCCTTATACGCCTTTGTACCGTTAAAATTTACAAAAGATCTATCTCTTTTGTGAATATAG
This sequence comes from Chiloscyllium punctatum, assembly GCF_047496795.1. Taxonomy (NCBI): domain Eukaryota; kingdom Metazoa; phylum Chordata; class Chondrichthyes; order Orectolobiformes; family Hemiscylliidae; genus Chiloscyllium; species Chiloscyllium punctatum. Next base: position 97,277,939 of record NC_092753.1, on the reverse strand, counting down.
AACATGGAACGTAGAACATTACAGCGCAGTACAGGCCCTTCGGCCCTCGACATTGCACTGACCTGTGAAACCAATTTGCAGCCCATCTAACCTACACCCTTCCATTTTCATCCATATGTTTATCCAATGACCATTTACACGTCCTTACAATTGGTGTGTCTACTCCTGTTGCAGGCAGTGCGTTCCGCGCCCCTCCGACTCTCTGAGTAAAGAAACTATCTCTAACATCTGTCCTATATCTATCACCCCTCAACTTAAAGTTATGTCCCCTCGTGCCAGCCATCACCATCTGAGGAAAAAGGATCTCGCTGTCCACCCTATCTAACCCTCTGATTATCTTATATCTCTCAATTCAGTGACTTGGCCTCCACAGCCTTCTATGGGGGAGAATGTTAGAGATCTGCGACCCTTTGAGTGAAGAAATCTTCCCTCATTTCAGTCAAATGGCCTACCCCATATCCCAAGACTGTGTCCCCTGGTTCTGGACTCCCCAGCCAGGGGGAGTCATTCTCCCTCTATCTAGTCTGTTCAGTCCTGTTAGAATATTATAGATTTCATTCAGACCCCCCTGTCTTCCTTACAAACTCTAGTGAATGGACGCTCAGCCATTAGACAGTCCTGCCATCCCCAGTACCAGCCTAGGGAACCTCCGCTATATTCTTCCTGGGGCAAGTACATTCCCTTGGGTCAGGAGATCAAAACTGCACACAATTCTCCAGGTCATTGGTCTAGTAATCCAGAATCTCAGGTCAACGTTCTTTGGGCTTTGGTTAAAATCCCACCCATGGCAGTTGGTGACATTTGAATTCAACAGGAATACAGGAACACAAGTAGGCCATTCAGCCCCTCCAACCAGTTCCACCGTTCAATGAGATCATGGCTGTTCAGTGGCCTAACTCCACATACCTGCCTTTGGTCCAAATACCTTTGCTTAACAAAAATCTTATATCTCAGATTTAAAATTTACAATTGATCCACTGTCACTGATGGAGGAGAGTTCCAAACGTCTCCCATCCTTTGTGTGTAGGAGTGCTTCCTCACAGTCTGCCCTTCATTCTCACACTACGCTCACTGGGTCTAGATAAAATTCTGGAATTTAAAAAAAGCTGGTTTAGCGGTGACTGTGAAACTACCATTGATTGTCTTAAAAATCTATCTGATTCACTAATGTCCTTGAAGGAAGGAAATAGAGTGATAGAGTCATGCAGCATAGAAACAAGCTCTTCAGCCCATCATGTATATGCTGACCAAGAAACTACACCAATCCCATTTACCAACCTGTGTCCCATAACCAACTATGACTTGGCACTTTAAGCGCTCATCCAATTGCTTCTAAAATGTTGCGAGAGTACCTTCCTCCATCACCCTCTCAGGCAGTGTGTTCCCTACTTCTACCACCATTTGGGTGAAAATATTTTTCCTTAGTCCACTCTAATCTACTTACCCCTCACCATCACCTCATGCCCTCTGGTCTGAGACTCATTTGCGAAAGGGAAAGAATTCTCAGAATCTACTGTCTATGTCTACCTCATTTTCCATTTTTTCGATCAGATTCCCCCCTCAGCCTCATGTGTTCCAGAGAAAACAAGCCCAGCCTTTCCAGTCTCTTCTCAACACTGAGACTTTCCCATCCTCGGAGGTATTCTGGTGAATCTCCTCTGCTCCCTGTCCAATGCAATCATTTGGGCTTCCAACATTGTGGCAACAAGAACTGCAAACAGTATTCCACCTGTGGCCTAACCAATGCCTTATAAAGTTGTAACAAGACTTCCTTGCTCCTATATTTTTCACTAGCTAATGAAGGCAAGCATCTCATCTTCTTCTCCAACCTGTCTGTCTGTGTTTACACCTTTGGGGATATATGAACTTGTACATCAAGTTCCCCCTGTTCCTCAGTACTCTCTAAGATTCTGCCATCCTTACCTGGTCTGGCCTATATGTGACTCTAGGCTCATAGCAATGTGGTTGACTCTTAATTGCCCTCCGGATAATAAATGCTGGCCCAGCCAGAGATGCCCACATCCCATAAACAAATGATGTGAAGGTGTGGTCACACCAAGGCCATGCATAACTGCAGCAAGACATCCTTATACCTGTACCCAAAATCTCCTGCAATGAAGACCAATATATCTTGAACCATTGATTTATAGAAGTGGTGACCAATGAGAAGCATGGATTATATTGGCTTTCTCCCTCCCTGACCCAGGAAAGTCCCTTGTGGGTTCTTTGCCCCCACCCTGCCAATGACCCAGCCATTGGGTCAGCCAACACCTAAGCATTGTGGGTAGTGGGGAGCTCTGTGTAACTCGCAATGGGTTTCTCTAAAGGGCCTGATTCACTCCGGTTTGGGATTGAAGGGGCGGATGTTGCAGCATCAAATCTTCCCCCTTCCCACGCCCCACCCCTCAATGTCTTCGACCCGAATAAGAAACTGAGGATGAAAACCCTCCGTGTGGAACAACAAGAGAAAAAAGCAGCATTACGTGTAAAGACTTGTGTACTGGCTCACTCTAGTGTGATGGTAGTTAATCCTGGTATATATGATTTCCAAGTACTGGAAGATTTCCCAATCAAGCAGTCCTTGTAAGAGCTCAGATCAAAAAGCAAGAAGAAGGATCTCCAAACAAATCCTCAGCTAAAAACGTCTTAATGATTGGGTTTACTCTGCACTTATGGCCTCCTCTGAAGCAATCTATCAGCCATAACTAATAGGATGAACAGGGCATTGAGAAGCAAGATTATAAACTGTGAGGGAGGGGATTAACACTGATCTAAAGCTGTCCATCACCCGCAGCCCCACCCTGTTCTTATTGAGAAAGACATGAATCAGATTGCATTCGACCGGAATGCGAAAAGGAAGAGATTAGCAAAAGTAAATGCCAGGCCTTCGCAAGGAGAGACAGCAGCAATTATACTGAGAAATAAAGAGCCAGCCGACACATTTAACAAATATTTGTGTCTTTTGTGCCAATGTTCACAATTTCACACCAAAACCTAAAATGATAATTTTGTTTGTGAAGCACTAGCCCTGGAATAATTAATGGAACGTAAATTTGACGGATTTTCTCGACCTGACAACCCGTATTGTAGACATTAAACAGAATCAATGGTGGTAGAAGTGGACACACTGACATTGGTCCATTTGCATTCCCCAGATTGGAACAATATTCCAGCTGTTACAAATAAAAAGGAGGGAAAGGGAGAACCAGAATACTGTAACTCAGCTTGTCATCAATAGTGGAATATTGCACTCTGGTCTTCCTGCTATGGGAAGGATGTGGTGAAAGATTTACAAGGATGTTGCCAGGGTTGGAGGGTTCGAGCTACAAAGAGAGGCTGAATAGGCTGGAGCGTTTTCCCTGGAGTGTCGGAGGCTGAGGGGTGACCTTATTGAAGTGTGGCCACTGTTGTGGAGACATCAGTTTATGCACAGCATGGTCCCTTAGAAAGCAGTTTCATAATGGCCATTTATTCAGGGTTTTTTTTGTTCTTTTCAGTGACAAGCAGTGCCCTTCACAAAAGGCAATGCTGTGTGATATGCTCTGTTGATTTTATTTTTTTTCCCCCCTTTTTAACCCCCACACTACTGCCTAACTGCGGTAGTGCTTATTTTCTTCCCCAGCACCCATGGTGTGTGTGTTTATTCTGGTTTTATAATGTTGATTGAGGCATGAGGATTCGCCAGAACACCGGAGAGAATTCCTCTCCCCTTTCTTTGAACGAGTACCATTGAATGGTTGACATCCACCTGAGCAGGCAAGGTGGATTCAAAAGGTGGCACCACCAACAGAACAGCACTCCCTCAGTAGTGTGCCAGTAGGTCAACCCTCAGTTTTCCATGCTCAAGCCCCAGAGTGGGAGCAAGAATCATCAAAACATTTACAGCATAGAGAGAAAGAGGCCATTCAGCCCACTGAGTTTGTGCTGGCTGAATAAACTAGCCGCCTGTTCCAATCCTGAACTTGGAACCTTTGAAAAGAAGGAGCCATTAACTAAATCACAGCTGAGAAAATCAGAGCTGGAGTCAACATGGACTTTTGGAAGGGGATATGGACCTCACAAATCAGTTAGATTTTGGAGAAATTAACGAGTAAGATGGATAAAGGGTAGCCAGTGGATTCAAAGAGTTCAATAAGAGGCTATTGAACAAAATTAGGGCGCATTTCTGAAGAAAATTTCTGTAGGGACGCGAAATATTAATACTGTTTCTCTCTCCACAGGTGCTCCTTGACTTGCTGAGTTTCTTCAGTACTTCCTCTGTTTGTTTCAGATTTCCAACAGTATTTTGCTTTTCTAAGCACCTTTGAGATTGGGGTAACATGGACTGATTAATACACAGAAGGCAGAAAGAGGAATAAGCAAGACATTTCCTGCTTGGCAGGATATAACAAGCAAACACAGCAACTAGGAGCAGGAGTAGACCATTCGGCCTTTCGAGCCTGCTCCACCATTCGATATGATCATGGCTGACTGTCCAACTCAATCCCCTGTTCCTGCTTTCTCCCACAAATGACTTGCCAGTCCAACAGCAAATCTCTTCCAAGTCTTTCTGGTCTTGAACTCTTACACTACTCCTTCGCTGTCACTGGGTCAAAATCCTGGAACTCACTCACTCGCAGCACTGTGGGTTTCACGAAAGGACTACAGAGGTTCAAGAAGGCAGGTCACCACTATTTTATCAAAGGGCAACTAGGGACGGGCAACAAATACTGAGCCAGCGACGCCAAGTTCCATAAAGTCGTAAAACTGACATTGGGTAGAAAAAAAGGGAATCTTGTAACACGGTGGTATTGCCTTTGCTTCTCAGCTGGAAGACCAAAGTTCACATCCCACATGCTCCAGAGGTGTGTGAAACCATAGAATCAAATAACTGCTATCACACAGAAGGAGGCCATTCGATCCATCGTGCCTGCATTAGTTTTATTCTCTCATGCCTATCTCCTGCCTTTTCCTCCATATCCCTGCACACCATGTCTATCCAATTTACCATCCAATACCCTCCTGAATGCTTCAGTGGAACCTTCCACCATGTTGGGAAGGTCTCAGAGATTTGGGGCCTCAGTTAGTTACAATCTATGTGAATGATTTGGAATCCAGTGTCATGGAGATGTCCATGACATAGACTCCTTTGGCTATAAATTCTGTAAGCATGATCTTAACCTCCACCAATCACCTGATGAAGGAGCAGTGCTCTGAAAGCACATGCTTTCAAATAAACCTGTTGGACTATAACCTGGTGCTGTGTGATTTTTACCTATGTAAAGATGAGGCATGAAGGCTAAGTTAGAGCACTTGAGTGTTACAAGTTAGCCAGAAAGGACTTAAAGAGAGAGCTAAGAAGAGCCAGGAGAAGGACATGAGAAGTCTTTGGCAGATAGGATCAAGGAAAACCCTAAAGCTTTCTACAGGTATGTCAGGAATTAAAGGATGACCAGAATACGATTAGGGCCTGTCAAGGACAGTAGTGGGAAGTTGTGCAGGGAGAGCAAAGAGATAGGAGAGCTGCTAAATGAATTTATTTCACCAGCATTCACACTGGATAAAGACAATGTTATCGAGGAGAATGCTGAGATACGGGCTATTAGACTAGACTGGATTGAGGTACGTAAGGAGGAGGTGTTAGCAGTTCTGGAAAGTGTGAAAATAGCTAAGTCCCCTAGGCCAGATGGGATTTATCCTAGGATTCTCTGGGAATCTATGGAAGAGATTGCAGAGTCTTTGGCTTTGGCTTTATGTCATCATTGTCTACAGGAATAGTGCCAGAAGACTAGAGGATAGCAAATGTTGTCCCCTTGTACGTGGGTTGAGTAAAGACAACCCTGGTAATTATAGACCAGTGAGCCTTAGTTCTGTTGAGGGCAAAGTTTTGGAAAGGATTCGAAGAGATAGGATTTATAATCATCTCGAAAGGAATAAGTTAATTAGGGGTAGTCAACACCATTTTGTGAAGGGCAGGTCGTGCCTCACAAACCTTATTGAGTTCTTTGAGAAGATGACCAAACAGGTGGATGAGGGTAAAGCGGTTGATGTGGTGTACATGGATTTCAGTAAGGTGTTTGATAAGGTTCCCCATGGTAGGCTATTACACAAAATACGGAGGCATGGGATTGAGGGCGATTTAACGGTTTGGATCAGAAATTAGCGAGCTGAAAGAAGACGGAGGGTGGTGGTTGATGGGAAATGTTCATCCTGGAATTCAGTTACTAGTGGTGTATTACAAGCATCTGTTTTGGGGCCACTGCTGTTTGTCATTTTTATAAATGACCTGGATGAAGGCATAGAAGGATGGGTTAGTAAATTTGTGGATGACACTAAAGTTGGTGGAGTTGTGGACAATGTGGAAAGCTGTTACAGGTTAGAGAGGAACATAGATAAGCCACAGAGCTGGGCTGCGAGGTGACAAATTGAGTTTAATGCAGAAAAGTGTGAGATGATTCACTTTTGAAGGAGTAACAGGAATGCAGAGTACTGGGATAATGGTAAGATTCTTGATAGTGTGGATGAGCAGAGAGATCTTGGTGTCCATGTCCATAGCTCCCTGAAAGTTGCCACCGAGGTTGATAGGGTTGTGAAGAAAGCATACAGTGTGTTAACTTTTATTGGTAGAGGGATTGAGTTTCGGAGCCACGAGGACATGCTGCAGCTGTACAAAACTCTGGTGCGGTCGCACTTGGAGTATTGCGTACAGGTCTGGTCGCTGCATTATAAGAAGGATGTAGAAGCATTGGAAAGGGTGCAGAAGAGATTTACTAGGATGTTGCCTGGTAAGGAGGGAAGGTCTTATGAGGAGAGGCTGAGGGACTTGAGGCTGGTTTTGTTAGAGAGAAGGTTGAGAGGTGCCTTAATAGAGACATATAAGATAATCAGCAGGTTAGATAGGGTGGACAGGGAGAGCCTTTTACCTCGGATGGTGATGGATAGCATGAGGGGACATAGCTTTAAATTGAGGGGTGATAGATACAGGACAGATGTCAGAGGTAGTTTCTTTACTCAGAGAGTAGTGGGGCATGGAACGGCCTGCCTGTAACAGTAGTAGACTCGCCAACTTTAAGGGAAATTAAATGGGCATTGGATGAACATATGGATGAAAATGGAATAGTGTAGGATAGATGAGCTTCAGATTGGTTCCACAGGTTGGCGCAACATCGAGGGCTGAAGGGTCTGTACTATGTTCTCGATGAGGGGACTGAAGATAATACCTTCAAGCTTACTGATGACAGACAGGTAGGTGGATGGGAAGGATACAAAGAGGTTGAGGAAAGATACAGATCAGTGAGGACCCAAGGTTGGGGCATATAGAGTTTAAAGTGGAGCCTTGTGAAGGTTTGGGTGGAAAATTGCAAGAATGCCAGATGTTTTTTACATGGTGAGAAGCTGGGAAATGTTAGTACTCCAAGGGCTCTGTCTGCATTTGTACATGATTCAGACAAGGTTCATCTTTAGGCACAGCACGTAATTAGGAATCTAAATAATTTGTAGCCTTCATTACGAAGAGTAAGAGTAAAAAGGTCTTATTGTAGTTATTGAACTTTGGTGAGACCACACCTGAAGTACTGTGTGCAATTTTAATCTCTTTACCTTGGGAATATATACCTTCCTCAAAGAGATTATGATGAGGATTCACGGGACTAATTCTTCAGATAATTCTCCGGAACACACTGCCTGTCAGGGTGGTAACGGCAGAAACACTCACAACAATAAAGAAGTATTCACATGTGTCATTTGCGATGTCAGGTGATACAAGGCTGTGGGCCAATTGCTGGAAATTGGGATTAAAGTAATTAGATGGTTGTTTTTAACTGGCATAGATTCAACAGGGTGAAGGACGTTTTTCTGCGCTGTAGATCTCTATTTTTCTTTATTCATTCACAGGATGAGGGCATCAATGGCCAGGCAGTATTTATTGCCCATCCCTAATTGCCCAGAGGGCAGTTGAGAGTCAACCACATTGCTGTGGGTCTGGAGTCACATGTCGGCCAGACCAGGTGAGGATGGCAGATGCCTTCCCTAAAGGACATGAGTGAACCAGATGGGTTTTCCCTGATGATCGAAAAAATATTCAAGTTTAATTCGACCCCAAAACCCAGATTTTATTTTTGAATTGAATTCAAATTCCACCATGATAGGATTTGAACTTCTGCTCCAAGCTCATTAACTCAGTCTCTGGGCTATAGTCCAGCAATAATGCTACTAGGCCATTGCCTCCCCTGATCCTGATGACTCTATGAGCGAGTTGGTATGTGAGGAGAGGCTGAGCAAACAAGGCCCATACCCCCTGGAGACAGCAGGATTGAATCAAACATATAACATCCTGAAGAGGTTGACAAGATGGATTCTGAAAACATAGTTACCGGGATAGAGAATCCAGGACCCAGGGAGGCGGGTGGCGGGGGTGGGGGGGAGGGTGGTTACAGATTCAACATTAGGAGTCAGCTACTTCAGGATGAAATGAGGAAAGAATTTCTTCCCTCAGAGGTGAGTGAATTCTCCACTCCGGAGAACTGCGCAGGATGCGCCGTCGAGTGACCTCAAGTCTGAGAATAATAGGTTTCTTGGACACTAAATGAAAACCCGGGATGTGGGGCTAGTGTTGAAATGTAGGGTGGGATGTGCCGTGATCACATTGCCTGATAGAGCAGCCCCATGGGCTGCCAGCCAAAGGCTGCTTCTGTTCATTACGTTTTACTCGATTATTTATTTTGACAATGATTTCACAACCTCCGGCTATCCCAAAGCATATTTGCAGCTAATGAAATATTTTTTTGAAGTGTAGTCACTGTGATCATGTAGGAGATGTCTGTGCAGGCTGTGGGAGACATTAGTGGCTTTTGATTATGTTGCTGAGGATACACAAGCAATGGACATTGTTTGATTGAAGAATAGGATCACATATTATAGAGAACCTTATTACTGCTCTTTCATTATTATGTATATGGACAGGGGCAGCACCCAGTGCTTGCTGTTACCCTGAAGCCCTTTGTGTTACCTCAATAATCCACCCCGTGACTCAATTTTAATTTAAATTTGTAAGTCTTCTTTTCAGATTTTCTTTCATTACAGTGCACCTTCAAGGGAAGAGTCTAGGTGCAGAGGGGATAGGCTCGGAATAAAAGATTACACATTTAATGCAGAGATGAGGAGCAATCTCTCTCAGAGGGAAGTGAATCTGTGGAATTCTGTCCTGCAGAGGGATGTTGAGGGTGGGTCGTTCAGTATATTCGAGGCTGAGATAGACAGATAGTCAATGAGGGAATAAAGGGTTATGTGGAAGAGGCAGAAGAGTGGAATTGAGGCTGATCAGATCAGCCATGATCTCATTGAATGACAGAGCAGACTCGATGGGCTGAATGGTCTTCATCTGCTCCTGTGTCTTCTAGCCTTATGGGCTATCACTTATGGGCTATTACTTGTTTGTTAGGTTTAATTTGGTTTGATTTATTGAACCAAGACAGTATAAAAAGAGTCAGTGCCTCTTAACTGTAATGACCTGGATGGCCTGAGGGGGCAAGCATTCAGAGTCTACAGGAAGGCCTGCAGCATTCTGTGACCGGTGGGTACCGTTGGGGTTGGATTACATCATCACCCCCACCCCATCCCCAAACAAATTTCAATCGGTAAGTTTGCTTTGGGAGTTTTTGTCTTTTGTTATTCTGCTTCTTTCAAGGGCAGCCAATTTGGGCGAATTTGGTTCACAGGTTATGAATAGAGTCAGCCAGGACACTAGTTAGGAGTCAAAACGTCTGTAGGACTACATCCTGAACATCAACTAATGTTCAAAGATAAAAATCACCACTTGTTTGAGAGTTCAGGGTCTGGCCTGGATCCAGTTAATGGGAGAGAGGTTCCAGATTTCCACTGCCCTCTCTGATCAAAAGTGCTTCATCACACCAGTCCGAGTGGCTCTGGCTCTTGTTTCCAGATTAGAAACGTACCTGTGTCCACACATTAATGAATTTCGGGCAAGACATGATGTTGAACTCTTCTTCCACTGCCTCCATGGACAACAGTTTCTTTGGGTAAGAGTTCTCTCCCCGTCCCACAGACGCCTTCTCCCAGCTCCAACACTCTCCCTCCACCTGGACCCCTCTCTCTGGCCTTTTACCTCCATCTGTTCATCGAGAATTGTCGACCTGACATTGGTCACCTCAATTCCTCTGTTCCCCGCCATTCCCCCCCATTACCCATTCCACTCTGTCCTCCTGGGAACTGGCTGCACACTGTGCTCTCAGATCCAACCCTGACTTTGTCATTAAGCTGCCGATAAGGATGGTGCTGTAGTTGCCTGGCGGATTGACCTCTACACTGCAGAGGCTGAGCACCATCTCTCAGATACCTCTCCTCCAACCTCCCTCTGGATCGTGACCCCAACATGGAACATCAGGCCATTGTATCAGCCACAGACACCGACCTCATTTCATCTGGTGATCTTGCCCCACCGCTTCCAATCTGATAACCCCCCCGATCCCGCACAGCTCACATCTACCTTGTTCCCAAAACAGGACTCCCCAGGCAGACCCATTGTTTCTGCCTGCTCCTGCCATCCCTTCCTACCCTAACTCCTTCCTGGTCCAGTCCCTTCTCACTAACATCTGCGATTCGTTAAACACTTTATGCCAGTTTGGGAATTTCCAGTTTGCTGTCTCCAGCCACCTTCCCTTCCCCATGGGAGTGTAATCCCTTCACAAGCCCATCCCCACCCCAGGATGGGCGCAGGGCTCTCTGTTTCTTCCTGGAGGAAAGCCCTGAACCATCACCATACCCCTACCATCCTTCTCCATCCTCCACCCCCCCATGCTCCACCCTCCCCCACCCTACCCTGCTTGGCCCCAGCCCCGCCCAGACCTGCCACCCCACCCTCACCCTCCCCCGCCCGTCCCCACCTCCCACCCTCCCCTGCCTGTCCTCACCTCCCACCCTTCCCCACCCAGCTGAGCTCGTCCTCACCCTCAACAACTTCTCCTTTAACTCCTCCCATTTTATTCCAGTCAGGGGGTGACCGTGGGTATCCGCGTGGGCCGCAGTGATGTCTGTCTCTTTATGGGGTATGTGGAACACTCCCTGTTCCAGTACTCCTCCGACCCCACCAACCATTCTTTCTCCGAATCATCGATGATCTCAGTGCTGCTTCCCTCTCTCATCCAAGATTGGAAAGGTTAATCAATTTCACTTCTGATTCCTCTTCCATTCTCACCTTCATCAGCTCTATCCCTTCCCTTCCTCAATATCTCTGTTTCTATTTTTGGGGATAGACTGGCTATTAATATCCACTTTAAACCCACCGACTCCCACAGTTACCCAGATGCAACATCTTCGCTTCCTGGAAAGACGCTATTCCATTCTCCCAGTTGCTCTGTCTCTGTCGTATCTGAGTTCGGAGGAAGGGTCACTTAGCGTTAACTCTGAGTTCTCTCCACAGATGCTGCCAGACCTGCTGAGCTTTTCCACCAATTTCTCTGATTTACAGCATCCATTGTTCTTTCGGTTTCTATTCCGGCCCCCATCCACAACGTTTTCTCTGGGACATCGATGATATCACCGGTGCTGCCTTGCTCTCTAGTCCAGAGTTGGAAGATTTAATCAATTTTGCTTCCAATTCTCACCACCTCCCCCCCCCCACTCAGCTTCACCTGATCCATCTCTGACTCCTCCCTTCCCTTCCTCAATACCTCTGTTTCCATTTCTGGGGATAGGCTGCCACTGATTTCCACAGTTACCATGACGAACCTCCTCAGAACCCGCTTCCTGGAAAGAGTCTATTCCATTCTCCCAGCTCCTCCATCTCCATCACATCCGTTCCAATGAGTTTTGAGGAAGGGTCACTTAATGTTAACTCTGAGTTCACTCCACAGATGCTGCCAGACCTGCAGAGCTTTTCCAGCAACGTCTGTCTTTGTTCCAGCTTCTGATTACCAGCGGCGTTCAGGGTTAGGAGGTGGTAGGTGGTTAGAAGGTACTGAAGTGTTAATGAGCTATGAAATGCAGAGGCAGGCTTGTCAGGCTGAGTGACCAACTCTAGTTCCTCTTTGCCAAATACATAGACTCAAAAATACTCACACTTTCAGATAAAACAGATAAACATAAATCAATACGCACACGCGTGCACAGGTACATAAACAAACAGATACTTGCACAAAACATGTAGATGTGTCCTATTGAAATCTCTCACTTCCTAAAAACCTCAGTCGGATGACTGCTTGACCTGTCTTGATGTATGGAGGATAGTCCTTAAATTTTTCAACTCTTCCTCATAACTGCAGCCCCTTATTTCATTTTCAATTATTCACGGGATGAGGGTGTCACTGGCTGGGCCAGCATTTATTGCCCATCCCTAACTGCCCAGAGGGCAGTTAAGAGTCAACCACATTGCTGGGAGTCTGGAGTTACATGTAGACCAGACCAGGATGGCAGTTTCCTTCCCTGAAGTACATTAATGAACAGGATGGATTTTCCCAACCATCAAAAGTGGTTTCATGGTCATCATAAAAGTCTTGATTGCAAACTTAAAACAAAAATTGAATTTCAATTCCACGGTCTACCATGGCAGCTCCCTGGAATATTACCCTTGTCTCAGGATTAGAGGTCCAGTGATAATATCACAAGGCCATCACCTCCACTAACCTCCTACTTTAACCTTTCCGTAGATTTTCTAAATGTGAATTCTTATTGTTCTTGTTCATTTTGTTGACTGCCCTATGTGTGGCAGGAAGAACTTACCACTAAGTTCGACAATGCGATGCCTCTTTCCACACCCTCCTTCCTCCTTCCCCCTTAACCCTCGGTTTGAACCTGTGACCCTTGGTGAGGCCTACAGGGTTCACGTTACCTTTTTGGCAGCCCTTGCTTACCATCTGTGACCTCCAGCTGAGCCTTAGCCAGGATGCTTCCCGCCACAGTCAAGGCCTGACAGATGTAGTAGCCAGCGTCCGACCTCTGGATGTTGGTGATGGTGAGGTCACCAGCTGAGGAGACGGCAAATCTACTTGAAGGCTGGGGAGGCTGGTTCGGAAACAGTAGGTTCTAGAGAGAAGAAGGGAAAAAAAATTCATTGCAGGCTGTCCAACACTGCTCACGCACTCACCAAGAGAACACTGCCTTTAAGAACATCAGAGTAGAAGAGGGTAATAAATAAATTCATCGCATTGAGCCTGCTCTCCTACTTGAAATGAACATGACATTGGGTGATTACTTGGATTGAAATGGCGTGCAGATATGGGAAAAGGCAGGAGATAGGCACTCGGGGGATTGAACCTGCGCAGGCACGATTGATCCAATGGCCCCCTTTTGCACTGTAACAATTTAGAGACACTGTCACTGATCATCCATCTCAAATCTATCTCCTCACGCTTTCCTTAATTCCCTTCAGGACAGAAACATATGCACCTCTGTCTTGAAGATACAAACAAGGAACAAGACTAGGTCCCTCGGTACTTCAAGCCCATTCTGCCTAACCATTGAGATCGTGGCTGATCTGATCTGAACCTCAACCCTACATTCCTGCATAACCCTTGATAATCTTTCATCTTAGTGGGAACTGAGGTTATATCTCCCTCTGCCTTTTGAGGAAGGGAATTCCAAAACCCTACAAACTGCTGAGGGAAAAGCATGTTTTCTCATCTATGTTTTAAACTGGTGCCCCTTAGTTTGAAACGGCGTGACCCCCCCCCCCCCCCCCCCCCCCCAGTTCTAGATTCTCCCACAAAAGGAAACATCCCTTCAACATCCATCTGGTCAAATCCTCTCAGCATCTTAGATGTTTCAATTAAGTCACCTCTGACTGCTCTAAACTCCACAGGATACAGCCCCAGCCGATCTAGCCTTTACTCATGAGTAAACCCAGGGATTAGTTTGATAAATCTTCTCTGAACTGCTTCCATCCTTCTGTAAATAGACTGACCGGTACTGGAGATATTATCTCAACCATGTCCTCTAGAACCACAGCAACATTCACAATCCTTTGCTGTTGAGAACTCCAAACATTCCCAACATTTGGGAATTGAAGGAAGCTCTTGTCATCGCAGTTCAGAGTGGCTGACCTCTTTCCCTGAGGTCATAACTTTGGATTTATCCTAAACATTCCGAAATGTATACTCCACATTGACCCTGTAAAGCCCCTTAACAATTTGATTTTATTTCCATTCAGATCACCTTGAACTCTTCTCAACTCCAGCAACTTCAGGTTCAAGCAGAGACACAGGAGGAGACAGAGTGGGTCCGTGAGATATGTTGCCACCTGAGGATTACTGAAGTGTACAGAGCAGGGAAGGAAATCAAGTTCCTTCCTGCAGAGTTCCCCATGCCTCATGATACCTCAACACCCACAGTTCAACATCACACAACACTAGGTTATAGTCCAACTGGCACCTCCATATCATCAACACTAATAGTTTACAGCCTAGCTATGTGTTTCAAATAGTGCAACCGTATCAGGTGGATTTGGTGTTAGCCGGGACTCAGTGGATGGTACTACAATGTATTAGAAGATGATGGGTCCAAATTTCACATGCAAGGCATGATTGCACAAACTGGGTACACAGTGCAGTACTGAGGAGGGGGACCTTGTTATCTATTTGGATGAGGCATTAGACTGAGTCCCTGCATGCCCTCTCAATTAGGTGTGGAAGATTCTACAGCACTCTGTGAAGAGCTGCTAAGGCTGTTCATGGTGCTCTTGCTAGGCCATCAGTCAATATCACTGAGATTGGTGACCTTGCTGCTTTGTCAAGGTGGGGAGTGGCCGGGGGAGGGGGATAGAATGTCCCAAATCAGTGACTGCATCTCTCTACATTTCAACCATGTCTGCACTTCAACAAAATACCATGTTCTAATCTTTGGATTACTGGATGTTGTGAAAGGCGTTATATAAATGCAAATTCTTTCTTTCAATAAAAAGCTTGAATCCCAGTGATTTAATATAAACTAGCAGCAGGAGTAGGTCACTTAGCCTTTCGAAAGTGCCCCCCCCATTCAATGTGATCATGGCTGACCCTCTGTCTTAACGTCATTGGCCTTTTTTCTCTCCACAGCCCTTAATACCTTTGAAATGTAAGTATGTACCTAACCCTTTTTTAATTTATTCACCAGATATGGACGTCACTGGCCAGGTCAGTATTTATTGCTCATTCCTAAGTGTAGAGTGGTCATTTGAGAGTCAGTGACCTTGAAGATATGTTTCTTGAATATATCCAGTGACTTGCCATCCCCAGCCTTCTGTGGTAGAGAGATCCACAGGTTCACTCCCTGTGCTCCCTCGTCTCACACGCTAGTGACAAGGTCTTGGAGATTTTGCATCAATCCATCAATGAGGTAATGACCCTCAGAAAGGTAATTGCAAATCCTCACTCTCAGTAAGATTAACCATCGGCCATCTTTAATGCTCGAAAATATCTATAGGAGCCACACCGGAGTGTTAATGAACATTTGTCATTGATTAGCCATGTAATTTTTAGTTCTTTCCATTAAATACCTAGAGGTCGGTTGGGAGTCAACTATATTACTGCGGATCAGGATTCACAAGATGAGAGAGGCAGAATTCCTTCCCTGAAGGACATTAGTGAACCAGATGGATTTTTACAGCAATAGGTAGTGTTTTTATGGTCACCTTTAGACTAACTTCTGTTCATCAAGTTTAAATTTCATCATCAGCCTGGGTGGGATATGAACCCATCACCCAAGAACGTTAACTTGGGATTTACTAAGAGCACAGACAGCTATGACATCACTTTCCCTAAACAGGCATTGGGCAGACGCACAAATTCTTGGTCCGAGAGAGAGGTTTTAAGCAGCGTCATTAAGAGGTAGGGACAGAGAGAGAGAGAGAGAGAGAGAGAGATGGGGACTGGGACATAGAGAGAAAGAAAGAAAGAGGGAGATAGAGAAAGGAAGAAATATAGAGAGATGAAGACAAAGAGAGAAAAATGAGATAGAGAGAGAGAGCGAGATGAGGGGAAGATCGAGAGAAAGACAGAGATGGGGAGATAGATATAAATATATATAGAGAGAGAGAGATGTAGAGAAATGAAGATAGAAAGTGAGATAGAGAGAGAGAAAGAGAGCGAGATGGGAGGAGATAAAGAGGAAGAGAGAGATAGATATAGAGAGAATGAGATGTAGGGAGATGAAGATAGAGAGAGATAGAGAAAGCGAGAGAAAGAGTGAGATACAGGGACAGAAAGCAAGAGGGAGATAGGGAGAAAGAAAGGGAGACATACAGAGAGAGGGAGATGCATTGAGACAGAGAGAAGCAGTAACCCAGAGAGTTTAGGGAGGGAATTCCACATCTGAGAATCCAGGCAATTGAAAGTATGGCCATTGATGCTCAAAACAATGAAAATCAGGGACACAGGAATAGTCAGAATTGGAACACAGAGGTTGTAAGGTGGTAATGCTGAAGGTGATCACAGGTAGAGTGAGGGGTCCCAGAAAAGCAGGTTAAAATTGATGCGATTTGAACTGCATAGCATTTGAGGGTTAGTATTGACAGAGCTGAGGACAGGACTGTTTATCCCTGGGCGTTAGACAAATGATGTCTGACAGCCCAGGGATTCTTTGCACATGCCTGTTACAGCCTGAAATTTTCACCCCCTTTCACAGGAGGTCACAGTAGCAAATTAACGCTCTTCAATTAGACAGTCTGCAATTTTTCCACTCCCTTAAATTATGTCACCACTTAATTAAGAGATGCATACTTTTATTAGCCAATGATGGATTGTCCACTCTGATAGATTCAAGGATGATGCCATTAGTCCTCACTGCAGCGAACAAATGATGCCTCTTATGTTCTACAAATTATGCTTAACCTTGCATTATTTGGCAGTATAGTTATCAGCTCACCCTCTATTAACTGGTCGCAATCCCACCTGAAAAACACTGTGTCCACACTCCATCTATTCTCATTACATCCCCACGGTAAAAGTTGTCTGGTTGAATGATTAACTCTTGATGTTCTTAAAAGGGCAGTGACAGGGCTTGTGTGATAATGTCTGCCAACATCAGATTAGCTGGAGCACGTCTTAAAAACCTACCCCTCTTATCAAGCTTTCCAGTCCCCATCAGATGAATATATTGGCCACGGAGGGAATAGGTTTACAAGAATAATACTTGGACGTCAGGGGTTGTTACACGGGAAGACTATACAAATTGTGTCTGTTTTCTCCAGAATTTAGACGGTTAAGGGGCGATCTGATTAAAGTCTTTAAGATTTTAACTGAAAAAGATAAACTATGTTGGAGATTCTCAAACTAGGGGGCTTAGTCTTCAAATTACAGCCAGACCATTCAGGAGGAATTATTGGAAGCACTTCTACACACAAAGGGTGGGAGATGTTTGGAACTCAATTCCACAAATGGCATGGGTACTGGATCAGTTCATTTGAAATCTACAATAGAAATTTTTTTTAAGCAAAGGTATTACGGGATATGGGCCAAAGGCAGGTCCATGGATTTAGGCTAGGAGGCAGTGATGCCTGCAGATGCTGGAGATCAGAGTCGAGAGAGTAGTGCTGGAAAAAGCACAGCAGGTCAGACAGCATCCGAGGAGCAGGAGAATCGATGTTTCGGGCATAAGCTCTTCATCAGGAATGAGACTTGTGGGTGCTGAGAGATAAATGGGAAGGGGGTGGGGATGAGAGGAAGGTAGCTGGGAATGTGATAGGTGGATGGAGGTGGAGGTGATGGTGATAGGTCAGAGAGGAGAGTGGTACAGGTAGGTGGGAAGGGAGATGGACAGGTAGTTCAGTTCAAGAGGACAGTGCTGAGTTGGAAGGTTAGATCTGGGATAAGAACACCATAAGGATCTGCAGATACACCGGCACCATTCCCCGCATTTTGCTCTGCTGCATCGATTACTGTATCAGCGCCACCTCGTGCTCCCACGAGGAGGCTGAACAGTTCATCACCTTCACTGACACCTTCCACCCCGACCCCAAGTTCACCTGAAGCATCTCGCCTTCCTGGACCTCTCCATCTCCATCTCCAGCGACCAACGCAACACAGACATCTACTACAAACCCACCGACTACCACAGCTATCTGGACTACACCTCCTCCCACCTTGCCTCCGCTTGCATCTGCTCCCAGGAGGACGAATTCCACCATAGAACATTCCAGATGGCCTTCCTCTTCAAAGACTGCAATTTCGCCTCACATGTGGTTGACAATGCCCTCCAACGCATTTCCTTCACCTCCCGCACCTCTGCCCTCAAACCCCACCTCTCCAATTGCAACAAGGACTGAACCCCCCCCCCCCCCCCCCCCCCCAGGTCCTCACCTTCCACCCCACCAATCTCTGGATATATCACATCATCCTCCACCATTTCCACCACCTACAAACAGACCCCACCACCACTGATATATTTCACTCCCCACCCCTGTCTGTGTTCCACAGAGACCATTCCCTCCGTGACTCCCTTGTTAGGTCCATCCCCCGACCAAACCACCCTCCACTTCCAGCACCTTCCCCTGCCACCACAAGAAGTGCAAAACCTGCACCCACACCACCCTCCTTCACCTCAGTCCAAGGCCCCAAAGGATCCTTCTACATCCGGCAGAGATTTTCCTGTACTTCCACACACGTCATCTACTGTGTCCATTGCACTCAATGTGGTCTCCTCTACATGGGGGAGACAGGACGCCAACATGTGGAACATTTCACAGAACATCTTTGGGACACATGCACTAAGCAGCCTCACCTCCCCTAACCCCCCTCCTCCCCCCACAAGGACATGCAAATCCTGGGCCTCCTCCATTGGCAAACTCTAGCCACCCAACGCTTGAAGAAAAAACGCTTCATTTTCCGTCTTGGGACCCTCCAACCACACGGGATCAATGTGGATTTCACCGTTTCCCTCATCTCCCCTCCCCCCCCACCTTATCCCAGATCCAAACATCCAACTCAGCACCATCCTCTTGAACTGTCCTACCTGTCCATCTTCCTTCCCACCTATCCGCTCCATCCTCCTCTCCAACCTATTACCTTCACCCGCACCTTCATCTACGTATCAAATTCTCAGATACCTTCCTCCTGCCCCCAACCCCACCCTTCCCATTTATTTCTCAGTCACCTTGGGCCACCCCCTCATTCCTGATGAAAAGCTTATGTGCGAAATGTTGACTCTCCTGCTCCTCGGATACTTCCTGACCAGCTGTGCTTTCCAGTGCCACACTCTTTGACTATGGATTTAGACTACAGATTATCCATGATCTCAGTGAATTCCTGATCGAATGTTCCTACGACAGCTTCTTATGTGGCTTGGTGGCAAAGTTTTACTTGAAAATCAATCGCTTCTCTGAAGCACCTTGCGGTGCTTAATGACCTGAAAGGTGCTGCTGTTGATGAGGTGAGGAAGGAAGGGGAGAGAAAGACCAATCACCTTGATGACCTCTATTCCCCGTTTGTTAACTGCTCAACCATAAAGGTATCAATGCACAAGCTAAGATTGGTCTGTGTCTGTGTCTCGGCAGGTAACACCTATCACTTCTCGCTCAGCGGTTTGTGCCATTCCCTACACAGTCAAAACAGACCATAAGACGTTTGAGCAGAAGTAGACCATTCAGCCCATCATGTCTGCTCCACCATTCAATGAGACCATGGCTGATCTGATCATCCTCAACTCCACTTACCTGTCTTTTCCCCATTACCCTTGATTCCCTTATTGATTAAAAAACTTATCCATCTCAGCCTTGAATACACAATCACCCAGCTTCAACAACTCTCTGCAGCGAAAATTCCACGGATTCACTATTCCCTGAGACAGGAAAATCTGGATGATTGAAAGGAGGCGAATGTTATTTCTCTGTTCAAGAAAGGGAATAGGGAAATCCCTGGGAATTACAGGCCCATCAGTCTTAAGTCTGTGGTAAGCAAGGTATTGGAAAGGATTCTGAGAGATAGGGTTTATGACTATTTGGAAAAACATAGTTTGATCAGAGATAGTCAGCATGGCTTTGTGAGTGGCAGGTCATGCCTCACAAGCCTTACTGAGTTCTTTGAGGATGTGACGAGACAAGTTAATGAAGGCCAAGAAGTGGATGTGGTGTATATGGATTTCAATAAGGCATTTGATAAGGTTCCCCTCGGTAGGCTCATTCAGCAAATTAGGAGATATGGGATACAGGGAAATCTAGCTGTCTGGATACAGAATTGGCTGGTCGATAAAAGACATTGCGTGGTAGTGGATGGAAAGTATTCCGCCTGGAGGTTGGTGACCAGTGATGTCCAGCAAGGATCTGTTCTTGGGCCTCTGCTCTTTGTAGTTTTATAAATGACTTGAATGAAGAAGTGGAAGGGTGGGTTGGTAAGTTTGCTACTTTTAGGGTCACATAGTGTGCAAACTCTTCTTGAGGGGCTCTTGTTTGCAAGAAGGGTCTTTGGTAATTATTGCCAAAAATGCCAGGGGAGTGGGTCCACCTCAGCCAGAATGGGGATTTGAACTCCATGCTTTCAGCACTTAGCTGATCTACACGTTGGCCATCAAACCATTGAAGGCCCTCCTGTGTGTGTGTAGGGTCTGCTACTTTTCACCACAATTAGCTTATAAAACCTGTGAAAATAGACTGCAGTGAGTAACAATGAGACAAAGGTAGGTGAGGACCTGGAAACAAGCATTATCATGAAAGGGGGAGTGTCAGGCAAGCTGATGGAGCTAAGGGTAAGCAAATCTCCTGGCCCTGATGGAATGGATCCCAGGGTGATAAAAGAGATGGCAGGAGAAATAGCAAATGTACTTGTGGCTATTTTCCAAAATTCACTGGACTCTGGGGTAGTTCTAGCTGATTGGAAAACAGGAAACATGTTTAAAATGGGAGGTAGACAAAAGATGGGGAATTAGAGACCAGTTATCTTAACTTCTGTAGTGGGGAAGCTGCTTGAGTCTATTATCAAGGAAGAAATAGCAAGGCATCTAGATAGAAATTGTCCCGTTGGGTAGACACAGCATGGACTTATGAAAAACAGGCGATGTTTAACAAATCTTTTGGAATTCTATGAAGACATTATGAGCATGGTGGACAACGGGGACCCAGTAGATCAGGTGTATCTAGATTTCCAAAAGGCCTTCAACAAGGTGCCGCACAAAAGGCTGCCACATAAGATAAAGATGCAAGGCATTATGGGAAATGTATTAGCATGGATAGAGGATTGGTTAATTAACAGGAAGCAAAGAGTTGGGACAAATGAGTGTTTTACTGCTTGGCGATCAGTGACTATTGGTGTACCTCAGGGATCAGTGCAGGGCCTGCAATTGTTCACAATTTACACAGATGATTTGGAGTTGGGGACCACGTGTCATGTGCCAAGATTTGTGGATGACACTAAGGTTGAGCAAAGTGTGCAGAGGACTGTGAAACTTTACAGAGAAACACAGAGAGTTTTAGTGAGTGGGCAAAGGTTTGGCAGATGGAATACAATGTGAAATCATTAATTTCAGTAGGAATAACACTAAAAAGGACTATTATTTGAATAGTAAGAAATTGCAGCATGCTGTAGTGCAGAGGCACCTGGGTGTCCTTGTGCATGAATCACAGAAGTGAATTAGAGTGATGCTGGAAAAGCAAAGCAGGTCAGGCAGTATCCGAGAAGCAGGAAAATTGACGTTTTCGGCAAAAACCCTTCATCAGGAATGAGGTAGGGAGCCTCTGGGGTGGAGAGATAAATGGGAGGGGGATGGGCTGGCAGAGGAATTGAGAATATGGGATGGCATTTTTGCAGGAGGTAGGGTGGGAAGAGGTGTAATCCAGGTAGTGTTGGAGTTGGTGGGTTTGTAAAAAATGTCAGTGTTAAGCCGGTCGTCATTGATGGAGATGGAGAGGTCCAGGAAGGGGAGGGAGGTGTCAGAGATGGTCCAGGTGAATTTAAGGTCGGGGTGGAATGTGTTGGTGAAGTTGATGAACTGCTCAACCTCCTTGTGGGAGCACGAGGTGGCGCCAATGCAGTCATCAATGTAGCGGAGGAAGAGGTGGGGAGTGGTGCCAGTGTAACGACGGAAGATGGACTGTTCTATGTAGCCAAAAAAGAGACAGGCATAGCTGGGGCCCATACGTGTGCCCATGGCTACCCCTTTGGTCTGGAGAAAGTGGGAGGATTCGAAGAAGAAATTGTTACGGGTGAGGACCAGTTCAACCAAACAAATCAGAGTGTTGGTGGAAGGGTACTGTTGGGGACATCAGGAGGGGAAAAAACGGAGGGCTTGGAGGCCCTGGTCATGGCGGATGGAGATGTAGAGGGATTGGATATCCATGGTGAAGATGAGGCGTTGGGGCCAGGGAAACGGAGGAAGAGGTGGAGGGCGTGGGTGGGGAGTTCCTGGACTGGGGGGGATAGGGCAGTATCGAAGTAGGTGGAGGTGAGTTTGGTGGGCAGGAGCATGCTGAGACAATGGGTCAGCCAGGGTGGTCAGGCTTGTGGATCTTGGGAAGGAGGTAAAATGGGGCAGTGCGGGGTTCCCGGACTACGAGGTTAGAAGCTGTGGGTGGGAGATCTCCTGAGGTGATGAGGTTCTGTACGGTCTGGAAGATGATGGTTTGGTGATGGGGGAGTGGAGTCATGGTGGGGGGGGCAGCTTTAGGGGGCGGAAGCTTTAGGATAAGGGGTAGCAGATTTAAAACATAGATGAGGAAGAATGACTTCTCTCAAAGGGTGGTGAATCTGTGAAATTCACTCCCCCAGAGTGTGGTGGATGCTGGGTCACTGAGTAAACTTGAGGAGACAGAGAGATTTTTAATGAGTAATGGGTTGAAGGTTATAGGGACCGCGCAGGAAAGTGGCATTGAAGACAAGAGGAGATCACCCACGATCATATTAAATGGAGGAGGAGGCTTGAGGGGCTGAATGGCCTCCTCCTGTTCCTAGTTCATTTGTTTGTTCTTATATGAAAAGCTTTTGGACAGGCAGAGTTTGTGACAGGTGTTATAGAAATTCAAGCCTTAGCCACCATCCATAGATTATTTTCTGCATTCTCTCTGTGATGGATCAAGTGGGAGATGGAATTGAAGAAATGAGGCAAAAAGTATTCCCTGATGACTCGGAGGAAACACACACACCCAGCAGGGGCATGAGGTTTGTGTTCCCATGGCCTGGAGATGTGTTCCCCCTCTCCTTATGGGTAGGTTTGGACAATACAGGGCTAGGAGGGGAATGAGGGAAGAGACCGATCAGAGGATCAACAATGGGTTTCAGTGACCCTGGATTAGAAAGAGCAAAATATCTGCTTGGGTTCCCCTACACCTTGCCTACTGATCGACTCCAGGAGCAAAGGTTGAATGTGTCAAAAATTGCTCATGGTGGCCTGTGGATGTCACTGGCCGGTCAGTATTTACCGTCCATCACTAAATGTCCTTGAGAAGATGTCTGTGAGCCAACGAATGGAACTGCTGCTGTCCATGATCTAGGTACACCCACAGTACTGTTAAGGATAGTAAAGTCAGGATTGCACGTCATGAAGGTGATACCCCACAGAAAATAGGAGCAGGAGTAGGCCATTCGGCCCTTTGAGCCTGCTGCATTCCATGGAACAATAGTGCATCAAACACACCAGCAAAGTGTGTGTTGACTAAAATAGACTCCTCCTCTGACTCAAAGTAATCAGTTCATAGGAATTTACAGGAGAACATTGGCTTATGGTACCTGCATGAACTCTTTAGATCAACTGTCCAATCAGTTCAAATCCTCTCTTCTTTTCCATAGCCACGGTTTTATTTTCTCTTTCAGAATTTATCCATTTTCCCTTTGAAAGCTACAATTGAATTTGCTTCCACCACATTTTTAGGCAGTTCATTCCAGGCCATAATAAAGACAAATCTCCCACATTGGCCTATCTGTTGGTTATCTTTAATCCTTGTGCTGTCTTGACTCATCTATCACTGAAGATAGTTACCCTTATTTAGTCTATCAGAAAAAGTACATACTCTTAAAGATCTATTTCCTTTCAAAGTAGCAACAAACACAAAATCTCTTCAGTCCCAGTTGCAGAGAAATAATCTTTGGGCATCTTTTGATTACCTTGTTTTGAGATTATGTGAGCTGATTAACACAGGAGCTGATATAGAGCTCTTAGAGCACAGCCCAGCTCTGGAAACACATATGACTCAACCTTCTGCATTACTGAACTTGACTGGTGACATGTTGGGACACTGGTGATGTTCAGTGTTCTCTAACATCGAACATAGGAGCAGGAGTAGGCCATTCGGCCCTTCGAGCTTACTCCACCATTCAATATGATCACGGCTGGTCATCCAACTCAGCCCCCTGTTCCCATTTTCTATTTTGCACGAAGAACTGTATCTAATTCCTTCTTGAAAACATTCAATAGTTTTGTCTCAAACTGTTTTCTGTGGAAAAGAATCCCACAGGCTCACCACTCTCTGGGTGAAGTAATTTCTCCTCAACTCAGTCCTAATTGGTTTATTCTATGTGACCCGTAGTTCTGGACTCTCATTGGGAACATTCTTCCTGGGTTGACCCTGTCCAGTCCTGATATAACTTTATAGGTTTCTGTGAAATGTCCCCCCTCCTCATTCTTCTAAACTCCAGTGAATATAGTCCTAACTGATCCAGTCTCTCTTCATACAGGTAGCTCTTCTATAATGTGACGGTTGTGTTCTTGTGCGACCCCGCATTATAGAAAAATCGTGCTTTGGAAACAGCGCTTCAGGTCTTGGCAATATAATCGTGTTACAGCCAACACGCATTTTGAAGGTTTGTGCTTTAGAAAAAGCATCCCCAATTCGCCTTTCCTCAGATAAGGAGACCAAAATTGCACACAGTGCACCAAGTATGGTCTCACCAAGGCCCTGTACAATTGCAGCAAGACATCCCTGCTCCTGTAGCCATTTAAATCTGATGATGCAGCCAATTTGTTATTTTGTCGGAGAATCCCCGAGTGTTTCACAGACAATTACGTACTTTAACATGTCGTTGCAGGCATAATACGAGAGAATGTGGTGGTAATGTCACTGAGGTAAAATCACTGGGCTAGTAATACAGTGGCTCTATCGAATGCTCTGGGGCATGGGTTCAAATATCATCACAACAGAGAGTAGAATTTGCATTCAATAATTTTAAAAAGGAAGATCTGAAATAAAAAGCTTGTGTAATAGTGATCATATAAACCACCATCATTGTTGTAAAAACCCAGATGGTTCACTCAGAGAAATCTGCTGGCCTTACCCAATCTGGCCTATGGGTGACTCCAGACCCACAGCAGTGTGGTGAATTGTCACTGCCTGACATCTGTAAATAAATATTTTTAAAAAGGCAAGAATTGAGGCAGTCAATTTGTTCACAGCCACGCAACACAAAAAAAAATGTGATTTGAGATTAATGAATCAGTTTCTGGAGCCGCTGATTGAGTACTGGAACACTGAGACAGTTTCCCCTGTTTATAATCCAAAACAGTCACTGCGGGATTCGCACAGGGAGGGTGAAAACAGCCTTGATTTAACACCTTGTACAAACATTGGGGCAGCACGCCCTCAGCATTGACACCTGTCCTAATATCTGTGTTTTCTCTGTGTTCATTCACAGTTTGAGGGTGTCAGTTTATTGCCCAGAGGGCAGTTAAGAGGCGAAAGTGAGGACTGTAGATGCTGGGGATCAGAGTCGAGAGTGTGGTACTGGAAATGCACAGCCAGTCAGGCAGCATCCAAGGAGCAGGAAAGTCGTTGTTTCGGGCAAAAGCCCTTAAGAGGCAACTACATTGCTTGGGATCTGAAGTCACATATCAGCCAGACCAGGTAAGAATGGCAGCTTCCTTCCCTGAAGGGCATTCCTGAACCAGATGGGTTTTTCCAACAACCGACAATTGACTCCTGGTCATTAGACACTTAATTCCAGATCATTTCATAAAAAACAGCAGGGGTACACCATCAATCCTGCTCTGCTGTTCAATAAGACTTTCTCCCTCAGCTCCACCTTGTCCCCCTGCACTTTAATCTCCTAAATGACCAAGAATCTATCAACCTCAATTTTTGAATATATTTAATGGTTAATATCAATATCCACAATTCTTGGCTGTCAAGAATTCCAAAGATTTACAGCTCTCTGATTAAAAAGATTCCTCCTGACCTCAGTCCGAAATGGCCTGGCCCTTCATTCTGAGATTATACTCTCGAATTGGGAATGCCCAATGGTAGTGTCCCTACACCCAGACCCGGAGGCCTGATTTCAAGTCCCGCCTGTTCCAGAGGTGTGTCACAACATGTCTCACCATTGCCTTCACAAGGACTAAAACTTCTCATTCGACAATAAATTTCGGCAAAGTCTGTGTCTCATGAATGAAGAAAATAATCTGACCGGATTGACTCAAATTATCTACACTTTCTAACTTCAGACTTTGCAGCCAGTGCGAGGCAGCCTGCAAGTATTTTCCAATTTAGAGGAACAGGAGTAGGCCATTCAGCCGCTTGAGCCTGTTTCACCATTTAATGAGATTATGACTGATCTGTGGCCTAATTGCATTTATATCCCCCTTTGCTCCAAATCCCTTCATACCTTTGTTTAACAAAATGTATCTTTCTCAGAATGAAAATTAACAACTGATCCAGCAGTCATTGCCATTTGTGGGAGAGAGTCCCCATTGTGTGTGGAAGTGCTTCCTAACATCTCTCCTGAACGGTCTGGGCCTAATTCTCAGACTGTGCTCCCTGATTCTTGAGTTCCCAACGAGTGGGAATAGCTTACCTTTATCTATGCTGTCATTTTTGGTTAATATCTTGAAGACTTTGATCAGAACACCCTGAACCTTCTAAATTCTCAAGAGGACACGCCTAATTTGTATAATCTCTCCTCATAACTTAACCCCTGAAGTCCCGGTATCATTCTTGTAAACCTAGATTGTACTCCCTCCAAGGCCAATCTATCCTTCTTGAGGTCTGGTACCCAGATCTACTCACAGTGCTCCCACTGGGATCGAACCAGGGTTTTGTATAACTGCAGCATAACATTTCATCCTTATATTCCATGCTTCTAGATACAAAAGCCAGCATTCCGTTAACCTTGTTGGTTATTTTCTATATGTGGAGTTGCCAGTGTTGGATTAGGGCGGACAAGGTCAGAAGTCACACAACACCAGGTTAGAGCCCAACAGGTTCACCTGACAAAGGAGCAGCGCCCCGAAAGCTTGTGATTTCAAATAAACCTGTTGGGCTATAACTTGGTGTTGTGTGACTTCTGACCTTTATTATTTTCCAAATTGAGCCCTTCAAGAATTTTACACATTTTAATAACGCCTTTCATTCTCTGGTCATTAAAGAGGAAAAGCTTCTTCTAATGCTCTCACCTGATGGGACAGCACTCTCTCAGAAATTGGCCTGCGGGTGTAAAGGTGCTACACAAATGCAAGCTGTTGATAGATCAGGCACCTGGAGGGGCACTCACCTGGCTTCCTTCTCTCTGCCAGAAGACTGCAGGCTGAGGGTTTCCTTTAGTCACACAGGGGAAGGTGACTGTCCGTCCTTGCGCCACGATCTGGTCTCTTGGTCTCACCACAAACTGTGGGGCAGCTGGGGGAGGGGTGGTGGAATCCAAGCACAGGACATGTCAGAGAACAGAGAACAGGGTGAGTGCCTTTCGAGAAAGCTTTCCACTTGGCTGGACAGAAGCCAGAGGAACCCCCCGCCCCCGCCCCCCAACCCCCATTACACACAGAGACTTACTGAGTCAGCCCACTGCCTCGCCTTTCTGAACGGTGATGTGTGTCCTCTGTGTCCTCCCCATACCCATTCCCAGATTTGGGTACCTGAGTAAATCCCACATGGCACTGAGTCCTTGCTCAATTGCCTTCTCTATTTGAAAGCCAACTTGTTGAGTTGGGATCCCCATTGGTTAATCAAATAAAACGGCGAATCCCACCTTCACCCATCAACTAACACTTTCCAGTATAGAGTTCTGGACAGTGATCAGGAGCAGGAACCCTTGGTGATTTCCCTCTCTCTAGCCCAGGGGTCATTGGACAGTGAGCAGGAGCAGGAACCCTGGCTGATTTCCCTCTCTAATGCAGGGATCTCTGGGCTGTAATGAGAACAAGCAGGAACCTTAGCTGATCTCTTCCTTAATCTCAGGGCTTGTTACAGTCAGTTACAGATAATGTCCCTTAAACATCCTTTGTTTATCTTTCAGTTTGTTCAGTTAATGCTGGTGATATTAACAGCCTGATGCGGCTGACATCATCATCTCAATCTAACAGAGCATCAGGGCTGGATTACCATCAGCAGCAATACAGGAAGATCAGGGTACTATAGTCAGTGCTCTTTCATCTACTGGAGCAGGTTAACCCATCAACTTCACACTGCTAGATTCTCAGAGCCTATCACTGCTTCATGTTGAATGTGCAGTATATCTGAGGTCTGTAACTGTCACATTATATTGAAAATTCATGGTGCTTATTAAAATGATTGGAACTGCACAAAGTGCATGAAACCTTCTCAAGAAAAGGGGTCCCTGACGGGGAGACTGTCCCTATAAGAGGGGTCCCTTACGGGGAGACTGTCCCTATAAAAGGGGTCCCGGACGGGGAGACTGTCCCTATAAATGGGGTCCCTGACGGGGAAACTGTCCCTATAAATGGGGTCCCTGACGGGGAAACTGTCCCTATAAATGGGGTCCCTGACGGGGAGACTGTCCCTATAAAAGGGGTCCCTGACGGGGAGACTGTCCCTATAAAAGGGGTCCCGGACGGGGAGACTGTCCCTATAAATGGGGTCCCTGACGGGGAAACTGTCCCTATAAATGGGGTCCCTGACGGGGAGACTGTCCCTATAAAAGGGGTCCCTGACGGGGAGACTGTCCCTATAAAAGGGGACCCTGACGGGGAGACTGTCCCGATTAAAGGGGACCCTGACGGGGAGACTGTCCCTATAAAAGGGGTCCCTGATGGGGAGACTGTCCCTATAAGAGGGGTCCCTGACGGGGAGACTGTCCCTATAAAAGGGGTCCCTAACGGGGAGATTGTCCCGATTAAAGGGGTCCCTGACGGGGAGACTGTCCCTATAAATGGGGTTCCTGACGGGGAGACTGTCCCGATAAAAGGGGTCCCTGACGAGGAGACTATCCCTATAAATGGGGTCCCTGACGGGGAGACTGTCCCGATAAAAGGGGTCCCTGACGAGGAGACTATCCCTATAAATGGGGTCCCTGACGGGGAGACTGTCCCTATAAAAGGGGTCCCTGACGGAGAGACTGTCCCTATAAAAGGGGTCCCTGACGGGGAGACTGTCCCGGTTAAAGGGGTCCCTGATGAGGAGACTGTCCCGATTAAAGGGGTCCCTGATGGGGAGACTGTCCCTATAAAAGTGGCCCCTGATGGGGAGATTGTCCCTATGAAAGGGGTCCCTGACAGGGAGACTCCCTATAAAAGGGGTCTTTGAGGGTGAGACTGTCTCTATTAAAGTGGTCCGTGAGGGGGGGTACTGTCTCTATAAAAGGGGTGCCTGATGGTGAAAATTCCTTGCTAACATATGCAGGGTTAATAAATGTGAGCATTAGCTGTAGAAGAGCCTTGATTTACACACGCAGAATGATGACAATAAAAACACAGAAATCACGCCAGGATCTGAAAACCCCTGGAAAAAAAGATTGGATTACAACATGCAGAAATTCAAAGCACAAATTGGTCCCAGTCCACATCCCCGACACTCATGCCAAGTCACCCACTGCTTCTGTTAATGTTATCAAAACACGATAGTTCAGCACAATCTAATGTGCACAGCCCAGCATGCATGGGTGAGGCTGATAAAACATATTCACACAGAGCCACGCACAAGCATCTGAATTAAGCTCAGTGATAGCTGAAGCCAAGCAAGCATGGGCAGAGAGAGGGAGAGAAAGCAATTAAACACTGGGCGGCCCAGACCATCTTAGCAATTCAGCGGATAAAGGATCTGGGACAATCTTATCATGGGTTGCTAAATGAGCTTGGATTTCTGTCGAGATGCCATATTCAGTGAGAGAGAAGCTCAGCTTTGCTAAAATGTAACAACAGGGCGGTGAAGAGTAGCAGGATCGGACGTGACCAGAGACACATGAAGTCAGCTTTGAGGAGAGAGGCTTTGGGACACAAATGATGTTAACACATTCCATGTTCACCTTTACTTCCACAGCAGTAAATGCACAAACAGCCACATGGCACAAAATACCACACAGCACTTTATTTCTCACTTGTCCTTTCACCTCCTTTGTGCCATCCTCCATCTCTCAGATTTCCCTCACCCTGTTCCTCGCTGGGTGCTGAATCTCACTCTCGAACAGCCGAATGGTGACTTCACCCAAATTGGAGCTCAGATGGTCAACGATACCAAAATATTGTAGGGATGGGGTATTACACACACACACACACACACACACACACACACACAGTCTCTTTCTCTCTCACACATGCACAGACACACAAACACAGACACTCACACAGGTACACACATACACACAGGTACACATGCAAACACACAGACAGACACAGACTTTCCATGCACACACACACACACGCACATGCGCATGTACACAACCACGCACACAAACGTATACAGACACGTGCACACGCATGTGCATGTACATGCATGCACGCAAACAGACAAGCACACACACAATCCCAATTTGCTTCACTCCACCATTGGTATACACTATTGAAAAATCACAACCTCCCACCTTGAAGACATTGTGTTAAATCTGTTTTGGTCATCTCATCTCTGAGGCTGTGTCAAAATGACATCAAGAAGGCAGTAAAGGGTAGCAGAAGAAGTAGCCCAATGACTCTGCTCTGTTATTCAATGTGATCATGGCTGATCTGATCATCCTCAATTCCACTTTCCTGCCTTGTCCCCATTCACTGAACCTCCACAGTGAGAAACAGGCAGAGTCCCACAACTGGGGATAACTGTGACCCACCAACTCAGTCTCACATTCTGATCCCATCCTGTAAAATGCTTGGTATTCTGCTCTGCTCTGTCCTTGGTCTTAAAACAGAGTCTAACATTCTTCACAAGACATGATTGGAGAGGGCGTTTGTCCAAAAACACAGTAAGACGTAGGAGCAGAATCAGACCATTCTACCCACAGAGTCTCGGTCTGCCATTTATTCATGGCTGATATGTTTAACAGCCCCATCTTCCTGCCTTCTCCCCATAACGTTGATTCACTTACTCATCAATAACCTATCGACCTCTGTCTTATACACACAATGACTTGGCCTCCACAGCCCTCTGAGGCAATGTGTTCCACAGACTCTGGCTGAAGAGTTCCTCTTCCTCTCAGTTCCAATGAGCCATCCCTTCACTCTGAGGCTGTGCCCATCCTATTTACTCACCCATGACAATCTCTGCCCCACCTTGCCACATCTGGTTATTCCTGAAATAACATCAAGAGCATTACCTCTGTCACCCTAACTAGGGTTGATTATGTAATGCATCAGAGATTACAGATAACATGTCTCCAATTACCTTATGCCAACCTGAAAGAGCTCTACTCTCATAGTTACATTTTAAACCATGTTTGAAGTTGGTCCCAACATTATCTTAGAAACCTGCAAGGTCTGTGCGCAGGGACCTCATACCTTGCTGAAAAACCATTAAGAATTCAACCCCTTCTCGTGACATAGACACCTGACAACAACTTGCAATCAAGTAGCGACTTTAAAATTGTGAAACTTTCCATGGTGTTTCCCAGGAGGGTTATCAGATAGAAATTTGGCACCAAGCTACATAAAGGAGAAACGAGAACAGGGGACCAGAAGCTTTGTCAAAGTGGCAGGTTTTAAGGAGCGTTGTGAAGGAATTTAGGGGTTTAGGAGTTTAGTTTAGAGATTAAGGGGGAGGGACAGGGACAGAACAGAGGTTAGGGCTTGGGTGACTGAAGGTCTAGCCATCAGTGGGAAACAATGAAAATTGAGGTTATGGGAGAGACCAGAACCACAGGAGTGAACTCATTCAGAGAGCTGGGTGGACATTGTCAAGGACAATGGAGGATTGCCTTTGTGTTTCTGATCAAAGTGACCATCCTTAGTCAATGTGATATTCAGCTGCAGTTGGCTTCACAAGTCCTGCCTTCCAGCCCACAATTCAAGGGCTTTTGGACTTTACAGCAAAGATTAGCAGCAGCCGGGTCACTGTACTTCTACCCCTTCCTCACCCTTCACCATCCTCCTGCCCCGGCCCCTCTACTGAGGCTAATGGAATGGTCCTTCTGGTGTTACAGCCCCTGACTGGATTCTGCCAACTGAGGGCAGAAGGGAGGCAAAATCCAGGAGCCCCGATTCTCTAATAGACCTAGTAGAGCTTGATCCCTCGGCTGTACTTCAGATTGATGTCTTTTAAACACCAACATACAAGGAATGTTGGACGGCATTGAGGAGAACAACTGTCTCTTTCAACCTCTGACTTTGCTTTAAATGGCTGCGTGGCTTTTTTTTGATTTGAGGCTTTAATGATTTATTGAAGTTGTTTACACTTCAGTGGAAATGGATTATCAAGTGCAATATTTAATTCATGATGGAATGCATATGCCTGAGGCAGAAAGATGTTTTTTTAAAAAAGAAGTAATTTCTTGAAGCCTTTCCCTATCATGTTTTATTCAGTGGGTTAAAGCAATTACAGCAGGGAGGCTTTCTCTTTGCCACCCTGCAAGTCTGTGGTTCCGCCCTGTGTGTCTGACTGGGATCAGGTAGTGAAAAGTGACACAGCTGCGCCAATGATTCGGACGACGTTAACTTGTGTTCTACATAGGGCACACCCTCATGAGGTGGTCTGCCCTCGAAGCCACCCATTGACCAGAGGACAGCGTTGTTTCCCTAAGAGCCTGAGCTTGAGTCCCTCTACAGAGAGCAGAAAGCAAATCCAGGTTCGCATCCCTACCTCATCCTTCAAGTGGGACTGCGATCCTCGGCCTGTATTGGCAGGTGAAGGATTTCCACAACACTATTTTAAGAGATCAAAACTGCACACACTGTTCGGGCTCCCATCCTCACCCCAAACAACAGCGCAAAAAGCAAATCGTGTATAAGATGGGTATATGAATAGGAAGGGTTTGGAGAGATATGGCTAAGTGCTGGCAAATGGAACTAGATTAGGTTGGGATATCTGGTTGGTATGGACGAGTTGGACTGAAGGGTCTGTTCCTGTGCTTAACAGCTCTATGACTCTCTGACTTGTCTTTGTGAAATTCTGCTGTGTCAGAACACAAACACTGGCCACACTTAGAAATTATGCTGTTGGCTGTAAAAGTCATTTGGACCACTCTGAGGATGGAAAGGCAGCTACAGAAATGCAAGTTCTTTCTTTCTCTTGACCCACGCATTGTCCACCATACAAAAGATAGGCAAAAACTTGCCACCTAGCCCCGAACTTCAGTTGGACGATCTGCTGGGTCATACTGAGTCAGGTGTTTGTGGATTTAAGGCGTCAGACTAGGAGTCGCACTGTCAGTGCCAAGGAAGTGCAGCACTGTCAGAGGCACAGTCCCCTAGGGGGCCATAAGATGGAATCCCCATCTGCTTTCTCAGGTAGACCTTGAAGCAAGATCTTGAAAATGCTGCACAGAGATCTAGGTCAATATCCACCCTCCAAACATTCACCTTTAACAAAATATCAAACTTGCTTACATGTAACTATCAGAAAGCCTCTCGAGATAGGTACAAAACAATTAAATACAGAGTAAAGCATCCTCCACACTTTCAAACTGAAAGTAAAGTTTCCTCTATCCTGTCCCCATCAAACACTCCGAGCACAGGTACAGCATGAGGTTAGATCGAGAGTAAAGATCCCTCTGTACTGTTCCACCAAATGCTCCCAGGACAGATACAACATAGGGTTAGAGACAGACTAAAGCTTCCTCTAATCTTTTAAACTGAAAATAAAGCTCCCTCTACATTGTCCCCATCAAACATTCCCAGGGCAGGGACAGCATGAGGTTTGATATAGAGTAAAGCTCTCTCTACAATGTCCCCTGAAATTCTCCCAGGACAGGGTCAACACAGGGCTGGATACAGACTAAAGCTCTCTCTACACTAGCACCATCATGTGTGGATAAACCAATTAACACAAATTGAATAGCCAATGTCCAAATTCTAATTACAGTCATGGAATCATACAGCATGGAAACAGATCCTTCACTCCACTACTTATTTACTCCTTTGTGGTCTCAGTCTGGACAGGGTTTGAACTTGTTTCCCAAAGTGGTTTAATTCTCACAGTGTCCCCCCAATCCCTAGACAATCATTGCTCTGTATTTTGATAATGATTTTCATTTTAGGGAACAACATGGGAGTTGTCCCCAGGTAACAGGTCACGGTATCTGTTCCGGAATTCTCTCTTCATGGTGCTGTGTGCTGTCATGTGACTACAGCCCTCGTTATCTCTGTGACCTCCTCCTGACACACAAACTTCAGAAATCTCTAATCCCCCAAAACTAGACCTTCCTGAGATTCCAATTTTAATCACTCCACCCCCAGCGGCCTTGTCCTCAGCTGTCAAATCTCTGAGCTTCCAAAACCACAGTGTCCAAATCTCTCCACCTCTCGCCCTCTCATTCTTCTGGAAAATGCTCTTTAACACTTTCCTCATTGATCAAGTCTTGGCCATCTGTTCTATATCACCTCACATGGTTCAGTGTCAATATTTGTTTGCTAACACTCCTGTCACACATTGGGAAGGTTTTGTATTGTTGAAGGCACTAAGTAAATGCAAGTAGTTGTAGATTACATCTAACCAGTGTAACCCATCCCTGTTATAATGTGCTGAGATCCCCTTTCAACATCCTTCTACAATAGGTCTAAAATCTCTCCGATCTGGTAGCTGAGGGAGATTTAGAAATGTACAAATGAACTTTGTATTCCTTTTTCTATCTTCACTTATGCAGCAGAGCGAAATAACAGAGCAGCATTGCTATTGGGAGCAAGGGAAGCAGGCAGTAAAAGCAACATCTACTTCAAGCAGAAGTCAGACCAGACGCCAATCAGACTCCAATCAGACTCACATTGTATGTGAGAAAACACACTTGCCTTTTTCAAAAATTCTCCTCTTCACCCTCCAGCACCCATTCACCCTACAAACCCTTCTCCACAGTTTGCCGTGGAGGACGGAGTTTGTAAATTGGGTTTCCTGACTGGGACATGAGGTTTCTAAGATATCAGCCTCACGTTGTCAGGGGGATGGAAGCTAACTGGGAAGACAGCATAAGGCAATGAGGACGGATATCGGTCAGTGGCCAGGATTGAGGGTCTGAAAAGCTGGAGGGCTGGGTGCTTTCTTTACCAAAGACAACCACACTGTGTACCAGGGTGGTACTTAAGATTAAGGTCTCTCTGTAAAGCTAAGCCATCAGGGTGGTTGTGAACTGAATAATGTCTCAGCAGGAGGGAGCCCAGATGGAGCAACAAAATTATTGCACACTTTAAAAAGTGAAACCTGGCACATCAGTTTTCTTTCAATTGAGGCAGTTTGGGAAGTATGATTCTTTTACATCATTAATGAACAGATTGTAACAAAATGTTTCTGTACTGGAGTGTTCATAAGGTGTATTGGAGTGTGTATCAGCATGTGAGTGTTTTGGTGTGAGTATGTTTATTGGGAATGTCTGACAGTGTGTCTAAGCGTGTGCATGCCTTTCTGTTTGTGTGCACACACATGTTCCTGTGTATGAGTGTGAGGTCACAGAGGGAAGGTGTAGGAGTGCCTGTGTCTGTGTGTGTGTGTGTCTGTGTGTCTGTGTCTGTATCTGTGTGTGTGTGTCTGTGTGTTTGTGTTTGTGTTTGTGTGTGTGTGTGTGTGTGGAGAAGCCTGGATGCTGATGAGTCAGTGGAGTGTGTGTGATTATGAATGTCAGCATATCAGTGAGTGTGTGAGTAATGTTGGTGAAAGTGTGTGCTAGCTGCCTACTCAAAGTGTGAGAGTGTATGCATATGTACAGGATGTGTGAGAGGATAGATCCAAGTGATTAATTGATTGATTTATTTATTATCATGTGTACCAAAGCTTTGTTTATGAGCAGTTCACGCAGATCATAATCATCAAGGCTGTGCAGATTTTAAAAACTTAGACAAAGGCAGACAGGTTACATTGCACAGGGTGTGCGCTAAGCCAGAGCAACATTAGCAAGTACTATAGATGAGAATGTGGACACAATGAATGTACATGTGAGAGTGAGCATGGGTGTGTCTGTAAGAGTGAGTGTGTGTTTGTGTGTGTGTGTGTGTGCGCGTGTGCGCGCTTGATGTTATAAGCGGGTGCATGCACATTGTAGTGTGGGAATGTGTGTGAGTGGGCTCATGTGTGTCTGTGTGAGGATTTGAGGGTGAGCGTATGAGCATCTGTGCTCAAATGCCTGTGTGTGTGGTCCACGTTATAAATCAGGTGCCTTCAGGCAACCCAATGAACCATCACATACTTCACACCAGAAAAAAAAATCAAATCTATCCATTTTCTTTCAAATACCTTCAACTGAGATCAATGAAATTGTCAGTGGAATTTACTGAGTCAGGCTTTTCAGGCTTGTTTTAAAAGGAAAGTTCCAGCTGTTGTATTCACCCAGTCTGTAGTGTAATCACTACACTTTAATCTCTCTTGGCAATGATGTGTATTGCTCACTTTGCATTCTGTAATAACCCCCTCCCCCACAGACACTTAAACAACAGAGGTGAACACAATGGGGACAATAACTACACAGTTTCGAGCATTTTGCAGTCATGCTGTAAATGAAAGGAATGATGACTACTTACCGACAGGGTGTGCTGGAGACAGGACACAATGGAGGTGGGTGAGGGAACAAAGGATTTGACAATTTTTTTAAGGGGAAAAAAAATAGAGAAATCATGAAGTTAGAATGAATGAAGCATTCGATGCTTACACACAGGGTGGACAACTTTAAAAACACACTCAACAGGCTGAGATATCCATCAACTCGGAGCCAGATCTCACTGCTGGATCGGATCTGTCCTTCCAGTATTGAAGAATTGGAGGCATTTTCCTGAGTTTTATGGGGAGAAGGAGGGGATTGAGGAATGTAGGGAGGATGTAGGTAGGTGGAGTGAGGGATAAGGGGAGAAGGTGGGGAAGTGGGATTGAGGAATGAGGCTTTTTCTCATTTTCAAATGTTACTTTCTGGGCAGTGAGAAATAGTGTGCTTTGGCAGAGATCTGAGCAGTTGAGTGTAAATGACACATTTATAAAGAGCAATCAATGCATTTCTACAAATCAGAGGTAGAAGATTACAACTATTGTGTACCAGGAAAGGGTTGAAAACAAAAAGAACAGAAGTAATCATTCGATGACAAACCACAAGTTTCATCAGGAAAACATGCAAACCTCACATCTTCAATGGAGTAAATATGCTACAGACTTCAGGAGATTGAAAAATAATCATAATGTGCTTCCTTCAATCAAACACTCGGCGGGAATCGTGTTCTTCCAATGGGATCAAGATTCAGACAGTCGGAATATCAGAGAATGGTCGAATGGTTACAGCACAAATGAAGGCCATTTGGCCCATGGTGTCTTTGCTGGCCTTGCAGAAGATCAATTCACCAATTGCCCACATTGTCCTGCACTGCTTTGCCTTCAAATCATTATCCAAGTTTATTTTTGAAAGCCATGGGTTGTAGCTGCCACACCCACAAATTCAGCAATCACATCCCAGATCCTAACCACTTTCTCACATCGCCATTGTTACTTTTGCCAGTTACCTTATGTTGATGTCCGCTGGTTCTCAGTATCTACAATGAGAACAGTTCCTCCTTATGTGTCCATTGATAAGCCATAAGTCCCAGGATAATGGAGTATCTACCTACATATGTGCCACCTCTCCAAACTGGTGGGAGTGTCACTGGAGCAGTATGTCAGAGACCTGGACAATTCCTCTGGGGACATGGATTCAAAATCCTTTTCATTTACTCACAAAAGGTGTCACCTGGCTCAGCCAGTACTTATTGCCCATCCCTAATTATCCAGAGGGCATTTAAGAGTCAACCACATGGATTAGATTCCCTACAGTATGGGAACAGTCCCTTCGGCCCAACAAGTTCACACTGACCCTCCGAAGAGTAACCCACCCAGACCCATTTCCTTCTGACTAATGCACCTAACACAATGGGCAAATTAGCGTGGCCAATTCACCTGACCTGCACATCGTTTGGATTGAGGGAGGAAACCGGAGCACCTGGAACAAACCCACGTGGACACGGGAATGTGCAAACTCCCCACAGACAGTCGCCAGAGGCTGGAATCGAACCCGGGTCCCTGGCACAGTGAGGCAGCAGTCCTAGCCACTGAGCCACCATGCTGCCCCACGGCGACACGGGAGTCGCATGTAGACCAGATCAAGTGAGGATGGCAAATTTCCTTCCCTCAAAGACATTAATGAACCAGATGGGTGTTTAACAACAATTGACAATGGTTACATCAGGCTAGCTTTTAATGTTGGATTTTTTGTGCCCATCGACTTCAGATTTCACCATCTATCACAGTGGGACTCGTGCCCCTGAACATTAGCCTGGAGTACCTAAAAAACAAGTCTTGTGACAAGGTCTCTGCCTCCCTTCATATACCCTCATGGCAGGTGATGGAATTCAAACTCAGTTCATAAAATGTTGATATAGACAAGTATTCTCAGTCACAGTGACTTTGTTTATGATCATCGATTATTGTAAAATTCTTCAGTAAGATGGTTGACTCTCAGTAGTCCTCTGAGCAGCACAAGGGCAATGAGGGAACGGGCAACAAACGCAGGCCTTGCCAGAGGAACCCACTTCTCACAAAATAAACAAAAATCTCTGACAGCCTCCACCGTGCCATGGTGGCTCAGTGGTCTGCCACGCTGCCTTACAGCACCAACGATCCGGGTTCAATTTCAGCCTCAGGGGACGGCCGGTGTGGGAATTGAAACGTGTGGCACTGGAAAAGCACAGCAGGTCAGGCAGCATCCAAGGAGAACGACACTGGATGTTTCGGGCACAGCCCTTCATCATGAATGTGGGAGTTTGCACATACTCCCTGTTTCCTCTGGGTGTTCCAGTTTCCTCCCACAGTCCAAAGATGTGCAGGTTAGATGGATTGGCCGTGGGTAATGCAGGATAACAGGGATAGGGCTGGGTCTGGATGGAATGCTCTTCGGAGGGTCAGTGCAAACCTAATGGTCTGAAGGGTCTCTTTCTGCACTGTAAGGACTCTAAATATTGAAGAATGGAAGGTGAGTTTACAGTGAACTCTAGTTTTGTAAATTCAGAGTTCCTTAATTTGAAGTGGTAAGTAGAACTGGAGGGAACCAGATGTAAGCCTACGAGAATGTACCTTTAGGGACAACGGTGCAAGAAGAGGAAGGGGAGAGGTGAGGGGACAGGTGATGAGGATGCGTGTTAGGTTGGGAGTGGGATTAATTCAGATAAAACAGGGAATCTTGGATGAGGGACAGCAGTTATACTGAGAGGCTGGCCAAGCTGACTGCTTTCCTAACAAGGTTAATAGGAGATTTAATGGTGACATTCAAACTTATTGTAGGTTTTCAATAGATAGTGAGAAACTGTTTCCCATTGATCGGAAGGTCAGGAATCAGAGAACAGGGAGTTACTTAATCATTAACAATGTGGAAGAGATGCAGGCAAGGCCAGCAGACAGTGCTCAGTATAACCAACCCTGAAAGATGGTAGTCAACTGTGATAGTCCATGTGGGGTACACCCATTTACGATAATAAATATCAAAAGAATCAAGGGGTGTGAATCATCACACACAGCTTGAAGGGTCCTTGAAAACATATTTAATTATAACTTTCAAACAAGAACACATTGTCAAAGAGGAGGATATTTCTTGAAGGATCGAGAACACAAGGGCAGGATGGTGAGAGAGTGGGATGAATTAAAAGGATCTTTCAAAGAGCTGGCATACTAAGAGTGGGCAGAATGCCCTCCCCCTGTGTTGTATGGAAAGGCGGGGGCACAGAGGTCGGTACCCCGTCACCGAGTCCCCCTTTGTTTACATGGGGAGAGTCCTTGACCCTGATCCAGCTCCCTCAGAGGCAGCTCTCAGAGTGAACAGAATCTCGGACACTCCTGTTTATACCTGTCAGCCAGGGCTCTCTGATTGGACCAGATTAACAGCCCCAATCAGGGAACTCCTATAATTTCCACTTGGCTGACCTTGATCGATCACTGCAAAGGGAAACAAATTCTGGAAGTTCCGGATGACAAATGAAGAGTTGACCTCTAAATATCACTCACTGACAAAGGAATGGCAAGGAAGGGCCAATTACAAACACATGGAATATTCAGGATAAAATCTGAAATGATATTAAATTAAATGTTGAATAATTGCTCATAAAACAGCTGGCAGAAACAGCTGTTCCAACAAAGATGAACCTATTTGAAGATGTGGAATGACTCCGTTAGTGACATACACATCTCATAGTGATTAAATTGCTGAGGACAGGCGGTGGGAGCCAGGGAGAGATGGTGGTAGAGTAAATCCATGTCAGATTCAGCAAGTCCTCAAATGGAATCTCCTGAATAGAACATTAACCTATCTCCCTGATTGCTGATGTGTAGACTCAATTGCCGAATGATTGAACCTTGATTGGAAACCAAATTGAGTTATCCAAATCTCAAGAGATCATTGATACATGAATCCCCCTCAGATAGTCATTGCACGAGGTGAGGATGGGGATTGGAGAATGAATGTGGTCATTCCTTACATGATGACTACAGAAGATCAAACAGATCAAGATGAAAACACTTGACATTGACCTTACCCTCACCCACTTTACTCTTTCTCTTCTTCTGACTCCATGTTGGAGCACTGGTGTCAAGGGTGATGGCTACTTTTCAATACCACACCCAATCATCCATTATTTGTGCATTGGAGCTCAGACCAGGCAAGCTATTTGACCACATAGGACTTCCCATCACAGCTTGGAGCTATTGTTGCCTCAACAGGAACCAACATGCTTCTCAATCATCCCCCTGTCCTATCCAACACTAACACCAACACTCTACCTCCCCAAAACACTCTCTCTCTCTCTCTCTCTCTCATTGTCTCTTCCAACCTGAGGTTGAGGATAAAAGGCTATGAGGTAATCAGATTTGAGGAAGAGGGTCCATCTTCTGTTCTGAGGTGCTCAGGATCTCAGTAGTGACTCAGCAAAGTTTCTTACAAACTGTTCAGTGTTCAGCCGCAAGTCAGTGACTGTCCATCTTGGAAATGGAAACAAAGGAAATAGTAACAGGAGTAGGCCATTCGGCCCTTCAAGCATGCTCTGCCATATACCTAATTTCTTCTTAAAATCATCCAATGTTTTGGTCTCAAAGGCTTTCTGTGTCAATGAATTCCACATTCACAGAGAGGCTCTCCACTTTCTAGGTGAAGACATATCTCCCTATTTCAGTTTTAAATGGCCTACCCTCTAACCATAGACTGTGACCCCTGGTTCTGAACTCTCTGGTCATCCAGAATACCCTTCCTATGTTTGTCCCATCTAGTCCTGTTGGAATTTTATAAGTTTCTGAGATATCCTCCCTCATTCTTCTAAATTCCAGTGAATATAGTCCTAACCAATCGTCTCTTTTCATACGCCAGTCTTGCCATTTCAGGAGTCAATCAGGTAAACCTTTTCGGCACTCTCTCCATCATCAGAACATCCTTCCTCAGATAAGGAGAGCAAAGCTAAGACTAGTTCAACTTTCCAGGTTTTAATTAACTGAAATAAAACTCCATTAATTGCCAACAATCTAATATGGGATTTGAACCCATGTGCAGTAACATTGCCACGACACCACCATCACCGTGCAAGCTAGTTATGTGACTGTCACTCTGTAGTCCATCCCTAGTTTCTCCTTGAGAAGGTGGGAATGAGCTGCCTTCTTGAACCGCTGCAGTCTGTGTGCTGTAGGTTGATCCACAATGCCCTGAGGGAGGGAATTCCAGGATTCTGACCCAGTGACAGTGAAGGAACGGCAATATGTTTCCAAATATGGTGAGGGCTTTGGAAGAAGGTTGCAGGTGGTAGTGTTCCTATGTATCTGTTGCCCTTGTCCTTCTAGATGGAAGAGGTCATGTGTTTGCAAGGCGCTGTTAAAAAGAAGCCTTGACGTGATTGCCACACTGTCCCCTCTCCATCTGAAATGGGTTCTTCATGAGCTGAGCTCAGGTTATTCAAACACCTGAAATGGACCCACAGACCAAAAGGTGCTTCCAAAAGCATCAAAGTGTTTGTGGAACCAGTTTACCAGAATGAGACCTGCACACCAATGGTTAAGTTACGAGCTGTGATCACACAAGATAGGTTTGCATTTCCTGAAATTCTGAAGGTAAAGGAGTGACCTGCAGAACATGTACAATGTATCAAGAGGAGCTGAGAGGGAATCTATGTTCTGTATTCCTGGAATTAGATGGCACTGCAGCCAGGATCTTACTGACTGGAAGAATAAGTTCAAAATGCTGAATCACCTCTTTCTGTTCCTTTGTTCCCTGACATCAAGCTGAGACCACTCAACACTGAAATTGGAGTTCAATTTTCCTGTCGCTGTGTATGGCTCAATTCTTAAGCACACCTGCAGGCCGTAGAGATTGGGGCAATTAAGAACTTTATTAAAATCCCACGCAAGCAATTTTTAAAAATCCGGTTAAAATTCACATGACTGTATGCTATTTAGTCAATTGTCCCAAGTCAGCTTCTTCAGGGATAATCTTTGTCTGCTCTTGGATGGGGTTGGGAGGTGGGGGGAGGGGAGTTGGTGGGGAAATCACCTTGAGCTCCCCCTGACTGTCAGCTGAGGTACAGCTGCAGTCCATCCTTCCCTCGATGAACCAGAGGATTTCACCCCACAGAAAGGAGCCATCAGCCTATCATGTCCTTGCTCGCTCTTTCGAAGAGTGGTCCCATTCATTCCAAAAGCCCACATTCTCCCTGTTAACCCCGTCAAACAGACCTAGCCAAGTGCCTTTTAGAAATTCCTTTGGCATGTGCTCCGAGCATACTTTGAGTGCGTTCCACACTTCATAAAAAGCTTCTTGTGTGAGAATGTGTCTGCACTGCCTCCTTCAGCTCCTCTGGGAATTATGTTGAATTGCAACCTCTAGTTACTGACCCGTTTACCAAAGGAGAGAGTTCCTCCCCTTTTGGTCTACCAAAACTACTCAAGAATTTTCCACAATTCAATAAAATGTGCCCTCAACATTCTCTGCATGGACAGAGTGATCACAACAAAGAAAAACAATGAGGAGGTCAGCACAGGAACAGGTCCTTCAGCCCTCCAAGCCTGTGCCAATCACCATGCCCTAACTAAACTAAAAAGAAGCCTCCTGCCCCTATTCGGTCTGCACCCCCTCTATTCCGTCCCTATTCATGTAACCATCCAGATGTCTCTTAAATGTCACCAACGTGCCTGCTTTCACCACCCCTTCTAGCAGGGTGTTCCAGGCTCCTACCACGCTCCGTGTGAAAAACTTCCCTCGCCCATCGTTAAACTTTCCCCCTCTCACCTTAAACCTGTGCCCCCTTGTAATTGATACTTCAACGCTGGGAAAAAGCCTCAGACTATCCACCCTATCTACGCCTCTCATAATTTTCTATCAGAT
Source organism: Chiloscyllium punctatum (assembly GCF_047496795.1). NCBI lineage: Eukaryota > Metazoa > Chordata > Chondrichthyes > Orectolobiformes > Hemiscylliidae > Chiloscyllium > Chiloscyllium punctatum. The sequence goes on along the minus strand of NC_092753.1, from coordinate 97,234,410 downwards.
CTCCTCTCAGCCACCGTCTTTCCAGTGAAAACAATCCTAGTCATTTTAAACTTTCCTCATAGCCAATGCCCTTGGGGCCAGGCAACATCCTGGTGAACCTTCTCTGCATTCTCTCCAAAGCTTTGATGTCCTTCTGGTAGTGTGGCAACCAGAACTGCAAACAAAACTCCAAATGCAGCCTAACAAGAGTTTTATATAGCTGCAACATGGTTTGCCAACTCTTGTACTCCATGCCCCACCCAATAAATGGAAGCGTGCCATATGCCTTCCTAATTAGCTTGGCCACATTTCGGGAACTGTGGACCTGCACGCCCAGATCCCTCTGCACGTTAATGTTCCTCAGGGTTCTGCCATTTGGCGTAAGCCTGAAAAGTTGACTCTCCCGCTCCTCGGATGTTGCCTGACCTTCTGTGCTTTCCCAGTGTCATATTTTTCAATTCTGCCATTTACAGTATAGCTCCTGATATTCCGCCCAAATTGAATTCTCGCACCCCTGGTACCATCCCAGTAAATTTCCTGCCGACCCTCTCCAACGTCTGCATCACCCTACCTGAAACACGGTACTCAGGACGAGACACGTGCCTCCACCTGAGGCCTAACCAGGTGCTACAAACATAAAAAGGCTTCTATGTTTTGGCATTCCCTGTCCTTGCTCACCGGGCTGGGTAGCTTGCAAGCTTTCTGAACCACCTTATCATTTTGGGCATGCTATCTCAAATTGTTGTTAGTCCAAGTCAGCAAGACCACTGAGTTGGTCAAACCTGGGGGGAGGTGATGCCCACATGGTACTATCGCTGGACTAGCAAGCCAGAGACCCAGGTAACATTCTGGGGATCTGGTTTTGAATCCTGCTACAATGGCTGGTAGAGTTTGAATTTAATAAGAAAGAAATCTGTAATTAAGAGTCTAATGATGACCATGAATCCATTGCCAATTGTTAGAAAAACCCATCTGGTTCACTAATGTCCTTTAGAGAAGGAATCTGCCATCTTTACCTGGTCTAGCCTACATGTGACTTCAGACCCACAGCAATGTGGTTCACTCTCAGGCAATTAGGGATGGGCAATAAATGCTGCCCAGTCAGTGACACCCTCATCCCGTGAATGAATAAAGGAATAAAATGCATGATACCGACATCTCGGGGTTTCAACTCCCGGTCTTTGTACCGGAGTCTCCAGATATGAAAGGGTTAACCCTCTGTACACTATCACAAGCAGAATCTATAAAGATCTAACTGTGGGGTACAACAACATTATCTCCCTTCCTTTGAACATTTCTAGTTGTCAACTGGAAAGATACTGCAATAACTGGATTGGTTAGGACTATATTCCCTGGAGTTGAGAAGAATGGGGAAGGGAGGAGGATATTTCAATGAAACTGGTAAAATTCTCATAGATTGAGACAGAGCAAACACAGGAAGGATGCTACCAATGACCAGAGTTCAAAAGCAGGGGTCACAGTCCAAGAAAAGGGGGTAGACCATTTAGGATTGAGGTAAGAAATGGCATCTTCACCCAGAGAGTGGGGAGCCTGTGGAATTCTCTGCCACAGAAAGCAGTTGAAACCAAAACCCTGTATGTTTTTAAGGAGTTAGATATTGTTTCTCGGGCTAATGCCTCAAAGGGTATGGGGAGAATGTGGCTACTGCAGACTGATTTGGATGGTCATGTTGAATGGTGGAACAGGCTTGAAGGGCTGAATGACCTACTGCTATGCCCAGTGGCTGAAAAAGGACTGTTTTAGTGGATGAGGTGGGGCAGGAGAGAGGGAATGTGGCTCAATTTCCAGGAATTATTCCAGTTGGAGTTGGCCAGACGACAGAGTGCAGGAGGGCCATGTGCATCCAGGCAGTGAGTGGACTGCCAGCTACCTTGGCAATTTCCATGGACTAAAAACCAATGGAATGACTTCCCTGGAGAGCCACCATCTTGAATCCAGTGAGTTAAGATCCAAGAAGCAGTGGGTTCTGTTAGGGCAGACCGCGCCCTCCCCTGAGTTATTGCCGGCCCAGCAATGATAATCATTTCTGAATGGAATTGCCAAATGACACCTCAGTAATAACACAAGAAGTAAGCATTAGACATGTATTATTCCCTCTTCCTGGTATTACAGCCTACAACTGAGCAGAGACTGTCTAAGGCTCCAATTTTCTCCCCTGACTGTATTAATGCATGGATGACAGCAACTGCGGTGTCACCCAAGACTCTCCAGGAACATGTCGAGTACAAAATGATCACAGGAACTCATACAAGCGTCAAAATTTGTTTTCATTTCCTTTGAACGGTTTGTTGGTTATTGAGGTTTTGGCAGATGGTGAGGGGAAAGGATTGTTTGACTCAAGATTTACCAACAAGAGCCTGGCACACACTGCCAGAAGAGGTGGTGGAAGCAGGCACATTGGGAATATTTAGGAGGCATCTGGATGGTTACATGAATAGGGAGGGAATAGAGGGATATAAATCGAACAAGGGCAGAAGGGTTATCTTTTAGTTTAGTTAGGGAATGATGGTTGGCACAGGCTTGGAGAGCTGAAGGGCCTGTTCCTGTGCTGTACGTCTTTTACGTTTTTTAGTTCAAACACAAAGAAGAAACTCCTTGCTTTCTGTTTGGTTAAGAAAAGCAGTGGGCCAGTGAGTTACTTCATGCCTGGTGATCCACTTTGAATTTACACATTGGGGTTTGTGCAGGCTGGGGTAGGTCTGTGCTCAGCTGTAACAGGCCGGGGCACACGCTCATGTGGCAAAACCTCCAGGATTACCTCCAACCAGAGTGGCGCAGTCTCACTCTCCTGGGGGGAGGGGAGAGCAGCATGTGGAGAGACTCTGGGCATGAACGTGCGCAGGGGGATGATCCCGCCATCTTGTTTGCTTACCTCGCACGGTGAGAGTTGCGGTCGCTTCAACCATGCCCACACGGTTCTCCCCCACACAGGTAAATGTTCCCTCGTCACCATTGCTCACCCTCTTGATGCGCAAGGTGTTGTCTTCCTTGATGTCATACCTAGAGGTTGGAGAAAGATCCAATGTGAGATGATGCCTGCTGTTCCTTTATAGGCCTTTCATGTGAAGGTTTCCTCCTACAGACCTTTATAAAGATAATTCTCTACAAGCTCCCATAAAAATGTCCATTAATAACAATAACTGGATGTTATTCCCTAACTGGTGTCCTTGTATATCCATCATCAATAGCAAGCTTGTAGGTGTTGTAAAGAGAAAGCTTATGGCACAGGGTAGTGTCTCAGCCTCTGAGCCAGAAGATTGGGGTGGAGGGGAGGCTGGGAGTGAGTCCCACCTGTAGCTGAATGTGTTATATTGCTGTTACACAGTTAGAAAGGCCCTCATTGTAAAGAGTTTTGAGTTGAGAACCAAAGAAGTCTGACTGAGGATGTAACGGGGCCTTGATGAGACCACACCAGGAACATTGTGTCCACAACTGATCTCCTTATCCAAGGAAGGATGTGCTTGTCATAGAGCAAAGTCTCACCGGACTGACTCCTGGGATGACATGTTTGTCATACAAAGATAAATGAGGTCGACTGAGCCTGATTTCATTGGAGTTTAGGAGAATGATAAGGGATGTATCAAATTCTCATCGGGCTGAACAGATCGGATGCTATTTCCCCTGACTAAGGAATCCACCACAAGGTGTTACCATCTCAAGATATATGGTAGGCCCTTTTAGACTGAGATGATGAGGAAAACCTCACTGAGTGAGGAGTGAACTTGTGGAAGTCTCTGATGCAGACAACTGTGGAGGCCAAGTCACTGAGTATGTTTAAGAAAGAAACAGATACATTTCTAGAGTCAGAGTCCTACAGCACGGCCCAAACTGATCCATGCTGACCAAAATGTCCGATCACGCTAATCCCATTTCCCTGCATTTTATCCATATCCTTCTAATTCTTTCCTATTCATGCCCAAAATGCCTTTTAAATGTTGTTAATGGAAGAGAGCACAGGAGTCTTACATTAAAATAGAGGGTTGGCTATGATCACATGAATGGTGAAATACACTTAGACCATAGAACATAGAACAGTACAGCACAGGAATGGGGTCTTGGCCCACAATGTCATGTTGAACATCAAGCCAAATTAAACTAATCCCTTTTGCCTGTCCTTGGCCTTGCTGACCCAATGTTATGTTCTTAGTGGGTCTTCATGAGGATTAATTATGGTTTTATGGTCATCATCATTATGCATTGGTGGAATTTGACTTCATGGCCCCAGAACACTAACCTGGTCCTTTTGGATTACTAGTCCAGTGATATTATCATAACACCACAATATCCAGTTGAGATATTACACTAAAGCCCTACGTGACCCATGAGGTGGGAGTATTTGATCCATTGGCTCTGTCTTGAAGAAGATCATGGGAGTTCTTCCCAGTGTCCTGGCCACCTCTCCCTCCATCAACACAATACTGCAGATTATCTGATCATTATCACATTGCTTACATCAGAACATGAGGAGGCCATTCAACACAATGAGTTTGTAATGATTTAGTAAGGTCATGGCCAATCTGTGAACCAGCTCCATTAGGGCCCTTGATACATAGTCCTTCATCCCTTTGGTTAACAAAAATGAATTAATCTCAGATTTAAATTTAATGGTTGATTGAGTACAGATCGCTGTTTGTGGAAGAGAGTTCCAAACTTGTGCATTGATGTGTTTCCCAATTACTCACCGTTTTGGTGATAGGCCCCTCTTTTAATCTTCCTGCCAAAATGCACAACTTCATATTTTTCTACTTATTCATCATTCATTCTTTATTTATGTCTTACTTCATTATCATTTCTCATTTCTCAACTGCTTCCATATCTTGGTTCCGTGAAGTGAGGCCATTCTTCTGTATTGTGCTAATACCGTCACTAACTGACAGAGCTTCCCCTCCACCATTTACTATTTCCCTGTCATTCCTAGATGCCCTGTGCACTCGAAGATTTAGATCCTAGTCCAGATCATTGTGCAACCATATCTCTGCAATGGCTACCAGACTGTACCCACTCATTTCCACTGGCCATCTCTCTTCATCTGATATATTTTGAATGCTCGATGTGTTCAAATGCAGAGCATTTGGTTACATCCTTTTATTCTCGATATAAATTCTAGTCTTATTAATTTGTTGGTTCTTAGATTGATCCTCTTGATCCTTTTCTGTCGCAGGCTGTTTCTCATTTATCGTAGTAATAACATTCTTTTTAACCTTGACTCACGTCTTTTAATCACCACTTTCCACAGTTGATTCCTTACCGCCACTGTTCAATTTAATGTCCTCACTACTTCCCTAGTTATATGGTTGTCAAGAACACTAGCCCCGGCACAGTTCAGGCAGACACTCTGACCCATTTGGACAGACACCACTTTCCCCAGTACAGCAGCCAGATTTCCTTGCACCAGGACCCAATGTCTCCCACACCAGTCTTCCAGCCATGAATTCATCTCTCCAATCTGATTTGCCCTGTATGAATTTTCCTGTGACAAGGGAGATAACACAGATGCTGATTTGAGGTTCTGTTTCTCAATTTGACACCTCTCCCATCATTACCACCATGCAGATCCTCCTTCATTACCAGGTCTGATCCTTTGGTACCGACATGGATCCCAGTGACTGGATTCTCCCCTCCCACTGTTTGTTCCTCTCTAGCCCGTAGCAGATGTCCCAAACCCTGACATTGGGCAGACAACACAGCCATCTGGACGTACTTCTTTATTGCAGGGAATGGTGTCCATTCCCCTCACAACAGTGTTCCCTACTGCTATGACATCCCTCTTACTACCCACGCCCCCTTTCAGGAGCTTCCTGTACCATGGTGCGATGGTCACTTGGTTCATCCACCTAAAAGCCCCACTCTCATCCAAACACGCTGAAAGAATGTCAGACTTGTTGGAGAGTGGCAAAAGCTGAAGGTCTTACCCTCTGAGTGTCCTTCGCTGACTTGCTCACAGTCACACCCTCCTGCTCATGTACGCTGACCACTATCAAATGATCCAGCCCTAAAAGGTGTTACTGTCCCCGGTACAAAAAATCCAGGTAACTTTCTATCCCCCCCGATGCACCACTGCGTTTGTGTCACAAACCCTGAGCCAAACCTGTTCAAACTCAAACACTTCGTGCAGACATGTTTGCTCCAGACCAAATTAGCATCCAGGAACTCCCACATACTGCAACTGTGACACATCCTACCATCCTCAAAGTGTTGGAAGGAATGACTCAATCATTGTGTTCAACTATATATTTAGCTATGTTTTATATATTTGTTAACCTTACCACCAGCTGCTATACTATTCTCAACCTCAGGAATAGAATAAGCCTGAATCACAGACAGACACACCAATTAGCCACCTTCTTCTCTGATAGCAGAGTCAAAATCAATTTCTGGAGGGTGGAAAAAGTTTTGACACAAACAACAGAACCCTCTTTTTCACATCCTTAATTCCTGAAGTACTCAACTCTGTCATTCTATTCTAAGTAGCACTCAAGAGCTAAGTCACACTAAGTTGGCTGGTTTTGTATGCTCCTAACACAAAAGGTGTCAAAATCAATCTCAGCCTTTAATCTATTCAAATATCAGCATTGAGTGCTCTCTAAGGAAGATCAGCAGGTTCCTATCCCTAAACTGAGATTAAGCTATTGCATTTTTATTCCACATTTGACAGTCTCCTTGTCATTATGGTTCTTTTCAACTTTCTATTTCCAGATTACTTGAGCCCTGAATTCAAGTGTCCTGGGTGGAAGTTGAACACATGATCTCTTGATTATTATTCTGGAGGGACTGAAACACTTATTGCATCTCTGATAAACTCAGCACTGACCAAACCTCAAACTGAGAATTTGCCATGTCAGACACATTTGGACTGACGTTTGGGACAACATCTGCACATCAGGACAACAACAAGGGTTTACATTTATATAGCCCCATTCATATTGTTCAATAGAGACCCTTCACAGAAGAGCCATAGAACTAAGGTTGTGACATAAGTGGATATCTCATGACCAAAAGTGATGTCAGTTTTAAGGAATGTCTTAAGCAGAGGGGGAGCTAGAGAGAGGGAGATACAGGAAAGGTATTACAGTGCTTGGGAACCAGGCATCTTAAGACAGGGCCACTATTACTGGGGCAATTAAAACCGAGGGTGTACAAGAGGCTGGAACAACATAAAGGCATGCAGAGGAATGAAAATATCCAAACACAAGGAATTGAATTTTAAGATCTGGGCGACACCAGAACACACACCAGGGTCAGTTGGAGAGCTTGGTAGTTGAAGGGGGTTCAGGACCAGTTATGGAACAAGGTTTGGGTATCAGAATTTTCAATGACCTCCAGTTTGAAGTGAAAAGCCAGCCAGCAGTGACTGGCTGGAATGTACAGGGCAGGAACAGAGTGGGTGAGACAGTCGGATGGAATACTGGGGAATGCAGTCAGGATCTCATGGGCTGACAATGTTTTTCTGGATTATGATTGCTGCTGCCTTCACACAGAGTTGGGAGTGGAGGAAGTAGGTACAGGAGTAGGCCATTCAGCCCTTCTAACCTGCTCCAGCATGTGTTAAGCTCATGGCTGATCTGGTTTTAGTGTCAACGCTGCTCTCCTACCTGACCTCCACCGTTGTCAATCTCGAGCTTGTCTATATTCACACATAGAACCTTCACCAAGGAAGGAGGAGTCCACACAATAATGATCTTGTAAGAGACAAAAAAACACCTTCATCTCCAACAGAAAAGGAAAGGTCTTATTTTTAAACTGTTCTAGACTCTCCCAGAAGGGGAAGCATCTTCTCAGTACCTGCCCTGTTGAGTCCCCTCAGGAACTTATATGTGTCAATCAGGTTTTTCTCATTTTCTTAAACTCCAAAGGTAAAGGGGCCAAACTGTTCAATCCCTCATCTCCAAATTGCTTCTAAAGCAATCAGAGAGACAGAGACAAAAAGACTGCAGATACTGGAGGAACATTTTCATCTCTTGACACTGCCTGGCTTGCTGTGTTCTTCCAGCCTCCTGCCTGTCTACTTGAAAGCAATTACACCTGTTTTTGAACAGGAAGATCACAACTGTAGAATCCTGACAATGTGGAAGCAGGCCATTCAACCCACACTGACTGTTCAAAGATTATCCCACCCCTGTATTTTCCCATGGTCAATCCACCCTAACCTGCACATCTTTAGACTGTGGGAGGAAACTGGAGCACCCAGAGAAAACCCACACAGACTCAGGGAGAATGTGCAAACTCCACATAGAGAGAGTGGAATTGAACTCTGGGTCATTAGGACCATGAGGCAGCAGCGCTAACCACTGCCACCCTCTTCATGCTAACACGTCATGCAGTCCTGTATATTAAGGTTTTATACAGCTGCTGTAAAACATCCCAATTTTTATATTCCATTCCCCTTCCAACAAACGATAACATTCCATCTGCTGTACCTGCAGACAACTTTCCATGATTCATGGGTCAGAACACTTTCTCAAATTTCAGAAATCATTCGTGAGCCCAGAGTTGCGGCTGCAAACTCCTGCATTCGTAGCTAGCCTGCACAGAGGTTAAAAAAAAATCTCTCCCGAAGAAATATTCCCAAACTGCAACATGCACTCTCTCGGTTTAAAATGGTGAGCAAAAGATTCACTGATTGAAGACAAGGTGCTATCACAAGGTTGTGAATTGCTAATGTTGTAAGCAGTTAGGTGCAGTAATACCCTGCAGGTTGTTAGGTCTTTGGATTCAAATGCCAATCCCATTTCGGGTGATTTTCGTTTCAGGAAGAGCAGAGTGCTTTTCTGAGTGGATCATTGCTGCATTGTGTGATTAATGTTGCTTTCACAATGCAGTGATGAGAGTCTGTACAGGGTGGGTACAATTTGCAAACTGTAAGAGCGCCTGCAAACAAAGGCAGAAAAGGAAACTGCAGAGCAAATATGTTTTTCTCCTCCCTCTCACTCACCCTCTCACTAAAGACAAGAAAGGGCTTGCACTTATAGAATTCTCAGCATGACCTCAGGACGACCCAAAAGTGTGTTACAGCCAAAGAAGCACCTTTTGAAGCGCAGTCTCTTTTCAAATTCAGGGGACATTGCTGACTGGGCTGGCATTTATTGCCTGTCCCTAGTTACCCTTGAGAAGGGGGTGGGGGTGGTGAGCAGCCTTCTTGAACCGCTGCAGTCCATGTGCTGTAGGTTGACCTTAGGGAGGAAATTCCAGGATTTTGACCCAGTGACAGTGAAGAAACAGAGATGTATTTCCAAATCAGGAATTTGCAGGGGTGGTGTTCCCATGTACCTGCTGCCCTTGTCCTTCTAGGTGGAAGTGGTTGTGGGTTTGGAAGGTGCTGTCCAAGGATCTTTGGTGAATTTCTGCAGTGCATCTTGTAGATGGTACACACTGCTGCTACTGAGTGTCGGTGGTGGAGGGAGAGGGTGCTTGTGGATGTAGCATCAATCAAGCGGGCTGCTTTGTCCTGGATGGTTGAGCTTCTTGAGTGTTGTTGGAGTGGCTCGCATCCAGGCAAGTGGAGAGTATTCCATCACACTGCTGACCTGTGCCTGGTGGATGGTGGGCAGGCTCAGGGGAGTCAGGAGGTGAGTTACTTGCCACAGTATTCCTAGCTTCTGACCTACTCTTGTTGCTGCCTAACTTATTTAGTGATGAGAGTGTGTTGCTGGAAAAGCACAGCAGGTCAGGCAGCATCCAAGGAGCAGGAAAATCAACATTTCAGGCCAGAGCCCCTCATTTATTGAATGAGTCCAGTTCAGTTTCTATCTGTCTAATGGTAACCCCTTTGTTGCCATGGAAGAAATATGGCAACCAAGTAGCGCACAGCAAGCTCCAACTAACGTTAATGAGGTAATAACCAGAGTCAACATTGCTAGTCAAATAATATAAATTCCTCAAATATAGGGAAGTTAATATAAGAGAAAGTGAGGACTGCAGATGCTGGAGACCAGAGGTGAAAAGTGTGGTGCTGGAAAAGTGCAGCAGGTCAGGCAGCATCTGAGGAGCAGGAGAATCGACGTTTCCGGCATAAGCCCTTCTTCAGGAATGAGGATGATGTGCTAAGCGGGCTGAGATAAAAGGTGGGGGTGGGGGAATTTGGGGGAGGGGCGCTGGGAATACCCTCACCTCCTTTGGAAGGAGGTGAGGGTGAGGGTGATAGGCCGGAGAGGGGGTGGGGGCGGAGAGGTCGGGAAGAAGATTGCAGGTCAAGAGGGCGGTGCTGAATCCGAGGGTTGGGACTGAGATAAGGTGGGGGGAAGGGAAATGAGGAAGCTGGAGAAATCTACATTCATCCTGTGTGGTTGGAGGGTTCCTTTGCAGAAGTTGAGGTGCTCTTCCTCCAGGCGTCGTGTGGCCAGGGTCTGGCGATGGAGGAGGCCAAGGACCTGCATGTCCTTGGCAGAGTGGGAGGGGGAGTTAAAGTGTTCAGCCACTGGATGGTTGGGTTGGTTGGTGCGGGTGTCCTCTGGGACACCCACACCAACCAACCCAACCGCCCCATGGCTGAACACTTTAACGACCCCTCCCACTCCGCCAAGTTAATATAGGCCATGGGATCTTCTATTTCTCGATGTGAGCAGAGTCAGTGGCCTTGGTTTGACGTTTCAAATGAAAGACCGAAATGCTGTGTGGTAACATTTCCTATCTCCACAAAGTAAGATTTATTTTAAAATCATGAAGGGGGAGGATTACAGTGAAGCTTGTACATCTGGTGAACAAGGTCAGTTTATTCCTATCAAAATGGAGAAGTCTGGTGTTTGAACTCCTGGTGCTCGGTTCAAACACAGCTCAAGGTGAGAGCGAGTGCAGAGAGGGATCATCATTTTATTTCAGACAGCTGAGGTGTGCGTGGGTAACTGCTGACAGACACACATGAGGCACAGAACAAAACACGAGCGGTTAGGAAACACACTTAATCAGTGGCTTTTTGTCTGATGGACAAAGTGCTGAGCTTGCTATGTAGGCGATGGAGTGTAATTACAGGACAGGAGGAAAATTGCAGATCAGGTAATACACATTAAAAAAAAACATGTTTTAAACGCAGACTCTGCTGAAATTACTAGCATTTCTGCTCCCACATTGGAAGCTGACATTGTGAAATATAGCTCAATTAACCCTTGGAGGACTGGACCAGCAGAGTGCAACCCATCATTTCAGAGTATAATTGGACATTTCCAAAGTCCAATGGAGGTGTCTTTGAATGCAGCTGTGTTTTCAGACAACCTTTTATATTTTAACTGTTGCCCTCACAGCACCAATCATCCACTCGGGGTGGCACAGTGGCTGAGTGGTTTGCACTGCTAGCTCACAGCACCAGGGATCCAAGTTTGAATCCAGCCAGTCTGTGTGGAGTTTGCACGTTCTCCCTGTGCTGACAAGAGTTTCCCCCGGATGCTCTGGTTCCTCCCACAGTCCAAAGATGTGCAGATTAGGTGGATTGGCCAAGCTAAAATGCCCATAGTGTTCAGGGATTTGTAGGCTAAGTGAGCTAGTCATGGGAATTGCAGGATGATAGGGGGTGGGTCTGGGTGGGATGCTCTTTGGAGGGTCTGTGTGGACCGGAGGGGCTGAATGGTCTGCTTCCAGACTGTAGGGATTCTATGATTTCACCTGCAAATGTGACTCCTTTTTTGCAGCACTGCCCCAGGGCTATCCTCTTGGGTCCAGCTGAGCAAGGTACTTAGAGTCATAGAGCTGTCCAGCATGGAAACAGACCCTGTGGTCCAACCCGTCCATGTCGACCAGTTATCTCAACCCAATCTAGTCCCACCTGCCAGCACCCGGCCCATATCCCTCCAAACCCTTCCTGTTCATATACCCATGCAAATGCCTTTTAGATGTTGTAATTGTACCAGCCTCCAGCACTTCCTCTGGCAGCTCATTACATACACGTACCACCCTCTGCGTGAAAAGTTGCCCCTCAGGTCCCTTTCATATCTTTCCCCTCTCATCCTAAACCTATGCCCTCTAGTTCTGGACTCCCCCACCCCAGAGAAAAAACGTTGTCTATTTATCCTATCCATGACCCTCATGATTTTATAAACCTCTGTAAGGTCACTCCTCAGCCTCCTATGCTCCAGGGAAAACAGCCCCAGCCTATTCAGCCTCTCCCTATAGCTCAAACCCTCCAACCCTGGCAACATCCTTGTAAATCCTTTCTGAACCCTTCTCTAAGTGTAAGCCTGGACAGTAAGATATTGGACTGTGAAAGGGATATCACAGTTGACCCTGAAGCCTGCTCTCATTGGCATCCTTCAGAGATGCACCATCCAATTTACCAGATGGAGTCATAAATTAAATAATCCAAACGACAATGACACTGAGACCAATGATTGGGACCACGGTGCTGTCTTTGTAACATCACTGAACCAGCAAGCCAGCAATACAGGTTAATGTTCAGAGGTCACGGCTTCAAGTCCCACTGTGGCTGGTTTTTTTTTGTACATTTAAAATGGTTCGGAGATGTTATGGAACACCTCTGGAGCACGAGTTGAACCCAGATATCCTAACCCAGTGATAGGGCACTACCACTGCACCCTTTCATCTCTGCTGGTGGAATTTCAATTCAATTAATCAATAAATAAATCAACATTTCAAAGTTATTCTCAGTAAAGACCATTATTGGGCTCATGTCCCACCTTTTCTGGAGGTGTGTGGTAACATCTCGGAGAAGGCAGAAGTGGGTATTGCAGATGCTGGAGATTAGAGTCTAGATTAGAGTGGTGCTGGAAAAGCACAGCAAGTCAGGCAGCATCCGAGGAGCAGGAGAATCGACGTTTCAGGCAAAAGCCCTTCATCAAGAATGAACCCTTCATTCCTGAGCAAGGAAATCCAGATTCAATTTCCAATTGGCTTGAACATGTGGTATAATGTCAGATTGACATTTGTTTTCGCTAGGAAAAGCTGAAATTATCATCAGTTGGTGTAAAGACCCACCTGGTTCACTTAATACCCTTCAGGAAATGAAGTCTGCCATCTTTACCTGGGCTGGCAGATCCATGCAGAGTGTCTTTGGGGTTGATGGCATCACTGGCTGGGCCAGCATGTATCACCCACCTCTAATTACCGAGAAGTAGTTGAGAGTCAATCACATTGCTGTGGTCTGGAGTCACATGTAGGCCAGACCAGGTAAGGATGGCAGATTTCCTTCCTTAAAAGGACATGTGAATGAGATTGGTTTTAACAGAGGTTATGTGGGCACCATTAGGATGGCTTTTGTTTTGTTCATATGCCATAGTGGGATTTGAACCCATACCCCCGTGACCTGAATGCATTTGGACTTGTGCACACATGTGCCTGGGATTGTGTTTAACCATGTCTGAGTGCTTTCACGTGTGAATGTGTTTTGGTGTGCATTTGTGTGCATGTATTTCTTTATGCATGTGTAACGCAGGTTTAAGGAATACATGCGTCAAGCGTGTTCCCATTTATAGTTGTCTAAGAATGTTTAAATGTGAATTAGTGCTTGCAAATGTGCACATGTGCATCATTCATATGGGCCTGTGTGTGCATACATGTGCACATGCATGTACATACATTGGGCAGCACGGTGGCACAGTGGTTAGCACTGCTGCCTCACAGCGCCAGAGACCCAGGTTCAATTCCTGACTCAGGCAACTGACTGTGTGGAGTTTGCACATTCCTCCCACAGTCCAAAGATGTGTAGGTCAGGTGAATTGGCCATGATAAATTTCCCATAGTGTGAGGTAAATGTAGGGTAACAGGTGGGTTGCGCTTCGGCGGGTTGGTGTGGACTTGTTGGTCCGAAGGGCCTGTTTCCACACTATAAGTAATCTAATACATGCATGTGTTAAGCAGGTCCAAGGAGTGCATTTGTACATGTGGGTTTGCCTGTGCATTTCCTTGTATGTGTACCCGGGTAAAGATCCCCATGTGTACAGCAACACAGTGCCTCAGTGGTCAGCACTGCTGTCTCACAGCACCAGGGACCCAGGTTCAATTCCAGCTTCAGGTGACTGCCTGTGTGGAGTTTACACCTTCTCCCTGTGCAGGCTGGGGGAAATGTGGGGTTATGGGAATAAGGTGAGGCCTGGGTGGGGTGCTTGTCAAAGAGTCAGTGTAGATACGATGGGCTGAACAACCTCTTCCTGCCCTGTAGGGATTCTATCTGATGTTTTTCTGTCTGTGTATGAATTTGATCACATCCAGGTATATGCCTTCCTATATTTAATACAATCCGCTTGCAGCTGGCAAGAGGAATCTGAGGAGGAAGAAACCCACCTTTGCATGCTGAGGGACAAAAAACACCCTTAGTGCTTTGCTGCATCCGACAAACCAAATCACTGAAGCATTATTTCAGAGTTGTGTAATTCAGCACAAGTGATTCCAGTGTTGTTTCTGGAGGCGGCTGGTTCAGGTCTACACTCTGCCCTCTCTCTCACCCTCCTCGCAGCACAGGCCTGGTCTACCGACTTGCACAGACTAATTACTTTTCTCAAACACCACCACAAAGAAACTCCTTATTCATACCATGCACTAGCACAGATGCCTGCAGCACTTTAACATATTTCCTGGTCTATAATGCGCTCTGCTTCCTCTAGAGATTGGAAATGAAGGACTAGTTTTCAGGAATTCTCTGAGGTACCACAGCTGCTGAAGGCCCTCATTCTGGGTCCTGTTCTGAACCACACTGCCAGAAAGGGTCCACAGTTTGATTCCCACTCTTTCCTGCCCTTCTCAACCTAGGGGCCAACTGCTGGCTAGTCTCTCTGACAGACTCAACCCAATTTGCCCACTGTGGTCGAGCAGCCTTGCACAAAGTAAGATTCCTCTCGCAGAGAGTGGGGGGATTTACTGGTGAGACGTTCTGAACCACACTGCCAGAAAGGGTCCACAGTTCGATTCCCACTCTTTCCTGCCCTTCTCAACCTAGGGGCCAACTGCTGGCTAGTCTCTCTGACAGACTCAACCCAATTTGCCCACGATGCACACTGTGGTCGAGCAGCCTTGCGCAAAGTAAGATTCCTCTCGCAGAGAGTTGGGGGATTTACTGGTGAGACGTTGTTGTAAGGCAGGCAGAGCTAAGAGGCACAGAGCAAACCAAATGGTTGAAAATTTGTTTGGGTTTATGTTGTGTAGTTTCTGAGTATTGGTTTCCCAACGAGCTCAAGTGCTTTTAGGAACGAAAGGCACAACTGACTCCTCAATGATTGTATTTCAAAAATACGGGGAACACTGAACCAACCCCAAGTCTATGGGAGGTAATGGCCTGGTGGTATTGTCGCTGGATTATTAATCCAGCAATCCAGGTGATGCTCTGGGGGTTTGGGTTCGAACCCCACCTAGCAGCTAGTATGATTGGGTTTTAATAAAATCTGGAATGAACTTTTTCACGCAGAAGGTGGTGTGGGTAAGGAATGAGCTGCTAAAGGAAGTGGCGGAGGCTGGTAAAATTACTACATTTAAAAGGCATCTGGATGGGGATATGAATAGGAAGGGTTTCGAGGGATATGGACCAAGTGCTGGCAAATGGGACTAGATTAATTTAGGATATCTGGTCGGCATGGACAAGTTGGATCTAAGAGTCTGTTTCCATGCTGTACATCTCCATGATTCTAATGATGACCATGAATCCATTACTAATTGTCAGGCAAAACCCATCTAGTTCACTAATGCTCTCTAGGGGAGGAAACAGCCACCCTTACCTCGTCTGGTCTACACGTGACTCCAGACCCATAGCAATGTGGTTGACTCTCAGTTGCCCTCTGGGCAATAAATGCTGGCCTGGCCAGTGACACCCTCAACCCGCGAATGAATAAAAAAATATAATCCCACCACATCAATAGGATGCTGCCAGCTTATGAACTCAACAATCAGAGAACATACCTCAGGTTTAGCAGGAATAGACAGCAGTTATAAGGCCAATGATCATGAATATTCCACGGTAGATTAGGATGGCCTTGAAATGACATTCCTGGAATGAGTACTCAACTAAGGGACTTAATGGGAAGAAGCTGCTACTGCACCTCAAGGAACAGAGAATTTTAAGAAGAGATTTTAAAAAAAAAGTATCCATAACTGTAAAGGGTTCTGATTGTGTAAGTAAGGGGACTGTGTTTTCTTTGGCAGCAGAGCTGCTAACCAGAGGGTACAGAATTAAGGGAACAGAGAAAAGTCAGTTTTTTTTAAACATTGAGTTGTTATAGTCTGGAATGCAGTGCCTGCAGGGAAATAGAATCTGATTCAATGGGAACTTTCAAAAGGGAATTGGATAAATACTTGAAGAGGAATTAATTGCAGAGCTGGGGCTCAGGAGAAGAGGAGCGGGATGAATTGGATATCTATTGCAAAAGAGGCACCAGGGGTTGGCACTACTATTCAGTGATTCTATAACGCAGGCAGGAAACTCAGGCAATTTTCCAGAGATCGTTCTTTTTGCAACCTTTCTCTCTGGTAGGCAGGTGGTGAGACAGTCGAGAGTGTGGTGCTGGAAAATCACAGCAGATCAGGTAGCATCTGAGGAGCAGTAAAATCAATGTTTTGGGCAAAGCACTTCATCAGTTTGGACGGCACGGTGGTTAGCACTGCTGCTTCACAGCGCCAGAGACCCGGGTTCAATTCCCACATCAGGCGACTGACTGTGTGGAGTTTGCGCATTCTCCCCGTGTCTGCGTGGGTTTCCTCCCACAATCCAAAAATGTGCAGGTCAGGTGAGTTGGCCATGCTAAATTGCCCATAGTGTTAGGTGCAGGGATAAACATAGGGGAATGGGTCTGGGTAGGTGCGCGTCGGTGTGGACTTGTTAGGCCGAAGGGCCTGTTTCCACACTGTAAGTAATCTAATCTAATCAGGAATCTGGCCCAAAACGTTGATTTTCCTGCTCCTCGGATGCTGCCTAACCTGTTGTACTTTTCCAGCAACACACTCTCAACTCTGATCTCCACCATCTGCGGACTTCACTGTCTCCAGGTTGTGATACAGTCTCAATCCTACTCCCGCAGGTGAGACCTTTGGGTGAACTAACTACATGGGGCATCTCGTGATTGAGTCATAGAGATGTACAGCATGGAAACAGACCCTTCGGTCCAACACGTCCATGCCGACCAGATATCCCAACCCAATTTAGTACCACCTGCCAGCACCCGGCCCATATCCCTCCAAACCCTTCCTATTCATATACCCAACTAAATGCCTTTTAATGTTGCAATTGTACCAGCCTCCACCACTTCCTCTGGCAGCTCATTCCATACAAGTATTACCCTCTGCATGAAAACGTTGCCCCTTAGGTCTCTTTTATATCTTTCCTTCTCACCCTAAACCTATGGCCTCTAGTTCGGAACGCCCCCACCCCAGGGAAAAGACCTTGCCTATTTATCCTATCCATGCCCCTCAATTTTGTAAACCTCTATAAGGTCACCCCTCAGCCTCCAGGGAAAACAGCCCCAGCCTGTTCAGCCTTTCCCTATAGCTCAAATTCTCGAACCCTGGCAACATCCTTGTAGATCTTTTCTGAACCCTTTCAAGTTTCATAACATCTTTCCAATAGGAAGGAAATCAGAATTGCATGCAATATTCCAACAGTGGCCTAACCAAAGTCCTGTACAGCCACAACATGACCTCCCAACTCCTGTACTCAATACTCTGACCAATAAAAGAAAGCATACCAAACGCCTTCTTCACTATCCTATCTAACTGCGACTCCACTTTCAAGGAGCTATGAACCTGCACTCCAAGGTCTCTTTGTTCAGCAAAACTCCCTAGACTCCATCTGCCACTTCGCAGCCCATTGGCCCATCTGGTCAAGTGTTTAGATCAGAGTGGTACCGGAAAAGCAGAGCAGGTCAGGCAGCATCCGAGGAGCAGGAAAATCAAAGTTTCAGGCAAAAGCCCTTCATCAGGAATAGAGGGGCTGTATTCCTGATGAAGGGCTTTTGCCCGAAACATCGATTTTCCTGCTCCTCGGATGCTGCCTGACCTGCTCTGCTTTTCCAGCAGCAATCTGATCTAAACTCTGGTTTCCAGCATCTGCAGTCCTCACCTTTGCCCATCTGATCAAGATCCTGTTGTAATCTGAGGTAATATTCTTCGCTGTCCACTACACCTCCAATTTTGGTGTCAGATCCTGTAGCTTATCCGATATTCCAACATGATGCTCACATGTGCATGGATAGCAATTACAAATGGAAATCTTGGCTGGGTTAATTAACGCTGGAGCACTGAGGGTTAGCTCCTGCACGCTGACATTTAGCTTAGCATTTCTTGGGGAAGGGGGCTTATGGAAGGTGGTGAGGCAGAGCTTTGAACCTTCCTGATTGACAAGGAACCTTAGATAGAGTCAGAGTCTAAAACAGGTCCTTCAATACAACCAGTCCATGCCAATCATCATCCCAACCTAAACTAGTCCCACCTACTCGTGCCTGACCCATATCCCTCTAAGCTTTTCTCATTCATGTCCTTATCAAAATGTCTTTTCAATGTTTCAAATCCCTACAGTGTGGAAGCAGGCCATTTAGCCCATCAAGGACACACTGACCCTCCAAACAGCATGCCTCCCAGACCCACCTTCCTGCTCTATCCCTATAATCCTGCATTTTCCATGACTAGCCCAACTAGCCTACACATCCCTGGACATTATGGGCAATTTCCCATGGTCAATCCACCCTAACCTGTACATCTTTGGATTGTGGGAGGAAACCGGAGCACCTGGAGGAAACCCACAGACATGGGAGAACGTGCAAACTCCACACAGACTGAGGTGAGAATTGAACCCCGGTCTCTGGTACTGTGAGACAGCAACGCTAACCACTGAGCCACTGTGCTGTCCCCTGCAACTATGACTGTCCCTACACCCAGCAGCTCCTCCAGAAGTCCATTCCACACACGAACCACTCGCCGAGTAGAAAAAGTTCCCTACATGTCTTTTCTGAATCTTTCTCCTCCCCGGGCTATCTCATTCACTGGCAGTAGGAAGGAATCGTAATGGAGCTGCTAGTGCAGTCACGAAAGGGTTAAGTGGCAGTTCAGTGCTTGAAAAGTTATCAGATCATCTGGGAAAAAATCATTTGCCTTCAATTTAAAAACATGAATTGCTGCCCAGATGCAGCTCAATACTAGTGGAAAAATGCGAATTTGATTTGCCACAGGGCAGCCGTGTGTGCTAACTTATTTCCACGAAATGCACTCTAAAGTAGGGCCCTCTTTGTATTTCATCATAGCTTTTACATTGGACAAAGGTAATCACTGTGTCACATTCAGAAGGTATCATTCCCTAATTCTCATACTGACTGTTTCAGTGGTAGCCCCTGTGCATTTTGTTAGTTCATTCATGGGATGTGTGTGTTGCTGGCTAGACTAGCATTTACATCCCATCCCTAGTTGCCCCTTGAGAAAGCGGGGGTGAGCCACCTCCTTGAACCGCTGCAATGGTTGACCCACAATGCTGCTGACCAGTCTCCGCATCCAATACATCATCCTTAAACACTTCTGCTGACTCCAACTAGACTCCACCACCAAGAACATCTTTCCCTCCCCACCCCTCTCTGCCTTCAGCAAGGACCATTCCCTTTGACAGTCTTTGGTTTGCACCACTCACCCCACCAACCCCGAAACTCCCAAGTACCTACCCTTATGACTGTAGAAATATGATCTCAGATGACCTGCTTTACTTTTCTAACTCATTCAACAGAAGTTGGATGTGAATTAACAGACAAATTGAAAGTCATTATAAACTAAAAGTCACACACTGGAAAAGATGCAAAACCTGCCAGTTCACCACTCCCCTCACCTTCATCCAGGGCCTAAGCTGTGCTTCCAGGTGAGACAGAGGTTCACCTGCCTCTCCTCCAACCTGGTTTACTGCATCAGGTGCACCCGGGGAGACTGAACGTAAACTTAGGGAATGGTTCACTGAGTACCTCAGCCAGGTCTGCAGGGGCTGATCGGACCTCCTAGTCACTGCCCATTTCAATTCCCCTTCCCACTCCCTTTCCAACATGACCACCCTCAGCCTCCCCCATTGCCACAATGAATCACACCGCAAATTGGAGGAACAACACCTCATCTTCTGCCTGGGCAGCCTACAGCCCAGAGGACTCAACATTGAGTTCTTCAATTTCATATAACCTCCCTGCCCATTCCATGACTCCCTTGTCAGTCCCTCCCCCTCCCTTCCACTCCTCCCAGCCACCAATCGGATTCATCCCTCCTATTGACCAACCAGGTCATACCTTCTACCCGTCTTCACCTATCCCCACTTTATCACCCTGCCCCCTCCCCACCCGCTTTATCTGCAGCTCCCCCCACACCCACCCCCAGTCCTGAAGAAAAGTTACACCCAAAATGTCGACTTCTCCACCTAGCCTGCTGTGTTCTTCCAGCCTCTGCTTGTCCACGAAGGAATTTGACCTAGCGACAGTGAAGGAACAGAGAAATATTTCCAAGCTAGGAAGGTGAGTGGTTTGGACAAGAGCTTGCTGGAGTGATGCTTCCCATGTATCTGCTGCTCTTGTTTTTTCAAATATTATCAGTTATGGGGTTGGGAGGTGCTGCTCAAAGAGTCTTAGTAAGTTACTGCAGTGCATCTTGTAGATAGTACATACTGCTGCTCCTGAGCATCGGTGGTGGAGGGAGTGGATACTTGCAGCTGTAAATCAAGTGGGCTACTTTGTCCTGGATGATGTCAAGTGTCTTGAGTGACTCAACATGTCTAAATGTGATATACACACACACACACACACACACACACACACACACACAGCATATAACTGACCAGCTCACACCCCTGTATATGCCATGTTAGATATATTTGTAGAGGTTGGACAAAAGATGTAGAACAGCATTCCAGCACTATCACTGAAAAGGAAGGGATGAGAAAAACCCAGCCTAATCTTAAAATGGTTAACAGCAAAGCAGAGAAGCAGGTGTTGCGAAAACCACAGACTTTAACACAGAGACCTTCCACTCAGTTAATCTGGCAATTAAAATCGCAGGATGTTAAACCTCAGTGAACTTCAGACGCCCATACTTTTACCATCACAGATGTCTGCCATTGCAAAGCTGACAGCATCCACCTGGAATCTAAACAGTGCCACATTATCAGAAATTTTGCTACATTCCTGATTCACTTGTTGTAGATCATGCTGGTTACTGGCACATGGCCCTGTTACCTTTCCTGAGCTACAGGATTATCTGCAATCTATCATCCTGTTTTAGCAGAACCAACCAGCAGCGTGTGAGAACTGACATTCCCTTCAAAGTTACAAATTTCTTTCAAATTCAAAGGATCATCTTTCCCTTCAATCTCAGATGTTCTTTTCCTCAAGAATGTTTTCCTTATCAAGATTTGGGATGTTGGTATTATCAACCACTCGAGCATGGGGTTAGAATCAGAGTAAAGCGCTCTCTCCTCTTTTAAACTGAAAATAATAATCTGTCTACATCGTCCATATTAGTGGGGAACAGCCCAGATATGATACAGACTGAAGCTCCATCGGTGCTTTTAAACTGAAAGTAAAGCTTCCTATATTCTGTTAGAACAAAAATAAAGCTCCCTCTACACTCCCAGGACAGTTACAGCATGTGGTTCAACACAGAGTAAAGCTCTCTCTACACTGTCCCCATCAAGCACTCCCAGGACAGGGACAGCACAGGGTTAGATACCACGTGGGCAGCACAGTGGCACAGTGGTTCGCACTGCTGTCTCACAGCGCCAGAGACCCAGGTTCATTTCCTGCCTCAGGCGACTGACTGTGTGGAGTTTGCACATTCTCCCAGTGTCTGCGTGGGTTTCCCCTGGGTGCTCCGGTTTCCTCCCACAGTCCAAAGATGTGCAGGTTAGGTGAATTGGCCATGCTAAAATTGCCCCTGGTGTTAGGTGAAGGGGTAAATGTAGGGGGATGGGTCTCGGTGGGTTGCTCTTTGGAGGGTTGGTGTGAACTTGTTGGGCCGAAGGGCCTGTTTCCACTGTAAATCATCTAAAGCTCTCTCTGCATTGTCCCAAATCAAACCCTTGCAGAGCAAGTAAAGCAGAGGGTCAGATATTGAGTAAAGCTCTCTCTACACTATCCCCAATAAATACTCCAGAATGGGTACAGCATGGGGTTTACAGACAAAGTAAAGGTCTCGCTACACTGTGACCATCAAACACTCCCAGGACAGGGACAGCATGTGGTTAGATACAGAGTGAGCTCTCTCGACATCAAGCACTTGCAGGACAGATATAGCACAGTGTTACATATGAACTAAAGCTCATCCTATACTGTCCTCACCAAACACTCCCAGGACAGATACACCACATGTGGAGTGAAGGACCCTCTACACTGTCCCCATCAAACACTCCCAGGACATGGACAGCACAGGGTCAGATAGAGAGTAAAGGTCCCTCGACACTGTCCCAGGCATGCCCGGAGCAGAGAGTTGTTCGATTTTGTGATTATGATGATTTGGGAAGATTTCTTAATTTGCTTTTAGGACACTGTGATTGTTCATGAATGCAGATTGATTGCAGCCTCAGGGAACAGAATGCTCAGTGAGCCCTCAGCAACAATCATTTTGAATCGTTGGGGAAGTAAGAGATTCCCCTCAGTTAAATCCACAAACCTGCCCCTGGCAACATCAGTGTCGTCCTTTCTCCAGCGCACCGTGGGCTGTGGGTCCCCTTGAACCTGGCAACGGAACTCGACGGAATCGTTCTCCAACACCACCTGGTTTATGGGTCTTCTGATGAAGATTGGGCGTTCTAGGTAACAGCAACGTGAAAAACACAAAGACAAAAACATACGAGTCAGTTGTGAATCAAGAGTGGAATTGGAGGTGAGTCAACTACCAGTAATTTGCTACATGACTGCCTTGCAGTCACAGAGAATGCCCCTGATAATTAACTTCTTTTATGAAGAGATTAACATGATTCGAATCACCTGCACCGTTTGGTTACACGGTTTAATCTCCCACAAGGGGAATCCACTTTTGCACTCAGATAAAACACATTACTCTCACACCCACTTTTGCATCTATTAGCAATTTGTGACCTTCAACCCTGAGCTACTGAAGTCACAATTTTACCTTGCTTCCCATCTTAGTCACAATCACAGGAATATGGAATAGGAGAAGGCCATTCGGCCCATCCAGACTGTCCACCATTTAACTGGCTGATCTGTGGCTTAATTCCATAGACCAGCCTTTGGCCCATATCCCCACGCTTTAAGAAAAAATTACGTATCTCAGATTTTAAACTAACAACTGATCTAGCATCCACTGTCATTTGTAAAAAGATTTCCAAACCTCTACCACCCTCTGTGCGTCTCTCCTGAATGATCTGGCCCTAATTCTCAGACCCCAACCAGTGGAAATAGTTTATCTTTAAAATGTCTGTCTTTTCCTGTTAATATCTTTCAAACTACAACCAGATCACCCTTAACCTTCTAAATTCTAAATTTGTATAACCACTCTTCATAGCACAGCCCCTGAAGTCCAGGTATTATTCTTGTAAACCTATTCCCGCCATGGCCAGTCTATCCTTCCTGAAGTGAGTTGCCCAGATCTGCTCACAGCACTCCAATTGACAGCAACAACGGGAGATTCTGACTGTTTCAAGCAAACTGAGACATCCAGTTTGAAAGTGTGTAACTTTAAATTGCCAGAGGGGACACCCAGAGAAAAAAGACTCCCACTTCATTACTTACAACACCAAAACAGGCCACTCAGCCCAAGTGGGACATGCCCAGGATTATGTTCCACCCAGCTGACTCCATTTCATTCCATCAGCCCCCTCCTTCCATTCACTTCCTTTCCTCCACCTGTCAGTGTTTATTTTCCCTTTGAGCGTATCCATACCAATCATCAGAATAGGCCCCTGGTGGTAACGCACTCCACATTCTGAAAATTCTTTGTGCGAAAGAAAAGTTCCTTCTGACTTCCTGATCCAATTCACTCGCTGCAATTTTATACTTGTGCAACCTTGGATTCGTCCTTGTGTATCCCTCACATCTCACCTCATCTAATCACCGTTCTGTCTTCGCTTTATCTTCGACGAGGAGTCCCAGGCTCTTCAATCTAGCTTCCCCCAACCACGCTTTTTGTTCTTCAAGTTCATCGAGTGCACAAATCCTCCTATTTCCCACCCCCCACCCCCACCACCCCCACCTTTGTGTCAGAGTACAGGCAGCAAGGCTTGTGAGCTATTTGACTGGAAGAGGCATCACATGGTTCAGATGAGTTAACTTGGCACCAGCTCTGGCCCATGAAGCTCAGTACTGGATAGGCCTTGTATCCATCATTTGTATCCCCCATAAAAGTCCTCATTTTGCAAATTCGCACAGGCAGATTTGTCAAAATGTCCCCCTCCAGCTTCCCTGAAAATGCTGGCTACATCTCTGCATATAGTTTTTCATACTATTTATCATCTTGCCTAAACAATTATTCCTCAGAAAAGCTCTTCACTCTTGGAGATATCTCAACCGTGCTGGTCTATGGCCTCACACAACATCCATCAGGCAAATATGCACTCTGTGAAGTACCAAAACAGGCCATTCAACCCAAGTAATTTATACTATCATCTCTCCTCTTCAGCTCATCCCTTAAGCTCCTGCAAAATCTTATTCCCCCGTGTGTCTCAATAAATGGTTCTGTATCATTCCCCTCAATCACTCTCCACATTCTCACCACTCCCTGGGTGCAGGTGTTCCTCCTGAACTCTCAGTTGGATTTATTCATCACAATCTGTGGCTATGCGGTTTAGCTTTGTTCCCTAAACCCACACCCAATTGGAAACATCTTGTCAACATAGAAAATAGAAGCAGGAATAGGAATGTTCCACCATTCAATATGATCCTGGATGGTCATCCAATTCAGTCACCTGTTCCCACTTTCTCTCCATACCCTTTGATGATTCTTCTCACTTCTTCCTTCTCAGCGTTTTCCTGAGCTCCCAGCCTCAGCCTGGACCCAGATTCCCAGCCTCAGCATGGAACCAGATTCTCAGCCTCAGCACAGACCCAGATTCCCAGCCTCAGCCCGGACCCAGATTCCCAGCCTCAGCCCGGACCCAGATTCCCAGCCTCAGCCTGGACACAGATTCCCAACCTTAGCCCAGACTCGGATTCCCGGCCTCAGTCCAGTCTCGGATTCCCAGCCTCAGCACAGACCCAGATTCTCAGCCTCAGCCCGCACCCAGATTCCCAGCCTCAGCATGGAAGCAGATTCCCAGCCTCAGCACGGAACCAAATTCCCAGCCTCAGCCTGGACCCAGATTCTCAGATTCAGTACTGACCCGGATTCCCAGCCTCTGCATGGACACAGATTCCCAACCTTAGCCCAGACTCGGATTCCCAGCCTCAGTGCGGTTTCGGATTCCCAGCCTCAGTGCAGACCCAGATTCCAAGCCTCAGTGCGGTCTCAGAATCCTAGCCTCAGTGTAGGCCCGGATTCCCAGCCTCAGTGTGGACTCGGATTCCCAGCCTCAGCCCGGGCCCGGATTTCCAGCCTCAGTGCTGACCCAGATTCCCAGCCTCACCATGGACCCGGATTCCCAGCCTCAGCCCAGATCCAGATTCCCAGCATCAGCACGGACCAGGATTCCCAGCTTCAGCGCGGACCCAGGTTCCCAGCCTCAGCATTGATCCGGACTCCCAACTTCAGTACAGACCTGGATTCCCAGCCTCAGCCCGGACCTGGATTCCCAGACTCAGGTTCCCAGCTTCAGCACAGACCCAGATTCCCAGCCTCAGGACTGACCCGGATTCCCCCAGCCTCAGCGCGGACTGAGATTCCCAGCCTCAGCACGGACCTGGTGTGGCTTCCTCTTGGTACAGCGCTGGCGATCTCTCAGTGGTCTGCAGTGATCCCCCAACCCAGCGTGATGATTTCTCAATGGCCCATGATGGTCTTTCAGTACACTGTGATAATCTCCCAGACCGTGGTGATCTCCCAGCCTGTGGTTATCTCCCGGCCCGTGGTGATCTCCCGGCCCGTGGTGATCTCCCGGCCTGTGGTTATCTCACGGCCTGTGGTTATCTCCCGGCCCGTGGTTATCTCCCGGCCTGTGGTTATCTCCCGGCCTGTGGTTATCTCCCAGCCCGTGGTTATCTCCTGGCCAGTGGTGATCTCCCAGCCCATGGTGATCTCACGACCTGTGGTTATCTCACGGCCCGTGGTTATCTCCCGGCCAGTGGTGATCTCCCAGCCCATGGTGATCTCCCGGCCTGTGGTTATCTCACGGCCCGTGGTTATCTCACGGCCCGTGGTTATCTCCCGGCCTGTGGTTATCTCCCGGCCAGTGGTGATCTCCCAGCCCGTGGTTATCTCCCGGCCAGTGGTGATCTCCCAGCCCATGGTGATCTCCCGGCCCGTGGTGATCTCACGGCCCATGGTGATCTCCCGGCCCGTGGTTATCTCACGGCCTGTGGTTATCTCACGGCCTGTGGTTATCTCACGGCCCGTGGTTATCTCCCGGCCAGTGGTGATCTCCCAGCCCATGGTGATCTCCCGGCCCGTGGTGATCTCCCGGCCCATGGTGATCTCCCGGCCCGTGGTTATCTCACGGCCTGTGGTTATCTCACGGCCTGTGGTTATCTCCCGGCCCATGGTTATCTCCCGGCCCATGGTGATCTCCCGGCCCGTGGTGATCTCCCAGCCTGTGGTGGGCTTTCGACCAGAAGGGGCCTCAACCATGGACTTCCAGCCTCATGGTGATTCAAGACCTGGTATGGACGCGGTTGGAAGGAGGGTATTCTCAACTTTTTGTTTCACTGTTTTTAAACGTATTCCTACAATCTTTAATGTGGGACTTTTTATTTCTTTTCTATTCTAATTTTTTCCTCAGAACTCGTACTAAAGAATCTGTACCTAGGAACCTTGTACCTAAGATGGTGCCATAACTTCAGTAAGGCGTTCGACAAGGTTCCCCATGGGAGACTGGCTAGCAAGGTTAGATCTCACGGAATACAGGGAAAACTAGCCATTTGGATACAGAACTGGCTCAAAGTTAGGAGTCCAGAACTAGAGGGCATGGGTTTAGGGTGAGAGGGGAAAGATATAAAAGGGATCTAAGGAGCAACGTTTTCACACAGAGGTGCGTGTATGGAATGAGCTGCCAGAGGAAGTGATGGAGGCTGGTACAATGACAGCATTTAAAAGGCATCTGGATGGGTGTATGAATAGGAAAGGTTTTGGAGGGATATGGGATGGGTGCTGGCGGGTGGGACTAGATTGGGTTGGGATATCTGGTCAGCATGGACAAGTTGGACCGAAGGGTCTGTTTCTGTGATTTATATCTCTATGACTCTAACACGTCTCTCTCCTCAGTAGCATAGCATGGAGTGAGGCTGTATGGGAGAAGGCCATTCTGCCCATCATACAAATGATATCTCTTTGGAAGACGAAAACCTGGAGTGGTCTCCCATTTCAACAAAGGATGAAACTGTAGTTTGAAGTAAAGCTTTTGAATTTTTTTCGAGAGGAGGACTTACCAAAGACAGTCAGTTCAGCAGGATCACTGTCCCTCTCGCCCACCATATTAGTCCCCACACAGACGTACATGCCAGCATCACTTCTCTTAGTGTTCGAAATCATCAATTTGCCTCCACGCACCTAAGTGACAAAAGGGAATACAACAAATAAATGGGGGCTGGCACTTCTCGTGGGTCACGATTTGAGACTCCTTGCCCTTTTGACTCCTTGTTTATTCCGACGGCCCCCCCTTGATCACACACCTTGACCAGAACAGCAATAAGGAAGAGGCCCTCAGTCATGTGGAGAGAGTGAAGTTGGCGATGTGATAGGGGAGACAAGATTCAATCGAGATGCTTAGAAAACGTTGGTTAAAATAAGCAAGCAGGAATTAATTTTGCCGTCAGGAAGATCAGTAAACAGTGGAAACAGGTTTAAAGATCTGATGAAAGAAGCTTCGGGATCTGAGAATCTGCCTATTTGACACTGAGGTTTGTGATCTCTGTTGTACTGTCATAAAGGACAATGGTAACAGATTATATCGCAACTTTCTAAACAAATCAGATAAATACTTGACAAGAGGAAAACATGCAGCATATCGGGCAGGAACAAGTGAGCTGCTGGAAGGAATTGGACCAATCAACAGAAACTGAGAATAATATGAAACAATGCACAATGAAGTTATTTTGTTTAACAAACTGAAGATTGGAGGTCCTAACATTCTTCACAAATCAACATCAAACACTCCCAGGACAGGGACAGCACAGGGTTAGATACAGAGTAAAGCTCCCTCTACACTGTCCCCATCAAACACTCCCAGGACAGGGACAGCACGGGGTTAGATACAGAGTAAAGCTCCCTCTACACTGTCCCCATCAAACACTCCCAGGACAGGGACAGCACGAGTTAGATACAGAGTAAAGCTGGCTCTACACTGTCCCCCATCAAACACTCCCAGGACAGGGACAGCACAGGGTTAGATACAGAGTAAAGCTCCCTCTACACTGTCCCCATCAAACACTCCCAGGACAGGGACAGCACGGGGTTAGATACAGAGTAAAGCTCCCTCTACACTGTCCCCATCAACACTCCCAAGACAGGGACAGCACAGGGTTAGATACAGAGTAAAGCCACCTCTACACTGTCCCCCATCAAACACTCCCAGGACAGGGACAGCACGGGGTTAGATACACAGTGAAGTTTCCTTTACACTGGCCCCATCAAAAACTCCCCGGACAGGGACAGCACAGGGTTAGATACACAGTAAAGTTCTCTCTACACTGTCCCCCATCAAACACTCCCCGGACAAGTACGAGAAAGGGTCAGATACAGAGTCAAGCTCCCTCACCTTGTTCTGACAGTGTGTTTCAGACCCAAACTCAGAAGGATATACTTGTACCTTGATGTGATTGATCTGTACAGTTGCCTGACCAACCATTCTGCCACCTCCCTGAGTCATGCTGTCTATTGAGCTAGAGTGGAGGACTGGCTTGTTCACTGAGCGTTTGCTAGCCAGAGCTGAGTGTAAACTGCCCAAAACCATTTCACAAAGACCCTCTTGCTGCAATGCAGCATGAGAGAGTACTACCCCAAATGTGAGGAACGCTATACCCTCCCAGCTCCATCAAGTGTCAGCACGCCAGATCTGATCGATTTCCCGAGAGAGAGCGAACACAGAACGCCTGCTCTGAGGTACACACCGTTATCCTCTCGTCCTGGTCATTAACGGGGATCTTGTCCTTCTTCCAGAAGATGGTTGGCTCTGGGTGCCCACGGGGCGGTTGGCATTCCATGATGGCTGGCTCACCCGCAGCAACAACCACATCTGTGGGATTCAGTCGGAAGTCATCCCGGAGCACTGCAATGGAGATTGAGAAGATTAAAGCAGCAGCACAAACTCAGTGGGGACCACCACAACAGAATGTGCACAACCGAGCACATCGGGTATTTGATCGAGTAAGCGGAGGAGGCCACTCAGCCCCTCACCATGTTCCCAGCATCCCACTGGATCCCGTCAGGGCTGTGTCTCAATCCCATTGTGAGGCCTTGCTCAATAACCTGTATCAGGAAACATTTACTCACACAAGTGCTAATCAAAACATGAAAACTCCCAAAACAGAGATGGATAATTCCTGTTGGGAAAAGGGTATTCATAAAATCCCTACAGTTTGGAAATTGGCCACCCCAACCCTCCAGAGAGTAACCCATCCAAACCCATTCCCCTAACTTACACATCCCTGGATACAATGGGGGAATTGAGCATGGCCAATTCATCTAAAATGCATATTGTTGGATTGTGGAAGGAAACCCACACAGACGCAGGGAGAACATACAATCTCCGCACAGACAGTCACCCAAGACTGGAATTGAACCCGGATGCATGGCGCTGTGAGGTAGCAGTGCTCACCACTGAGTCACCGTATATTAATGACTACAGAGCCAACAGAGTCGGTGAAATTATGTTACAGATTTCAACACTTGACAGAAGATTTAACATAGGCAAAAGTGAGGACTGCAGATGCTGGAAACCAGAGTTTAGATCAGAGTGGTGCAGGAAAAGCACAGCAGGTCAGGCAGCATCCGAGAAGCAGGAAAATCGACATTTCGGGCAAAAGCCCTTCATCAGGAAAGGGCAGAAGATATAACATGGCAACCAACAGCCCACCCTCTCATGCAGACAGAAAAACTCTATCAGTTTGACATTTTCAACTGAAGCCCCTATCTTCACCCTCCAAACAGCCCCCACAGCTTCATGGAGGGAAAGAATTCCCAAGTTCTACTTTGTGTGAAGACATGTATCCTGACTTTACCCTTCATTATCCCACTTTAAGCCATATCTTCTCGTTCTGAATTCCATAACCACCTGACAAGAATTGTCTGATAAGAATTCAAATTCTTCACCCACTTTACAGACATCAGACTGATCATTATTTAATTTTCTAAGGTCAAGAGAATACCATCCAACTCTCGCAAAAACAAGAGGCGGTGAAGACAATACAGAGCTGACTGGACTTTCCAGCTTCCGATCTTCTGCTATAATCCTGGTGGAGGTTTTGAGAAGGTCCCAGGGAAATGCTGTCAGCAGCTATCTGAGAAATATCTCTGAGGTCTCCGTCACTCTCTCACTGTTGCAACATTCATGGCAGGGGAGTCTTAGATAAGGTCAGTGAAAATTATTGGCTTATACCTTACAGAGACAGACACATTGAATACTCTGAAGACACACTGAATAGACCCTTAAACAGATGATTCAGCCGAACTAAAAATGTGAAGTTGACACAGTCATGAAGAATCATAAGGGCTGCTCTCTGTCACTCAGCAAGGATGAGAAAACAATGCCTTCATAACAGCCTCAGCCAATTCAGGAATTGAATCTATATTGCAGGCAACACGCTCCATCAGAAATCAACTGCCCAGCCAACTGAGCTAACCAACCATTGCATGGGCTTGCCTTGTTGCTATCCCTATATCGGGTCTTTGTTGTATCTCTGTCTCAGATATAGGCAGGGTCACAAGGTATTACAGAACTTTAATATTGCTGTAAAAAAAAGAGACTTGCTGTGGAACATATGAATTTGATACAAGAACAGGCTGTTCGGCCCCATGAGTCTGAACCGATAAGTTGTTGATCCACCGATGATCTAATGTGGCATCACAGCTAAATCTCAGAATATACCAAATACAGAAAATTATCATATTATCCTTCTGAGAGCTCACACTGACAGCTGAATTTTCTGTGTTAATACAATCACTAAATAATTATTTATCTCCAAATTTACATTTTCAAACATCTCTGTTTTAACACTCCCAGCTACTGAACAGGATTACATACAAAAGAAAAGTCAGAACTCGGAGCAGGAGGAGGCCATTCAGCCCTTCGAGCCTGCTCTGCCATTGATTATGATCATGGCTGATCTCATCTCAGCCACAACTCCACCTTCCTGCCCACTGTCCATAACATTTCAATCCATTACAATTTAAAACATTAAATTTATTCAGCGTTCCAACATCCACCGCAGTCTGAGGTCATGAATTGCACAAATTCACAACCCTTCAAGGGAAGTAACTTCTCATCTAAGTTTTACATTCGCTACCCCTAAGGTGAAACATCCTGCCTATGACTACTTTGACATCCACTTCAGTTTCTTTTCATTTGTGGGTCATGGGCATTGCCGATGGTCAGCATTTACTGCCCTTTGTATATACCTCAATTAGATCACCTCTCTAAAGCCCAGGATGGAGTTAGATACAGAGTGCAAACACCCTCTACACTGTCCCCATCAAACACTCCCAGGACAGGGACAGCATGGGGCTGGATACAGAGTAAAGCTCCCTCTACACTGTCCCCATCAAACATTCTCAGGACAGGGACAGCACGGTGTTAGATACAGAGTAAAGCTACCTCTACACTGTCCCCATCAAACACTCTCAGGACAGGGATAGCACAGGGTTAGATACAGAGTAAAGCTCTCTCTACACTGTCCCCATCAAACACTCCCAGGTCAGGGCCAGCACAGGGTTAGATACAGAGTAAAGCTCTCTCTACACTGTCCCCATCAAACACTCCCAGGACAGGGATAGTACAAGGTTAGATACAGAGTAAAGCCTCCTCTATACTGTCCCCATCAAACACTCCCAGGACAGGGCCAGCACAGGGTTAGATACAGAGTAAAGCCTCCTCTACACTGTCCCCATCAAACACTCCCAGGACAGGGACAGCACATGGTTAGATACAGAGTAAAGACAGCTTGAATCTGTCTTCATCAAACACTACCACGACAGGAACAGAATGGAGTTAAATACAGAGTAAACTGCCTCAACACTGTCCCCATCAAACACTCCCAGGACAGGGGCAGCATGGGGTTAGATACCGAGTAAAGCTCCCTCTACACTGTCTCCATCAAACACTCCCAGGACAGGGACAGCACAGGGTTAGATACCGAGTAAACATTCCTATGCACTTTAGTAAAAGCAATGTGCTGGAGATTTGAGTTAAAAACAACAAGTTACAATGAAGAGCCATATTGAATGCAAAATTTCTCTCTCCACACTGCTGCCAAACCTACTGATTTTCTGCAACATTTGTGTTTTTGTTCCACACAACACTGTATTTAGAGAATTAATTGACAGGATTCTAAACATTCCTGTCGCTGAAGAGAGCTTTAAATACATGCAAAACAACACTTGTTAAAACATGTACGGGCCAGGTTACATGTCAGTCAACTAAACAGTGCCTTGAATATCAAATGTGTTGTAGCATATTTTGCAGGCAGACATTTGGTGATTAGTTTTATTTATACCACAGAAATTACTATGCCAGTGAATATAAAGTTATAGTTTTGCTTGGTTTAATCAGAAATCACATTGAAGCCAAATTTCCTACAATGGTCCCTATTCTTCATAGACGTGATGTCATCGATCCAGCTCATTGTGCAGCAGTAATGGTTAAACGTGATCAACCACAGTCGAAATTGTTGTAACTGTATAATCAAAACTCCATACACACGTCAGCCTCCATCTACTATTGCAACTCAGACAATGTCATTCTCAATAAGCCATGTTACAATTCAGCTTTGTGTTCATGATCAAAAGGAATGGACACGTTCCCAAGTTTGAAAGTCAGGGTCAGGTTCAAGTAGCTACAAGGTGGTACCATGGCTCAGTGGTTAGCACTGCTGCCTTACAGCACCAAGGACACATGCTTGATCCCAGCTCTGGGTAACTGTCTGTGTGGAATTTGCAAATTCGCCCTGTGTCTCTTTGGTCTCCTCTGGGTACGCAGAAGTCCAGTCACAATAATCTCCTACCTGCATCCATCTATCACCATCTCAACTACCATTCACCCAGCCCCATGCCCACCCTCCTTCCTCTATATACTTCTGGGCTCCCCTCCCCAGTCCTGATTAAAAGTTTCGGCCTGAAACGTCGACTCTCCTGCTCCTTGGATGCTGTCTGACCTTCTGTGCTTTTCTAGCCTTCAGTATCGACTCCAGCCTCCAGTAGGTAAAAAACAATGACTGCAGATGCTGGAAACCAGATTCTGGATTAGTGGTGCTGGAAGAGCACAGCAGTTCAGGCAGCATCCGAGGAGCAGTAAAATCGACGTTTCGGGCAAAAGCCCTTCATCGGGAAGACGAATGGTCGATTTTCCTGCTCCTCGGATGCTGCCTGAACTGCTGTGCTCTTCCAGCACCACTAATCCAGAATCCAGCCTACAGTATGTGCAGTCCTTACTATCTCCAAGTCACTGCTCCTTCCTATTTTGTGTTAATGCATTAAGTCCAGACCAGGCATACATTGCACCTTTAAGATGGTTAGATAATACCACTACATGATGTTCTGGTATAAAGTCACTGTCTCAGTGTGATGAACTTATCGTGGTCTGTTCAGTCAGTCAGTTGTGAATACGAGATACACAGTAACATCAGCAGCTTGTGAGGCTGGTCAGACCATAGGTGTGCTGAACTACTACGCTGCAATGTTTATCTGTAATTTGTTTATCTGACTGTAATGTTTATTCTTCTAACCATGTCTTATTTCTAACTTATACTATGAATCACTGTAAGTAATGCAACTATTTTTTTCTCTTTATTCAGTTTTTTTTAATCGAAGATTAGTTCCTTGGTACTTTGGACTGAAGATGGCACCATTAGAGGTGACATTGTAAACTTATCGCTGTACTTCTATAATTGAGCACACATGACAGTAAAACCGAAGCCAGAACATATCTCAGTATGCATATTATAACAAAGCAAATCATTCATGTCATTAACATACTTTGAGATATTCATCTCACCAAGAACCCAATCCTTGAGGGTAAATCATGTTAGCTAACATAGAGGATAGCACTCAGACCACATCATACTAGTGTCTGACCACAAAACCACATCATCCTCTACCCTGTTCCCATCAAACAGATACAGCACAGAGTTAGATACAAAACTTCCTCTGTATTGTTCCAATCAAATACTCAGGTCAGGCCCACTGTGAAGTTAGATATAGTGTAAGCTCTCTCTACACTGACCTGCAAACACTTCCAATACAGGGACAGCATGGGGTTAGATACAGAGTAAAGCTCCCTCTACACTGTCCCCATCTAAACCTTCCAGGATAGCTACACCCAAGGGTTAGATACAGAGTAAAGCTCCGTCTACACTGTCCACATCAAATATTCCGAGGACAGGGACAGCACGGGTTTAGATACAGAGTAAAGCTCCCTTTACAGGGTCTCCCATGAAATATTCCCACATCAGGGATAGCACGGGGTTAAATACAAAGCAAAGCTCCTTCTACACTATCTCTATTCAACACTTTCAGGGCAGGTGCTGTCAGAATCGATGTGGTTTTGTGTCGGTGTGTGTGTTCACCTGCATGGATCTGCATTTGTGTATATTCCTGTGTAATTGGGTGAGGGTATGTGCTTGGATACAGGCGCTTGTTTCTGTAATTTTATATACAAGTGTTCCCTTACACTTCATGGGGCACTATTTACCCTCAGATTGACTCTGGCCTTCCGGGGATTTTAATGTAATTTCTTGCTTTTCTGAATGTTATCTTGTTCTCTCTCTGGATGCTGATTGAACCCAGATCCTGGTTTCTTCCTGTCTTGATAATCCTTAAGAGTGCAGTATGGCAATGGAAAAGAGAAGTACTCTGAAGTTGTTTGCACATTGGCTTTAAACCCTCATTCGATAATTTAAAGCCGGTTTTGCCAGCCTGCAACAATACTGCCTGACTGTTCGACACATGAACTCCTGCCTCAAACTGACGCACTATCGTCCTTTTGCTCTTGGATACCTGACAGCTCCATCACCATGGCACCCTGCCTTCGCTTGGCCAATCAAATGTGAATAGTCTGTTTCCTGATTGGATGACTCATCACTGTCAGTTGAACAACTTTAAAAGCTGAAGAAGTAAAGACTCATTTTGCCAAAGCTTTTCTGTTGTACTCTTACTTTACAAGAATAGCAATGTAAAAGGGTAAGAACATCTTATACTGTGTGAGAAGAGTGTGGTAATTGGTTGGCAAGTGGACTCTGATTGGTTGTGATACTGCCATGAGGTTGGCTGATGACTGACAGTTAACTGCTAAGCTTTGTTTAAATTTTAAACCAGGCAGGTTGATGTGGATTAGTCAAGGCCTTGCCCTGAGAATGTCTGGCACCTAGTTTGCCCTGTTCTTGCAAATTCTTGTGAAATGTAAGATGAAAAGCTTTGACAAAATGTGTACTTTTTTTCAATATGCAAATTCAGTACTTTCAAAGGAACATTTATCACCTTTTCTTGTTAATCTCATATTCTTATGATCACTGAATCTTACAACACAGAAGCAGACCATTCAGCCCATCATTCATGGGTTGACTTACTGAAAGAACTCTATAATTTGGTCCCACTCCACAGCTTTATTGCCACATCTCTGTACTTGATTCCACTTCAAGTCCATTTCCAGTTGTCTTTTGAGTGTCCCCATCAAGTCTGCTTTCCCTCAGTGATTCAATCCACATTTTAACAGCCTTGTACGTGGAAAAATGTCTCCTAATTGGCTTTCGCCAATTATTTTAAATCTCTTGTTAACGACCTACTTGTCAGGGAAAACACTTTCTCCCTACTTGCACTGTGAAAAACCCCCTCGTGATTTTAAACAGGTCTATTTAAGTCTCCCGTTGTAAAGGCAGAGGGTCAACAACCCAAACAAACCATGCCAAAATGAATTTAATCTTCTCCACATCCACGCTGCTGTCTTGTGTTTATTTTAAAAGCTGTTAAACTTAATTATCAAAGGCACATTACAGAGAATTAATGTCTGTGAATTAGTGCAAATGAAATCTGCCAAAGGGCTGCTCTCCAAACAAGAACCCGAGCTGCAAGCGAGCAGAGCGAAAAGGATACTTCATTTTTTTTAAGGTTGAAGACTGCTCTCCGGCAGCAGCCACTCGGAGATCAAGAGGGAGAAATTTCTGGCCAGTGTGCTGATAGGCTGAGGGTCTAGAGGCCCATTAGCCTGGGCAGATCAATCAGCAAAGCCAAGAGCGTTACGTCAGAGATGAAAAATTGGAGAGTGGACTGTATTTGATGGACAGGGAGAGAGGGAACGCAGAGGCCAGAGGTGAGGCAGACACTGCCTAATGGGTGTCTAAGTTCCCTTCCACACTCTTCCAGACTAGACTGAGAAAGTTCTCCTGCTACTAGTTACTGGCTGCGATCAATGTGGCTGGGCAATGATTAATTGACTGGCAATTGCTCCCCTAATGGAAACTCGGATAGGTTTCCGAACGTATAATTTTAGAAAAATAATCTTTCAGCATTCCTGCAGCTAATAAATAAGTCAGCTGATATGTGACCACAGGAGCCACATAATGCAAGCTCCAGCCCATTGAATGGAAGCCTTTGACTAATGCAAGTCATCCACAGTGTGTTAGCAACTTCAAAGAGAGGCAACCTTACTGTCATCGATTCCCAGTGTCACATGGTGCTGAAAAGAGATCACGGGGGCCCAACCTCCACAAAAGACAATCCATCCCTAAGTAATTCCCCACAACCCTACAACATCTAGCACTTCAAGTATTCATCTAATCACCCCCTCTTGAAAGTTCCTCATGAATCCGCTCCCAGGTTGTGCATTCCAGATCACAACAAGTCACTACATCAACGTTATTTCTCTTCATCACCTTCAATCTGCACAGACGAGCTTGAGCACCCTCTGTCACTCAGATCAGTTTCTGCTTGGTTAGTCCTGTCACATACCTCATGACTGGTTACAAATACAAGCAGAGGGAAATCCGTTTGCACCGTGATTTGTTGTGTTCTAGATCTCGCAGCCTGAGAGGGCAGAAAAATAACGGCAGGTTCTAAAGTAATGTTCAAAAGGCAATTGGTTAAATATTTAAGAGGGACAACTTTGCAGTGCTGGCACAGGCTCAACGGACTGAATGGCCTCCATCTGCATGGAGCGCCTCTAACAATAAAGCACAGCAGAAGCAACAATGTGTTCTTCCAGAAGCACCCACACTGGTCAGGTGTGTGAGCTCCATTCTCCCAAAGGCTGGAGGAGACTGAGACAACTCCCAGGATAGCAACTGCCACCTACTATTGGGTTAGGGTTAGGGTTAGGGTGAGGGCTAGGGTTAGGGTTAGGGTTATGGTTAAGGTAAGAGTTAGAGTTATGGTTAGGGTTAGCATTAGGATTAGTGTTAGGATGACAGTTAGGCTGAGGGTTAGGTTGAGAGTGAGGGTGAGGCTGAGGGTCATGGTGAAGTTTAGGGTTTAGGCTCAGAGTGAGGATGAGGTTTAGGGTTAGAATTGGGGTGAGGGTAAG
This sequence comes from Chiloscyllium punctatum, assembly GCF_047496795.1. Classification (NCBI taxonomy): domain Eukaryota; kingdom Metazoa; phylum Chordata; class Chondrichthyes; order Orectolobiformes; family Hemiscylliidae; genus Chiloscyllium; species Chiloscyllium punctatum. Next base: position 97,196,711 of record NC_092753.1, on the reverse strand, counting down.
GTTAAGGGCGAGGACTAGGGTTACTGTGAGGATGAGGTTTATGGTTAGGGTACAGATGTGGCTGAGGGTTAGGATTAGTGTGAGGGTTAGGACTACAGTTAGGGTTAGGATTAGGTGAGGGTTACGGTTAGGGTTAAGTTTACAGTTAGTGTTATGGTTAGGCTTAGGGTTAGGGTTCGTGTTAGGGTTAGGGTGAGTGTTAGGGTTAGTGTTAGGGTTGGTGTTAGAGTTAGAGTTGAGTGATCCATAAAGGATTGTTGGAACTCATCAGCTGTCACCCATGACAACATCCATCTGGGCCCTAACCCAGGCTACACACCAAACAGTTCCCTTCTTGCCCATCTCCCAGCAGCACTTTTTATTTAAACAAGCAAAATATAACTCAACTACGCTTAGCTTCTGGTGCAGTGTTACAGACAGGATGATGAATCCGGACCAATTCTCAAGCAAAAGCAAACTCAGGTCTCATGCTCGACCTTCCTTTCTTTTACTGAACAAAAACAAAACCAATGAATGGATGGTGGAAATCAGAGACACAACAGAAATTGCTAGAAAAACTCAGCAGGTCTGACAGCATCTGTGGAAAGAAAACAGTTTGGTACTGTACTTACTGGAGTTACAAAGAATGAGAGGTGAACTCATTGAAACTTAGAGAATTCTTAATGGGCTTGACAGATTAAATGCTTAGAGGATGTTTCACCTCGTGCACCAATGGGCATAGTCTCAGAATAAAAGCACCAATTTAAGACTGAAATGAGGAGGAATTTCTTCTCTCAAAGGATTGTTCATGTTGGAACTCCTTGCTACAGAAAGCTGTGAGAGCCAAGTCCTTGTGTATATTTAAGACTGTGATAGATTCTTGAACAGTCGGAGAAATCAAGGGTTATGTGGAAAAGGGAGGTAAGTGGATGTGAGGAGTGTCAGATCAGCCATGAATGGTCAAGCAGCCTTGAGGGGCTGAACAGTTACTATTTCAGTCCTACTCCAGTTCCTATTTCTGTGGCCTCAGGGGCTGCTGGCAGCAGTGTTGGATGTCAGTGATAAACATTAAGTCCACATGTTGCACTGGCTGAGCTGATGATAGGGAGGTTAGCTTGCTCAACTCTTGGGTGAGAAGGAGGCTGGTGTCTCTGCCTCACACCCCCCTGACCCCTCTCAGTTGAACCTCCCACACCTCACATGTATCCCATCTCACCCTAGTCTCTCCCCCACTCCCTTTAGTCTTTCTGTCAGAATCATGAAAGGCCTGGATGTCCCTCTCTCCTGGACCTTTGGCTATTAGAATCCGTGAGTGGAATGTAATGGTGGCACTGTGGGGAGGGAGCACCAGACTGATAGTCAGCAGCTCTCTCACTCAAATGCGGCCCTTCCTGAAACCACTTGACGTCCACATCTCTCTGTCCTGAGATAACCTGGAGAGTTGCAGAACCCAATCCCTGCTGTCAACCCAATCACAATCTTCAGCATTGCCTTGCAGCATCATTCCCGTCATCAATCTTACTCATGTCCTGGGCCGCAAAGCCTTTATCCAGCTTCCTCAATAAAAAATAACTACATTTAAAAGCTGCTGCCTCGCTGAATTGCCACACATCACACAGTAGTTCTTAAATTAAAGCTATAGATCAGATCATATCATCACTGTCAGTTGCATTATTCACAAATTCAATGATATAAATATTAGGAGATACATCAGACAGAACCCAAATATCCTGCTTCAATTGAGAAATTGTGCGGCTTTGCTTCACATTATCATCTAAATCCCAAGGTGGGCGAACTTGTAAAACATTGACAATGGCCATTTAACTCATGGAGGCCTTAAAACGAGGAACACACAGTATGCTATTATATAATGTGCATGGGAATATGATACCCAGTAATCTGCAATATTCTTGTAGAGTGAAGACAGTAACACCAGAATTATTAGCACACTATTATTACATAACATATTTGTTTTATATTTAGTATTATGGTGTGGGCATTGCTAGCTGGGCCCAGTAGTTATCACCCATCCCTAGTTTCCCCTTGAGAAGGTGGGGGTGAGCTTCCTTCTTGAACTGCTGCAGTCTGTGTGCTGTAGGTTGACCCACAATGCCCTGAGGAAGGGAATTCCAGGATGATGACCCAGCGACAGGTGATATATTTCCAAGTCAGGTTGGTGATTGGCTTGGAGTGGAGTTTGTAGGGGGTGGTGTTCCCATGTATCTGCTGCCCTTGTCCTTCTGGATGGAAGTGGTCATGGGTTTGGAAGGTGCTGTCTAAGGATCTTTGGTGAATCTCTGGAGTGCATCTAGTAGATAGTAAACACGGGCGTGGATGCTTGTGGATGTGATGCCGATATGGCAAGCACCATATCTGTGAAAGACCATTATATCCAGTAACACCCAGTGAGCTACTGTAGAACATGGGAACTAGCCTACTGGGTCTGCCCGCCATTCAATACTATCATGGCTGATTGAGGGTGTCTTTTACCCAATCCATCCCCATAACCTTGTACACCACTAATAATCATCAATTTATCGATGTCTACCTTAAACATATTAATTGCACAGCTCTCTGTGGCAGAGAATCCAAAGGTGCACAACCCTCAGACTAAAATCATTTCTCCTAATCTTGGACCGAAGTGGTATCTGCCTAATTTTAAACTGGGTCCCTTGTTCTACACTCCTATGGAATCAGGATCTACACTGCCTACCCATTTAACTATGTTATATGTTTCAGTGAGATACTATTTGTTGAAATACAGATCAAGTTTGCTAAATCATCCTTCAAAGGACAGTCCGACCACCCCATTGCACTCCCTCTTTAGAAAGAATATCTTTTCTGAGATAAGGTGACCAAAAGTGCACACAATACTCCAGTTGTGATCTAACCAAGCTCCCTCACAATATAGACAGATGTATAATATCCAAAAACATTGTTTGTTATTGTGTAGACAGTGATACACGCTGTATTGTATAACATATTGTTACACCCGATGAGGGTGTACGAAATAATGTTTACATATTTGTACCCAAAATGCAACAGCATGGGGAGAGGGTGACACAAGACTAATGCTCCTGAATTAATAATCCAGATGCCCAAATTAACACTCTGGGATCATGGATTCAAGTTCCACCAAGGGAGGGGGTTGGATGTTAATTTAATAAAAGCCCGGGATAAATAAGCTCTGGCCTCTCAAGATGGGCACAAAAGTCCGAAACAAAACACAAGTTGAAAGAACAGCAGGGCATTTTCCCTCAGTGCCCTGGCCAATATTTTGCCCTCAGCACCATTGAAACAGATTAGCTGGTCTGAATCATGACACTGCTTGCGGGATCTTGCTATGCAGTATGCAGCAGCCAAATTTTTAAAATTCATTCATGAGATGACGTCATTGCTGGCCAGGCCAGCATTTATTGCCCATCCCTAATTGCCCAGAGGGCAGTTAAGAGTCAACCCCATTGCTGTGGGTCTGGAGTCATGTGTAGGCCAGACCAGATAAGGATGGCAGTTTCCTTCCCTAAAGGACATTAGTGAACCAGATGGGTTTTTCCGACAATGGTTTCATGGTCATCATTAGACTCTTAAATCCAGATTTCCTTTTAATTGAATTGGGTCCCCGGAACAGTAACTTGGGTCTCTGGATCAAAAATCCAATGATAATATCACTAGGCCATCGCCTCTCTTATTCATTTCCTGAATCATAATACTTTACAGGTGAGCCACTGGTTGCAGAGAGTTTTGGGTTGTGCATTCACTCCCACACACACTGACCCCAAACATTAAAACCCTGTGGAAAGCTGCATTGAGGCAGGGTTTGGGACTGAAGGGGATTGCCTCATGTCACAGGATGTTTCAGGTGGAGGAGATGAGTTGGGGGGGGTGGGGGGGTGGGTTGGGGTAAGTGAAACTCAGAAAAGCAAATCAAACCGTTTTAAGTTCATAACAATAACCATTTACATTGATTCTCCATCGTAAATCCACGTGTAAATAGCCCAGCCGACAGCTCTCTCTGTGAATGTTCAGAAGAATCTGGATAATTCGTGGTACGGTGGCTCAGTGGTTAGCACTGCAGCCTCACTACGCCAGGACCCCAGGCTCAATTCCAGCCTTGGGTGATTGTCGGTGTGGAGTTTGCACATTCTCCTTGTGTCTGCGTGGGTTTCCTCTGGGTGCTCTGGTTTCCTTCCACAGTCCAAAGCTGTGCAGGTCAGGTGGACTGGCCATGCTAAGTTGAGCATAGTTGTTAGGTGCATTAGTCAGGGGTAAATAGGTTTGGGTGGGTTACTTTTCGGAGAGTCGCTGTTGGCCGAAAGGCCTGTTTCCACACTGGAGGGACTCTCATGTAATCGAAGTGTTAGCAGGCACCTCATCTGCTGCAAATGTTAACCAAGGCCAAAAGGCCACAAGGAGACTGACCAGACTATAGGTCTGAATTCACACCTGGGTGCTCAATAAAGGCACCCAGCAGGAGCTCAGACCCCAGTCTCCCCCTTCTCCTGCAGCAACTTGTTAGAAATGGGTAAGAAATGGAGACAGCCAGGGCTCTTAATTAATAAATTTAACCCATTACTAACTTTGTGTTTGTCTGATTCTGAATCATGCACCCGCCTGTTCCCTTACAGAATATTGAAGAGAAAAGAAACTTCTATCTGTGTCGGATTTACATTTACATGATGATCACAAATAACCATCTGTCTCCTTCCACATTTTCAATCTGCTACTCAATCCCCAGGGCCTCTGGATAGTCAGACAGTTAAGCCTGGAAGTACTGCTCACAGGCCTGCTACTATCCAGCACATAATTGCAATCTTATCCTACCCAGTAACCAGACTTTCTTCAAAGACGGCAAGCCTCTGAGGAGGTCTGTGATACCATATTAAGATTCCCTTTCCAACCACTGACACTAAAAATAGTGCTATAAAAACGCGCAGGAAGCATCTGCTGGTTCCCACTGCAGAGTAACCAGCAGAAATGGTGAAATGAGATACACTCTGAAAACTGTCAAATATTTGATCAAGAAAAATAAAAGGGGTTTCTGTCTCTAGAAATCTCAAAGAAACTTGTTGTAAACCTCACCATTGTTGATGTTTTGCACTGTGTTAGAACACAGGCTGCACAATACTGAAAATCCAGGACAGGGGTCAGAGGTCGGAGTTGAGACTCCAATATTTTTGATGAGGATGGCACAGATGGAACCTTACTCTGTGTCTAACCCCACGCTGTACCTATCTTGGCGTGTTGGATGAGGACATTGTTAAATAAAGTTATTATATTCTGTGCTGAAAATGAGTTGCTGGAAAAGCGCAGCAGGTCAGGCAGCATCCAAGGAGCAGGAGAATTGACGTTTCGGGCATGAGCCCTTCTTCAGCCTGAAGAAGGGCTCATGTCCGAAATGTCGATTCTCTTGCTCCTTGTATGGTGCCTGCCCTGCTGCGCTTTTCCAGCAACACATTTTCAGCTCTGATCTCCAGCATCTGCAGTCCTCACTTTCTCCTTATTATATTCTGTATCTGTATAGAAGTATGAAACTTTAGTTTGGCAACATTTGGAGCATAGTGTACAATTCTGATCGTCTCACAGAAGGAGGAAGTAGAAGCGCTGCAGAAGGTGCAAAAGAGGTTGATCAGGATGTCATGTGGATTGAAGTATATTCGTGATAAGGAGAGTCATGGAGTAGATTAGATTGCCTACAGTGTGGAAACAGGCCCTTCGGCCCAACAAGTCCACACCGACCCTCCGAAGAGTAACCCACCCAGACCCATTTCCCTCTGACTAATGCATCTAAAACTACAGGCAATTTAGCATGGCCAATTCACCTGACCTGCACATCTTTAGACTGTGGGAGGAAACCGGAGCACCCGGGGAAACCCACACAGACACAGGGAGAATGTGCAAACTCCACACAGACACTCACCTGAGGTTGGAATCCAACCTGGGACCTTGGTGCTATGAGGTAGCAGTGCTAACCACTATGCCACCGTGCCGCCCAAGAGATAAACAGCACAGAAACAGACTTGCCAGTCTAAATGCTCCATGCCAATCAAATATCCTCAGTTAATCTAATCCCATTTGCCAGCATTTAGCCCATATCCCTCTACACTCTTCTTATTCATATTCTTATCCAGATGCCTTTTAAATGTTGAAGTTGTACCAGCCTGCACCACTTCCTCTGGCAGCTCATCACAGAGTCATGGAGAAGTTGGATAAACTTAGATTGTTTTGCTAGAGCGTCAGTGGTTGAGGCTACTAGAAATATATAAAATTATGCTAGGCATGGATAGGGTGGATAGTTGGAGTCTTTTCCTAGGGTTATATATCATATACTAGGATGAGAGGGGGAACAGCTAAAGGAGATGTGCAAGGAAAGTTTTTTTTACACAGAGTGTGATAGGTGCCTGGAACCCACTGCTGGGGAGGTGGTAGAAGCAGATACAACAGTAACATTTAAGAGGCATTTAAACAGATGGGGACGAGAGGGATATGGATCTGTGCAAACAGATGTGATTAGCTTAGAATAGTATCAAGGTCAGCACAAACATGATAGGCTGAAGGGCCTCTTCCTGTGCTGTTGTGTTCTATGTCCTATGTAATTCTCTGCTGTTCCTGTCCTGGGAGTGTTTGATGGGGACATTGTTGAGGGAGCTTTACTCTGTATCTAACCCTGTGCTATCCCTGTTCCTGGGAGTGTTTGATGGGACATTGTTGAGGGAGCTTTACTCTGTACCTAACCCTGTGCTGTCCCTGTCCCTGTCCCTGGGAGTGTTTGATGGGGGACAGTGTAGAGGAAGCTTTATTCTGTATCTAAACCCATGCTGTCCTTGTCCTGGGAGTGTTTGATGGGGGACAGTGTAGAGGAGGCTTTACTCTGTATCTAACCCTGTGCTGTCCCTGTCCTAGGAGTGTTTGATGGGGACAGTGTAGAGGGAGCTTTACTCTGTATCTAACCCCGTGCTGTCCTTTTCTTGGGAGTGTTTGATGGGGACAGTGTTGAGGGAGCTTTATTCTGTATCTAACCCCGTGCTGTCCTTGTCTTGAAAATGTTTGATGGGGACAGTGTAGAGTAGGCTTTACTCTGTACCTAACCCCGTGCTGTCTCTGTCCTGGAAGTTTTTGATGGGGACAGTGTAGAAAGAGCTTTCCTATGTATCTGACTCATGATGCATCCTCTCTGACAGTGATTGTTAACGGCATTCTCATAACTAACCTCTCTCCACTTCTGAGAACAGAATTCCAAAGGATGGGGTTCAACCTCTGTGGCATCTGTGGTAGATCATTGCTGTCCTGTTCCCTCACTTTCCCAATATTGTAGAATGGTTACTTTTGAGCTAAATGTAATCAATTGTCTTGCTCTCTCTCTCTTTAGGAGTGGACTATGTCCCCTTCCACATTCAGAAATACAAGACCTTCCTCCATCCTGGTGCATTTTCTCCTCTACCGGTATCTCAAAAGCATATTGACCAATCCCTCACTTTGATTGCATGTGTCTAGATCACAACAGTCTCTCACAGGAATCAAATGAGACACACAGTGAGGTCCTGTACAAAACATTGTAAATTCCTAAGTGCCAAGTACAGCAAAAATCGAACAGGTAAATATATTTAGTGCAAGGAAGATTTGAATGACTCCCCTGTGCCAGTGGGTTTTCAGTTGAACTAACACATACTAAATCTCTACCGGACAGCAAAGCATTGTGATATACAGCCAGCTGAATTAGTAATAGCATGAGAAAGGGTTCCTCTAGGTATTCCAAAAGTGTAAGTTCATTGATGGATTCTGCCAAGAAGACTCTCCTTCTGAGATTTTCTTGCCATTTTGTTTCTGATCAGGGGTGGCACAGTGGCTCAGTGGTTAGCAGTGCTGCCTCACAGTGTCAGGGATCTGGGTTTATTTCCATACTCGGGTGACACATTCTCCCTGTGTCTGTGCGGGTTTCCTCCGGGTGCTCCAGTTTCCTCCCACAATCCAGGTCATGGTAAATTGGCCATACTAAATTGCCCATAGTGTTTAGGGATGTGTCGGCTAGGTACATTAGTCAGAGGTAAATGTAGAGCACTAGGTTTGGAGAATGGGTCTGGGTGGACTAGATTAGATTCCCTACAGTCTGGAAACAGGCCCTTTGACCTAACAAGTCCACACCGACCCTCCGAAGAGTAACCCACCCAGATCCATTTCCCTCTGACTAATGCACGTAACACCTAACACATTTACTCTTTGGAAGGTCAGTGTGGACTTGTTGGGCCGAAGGGCCTGTTTCCACACCTTATGGATTCTATGAAGCTCTTTCTCCATTGAGCTCCTTTCCTCAGTGACCCAATCTTCACCGTCAGAACACCTCCAACTCACCGTGAACAGAGGAAGTGGGCCAGGCACGGAGGTCATGTTTAATATTTATTCATCAGTGGCTCGGACTCAACTGCTATCCTGTGTCCAATTCCAGGCCCCATGCTTCAGGAAGAAAGGACGCAGAGGAGATTTAGTGGAGTAGTGCCGGCAATGAAGGATACCAACTGTAGTCAGACTGGAGATGCTGCATCTGTCCTCCTTATAACAGAGGACAGGATAAGGGGATATCGTACAGAGGCATCTAAAACTAGGGGAGGTTTGAGAGAGCATGCAGGGAGAGAATGCGTGCAATAACAGAAGGGTAGCACAAGTTTAAGATAACTGGTAAAACAACCAGAGGGGAGATGGAGAGAATTTATTCTTCCTATTGTTGGAGTGCATTGTCTATAAAGATGGCAGAGATAGGTTCAATATTAATGCTCCAGGGGAAATCAGACATGAAACGAAAACATCTGCAGGGATATGGGTAACAGTAGGGAATTGCATTAATTAAATAGATCTTTTAAGGAACAGTAGGACAAATGGCATTGTTCTATGCTGCAAGATTCAATTAATTGTCCAACAAAGTCCCAAGATATACTTTTAAATTGTTGCATCCTAACATTTCAGTTGGACACTCTTGTTTGCTGTTGCTAGCAATTCAGAATCTGACAAAGTAATAACTTGCCCAAAGTCACTCCTGTGAACTTTGATTCTGGAAAAGTCCCAGAGGATTGGAAAATTGTCAATGTCGCACACTTCTTCAAGAAAGGAGGGAGACTAAATAAAAACAATAGGCCAGTTAGGTTAACATCTGTGATTGGGAAAATGCTAGTGTCAGTTATAAAGGATATCATAGCTGAACATTTAGACATGTAGAATATGATCAAGCAGAATCAACATGGTTTTATGAAGGGGAGATCATGCCTGACAAATTGACTCGAATTCTCTGAGGAGGACAGCAGGATAGATAAAGGGGAAGCAGTGGATGCACTATAGTTTGATATCCAAAAGGTGTTCGATAATGTACCACACATTTGCCTACTTAAGAAGAGTCCATGATATTGGAGGCAATATATTAGCATGAGTATCAGATTGGCTAACTATAAGAAGACAAAGAGGTAGGATAAATGAGGCATTTTTAGGATAGTGGCTAGAAGGAGTAGATTGCCACAGGAATCAGTGCTGGGGCCACAATTATTTACATCAGCGACTTGGATGAGGAGAGTGAATATCCTATGGCCAAGTTTGTGGATGACACCAAACTAGGTAGGGAAACAACTCGTGAGGCCAACACAAAGAGTCTGCAAAGGGCCACAGACAGGATAAGTGAATGGGCAAAAACTTGGCATGGAATTTAAAGTGGGCAAATGTGAAGTATGTACTTTGCAGGATGAATAGAAAAGCTGAATATCACTTTAAAGGGGAAAGACTATAGACAGTTGCAGTACAGAGGGATTTAGGGGTCTTGGTACACAAATCACAAAAAGTTAGCATTCAAGTTCTGCAGGTAATGGGAAAGGTAAATGGAATGTTGGCCTTTATTTTAAACTGAATGGAGTATAAGATATGGTAGTTTTAATAAATCTATACAAGACACTCGTCATACCACACTGTAACACTGTTTAATGTGTTCGGCCCCTTATCTGAGGAAGGATATACTCGCATTGCAGGCAGTCCAGAGAAGGTTTATTTGGCTGATCCCAAACATGGAGGGACTGCCTTATGAAGAGAGAGTGAGTAGATTGGGCCTGTTCTTATTGCACTTTAGCAGAATGAGAAACAACCTTATTGAAACATATGTAGGTAAGTCTGATCTTAGAGTTGGATAAAGGGCCAGCATAACATCAAGGCCGAAGGGCTCATGCTGCGCTATACTGTTTTTTGTTCTTTGTACTATGTAAGATTCTTTGGGGACTTGGCAGGTTAGATGCTGAGGGGTGGGACAGTCCAAGTCTGAGGCCATCGTCTCAGAATAAAGGATTGTACATTTAATACAAGGATGTCTTCTGTTAGTGGGGAGTGAATATGAGGAATTCTTTATGACAGAAGGCTGTGAAGGCTGGATCATTAAATAAATTCAAGGCTGAGATAAACAGATTTTTAATCAGTGGGGGGATTGAGAGTTATGGAGAGAAGGCAGGAAAGTGGACATCAGACCAGCTTGATCTCACTGAATGCCAGAGGAGACTCAATGGGCTGAATGGCCTACTTCTGTTCCAATGTGTGAAGGCAATTTGCCTAGTGATTTTAACATAGTAACATGTCTCAAAACACTTCACGGGAGCAATTTTCAAACAAAATTTGAAACTGATATCAGGGCCGGTAACCCATAGCTTGGTCAAATAGGTAGATTTTACTAAGTGTCTCAACGGGGCGAAGAGAGGTAGAGAGTTTTCGAGAAGAAATTCCAGAGTACAAGGGCATGGTAACTGAAGATACGATGGTCAATCATTGAGTGAAAGGGTATGGGATATAAGCCACAGCGTAGTCATGTCTGAGTATGGGAAAGAGGCCAAGACATATTGAGCACTGAAGCTTGAGAGGGTTCGGGGAGGGATGGAGGTCCAAAGGTGGTTAGCAGCAGCGTCTCTCGCAGGCCCACTTTCCCAACATCCAGGGGCTGATTACACAAGACCAGCTCCACTCACGCCTGACTCCAGACTCCCAAAGAACTTGCTGTGTTCGGAACACATCACAAGACGAAGACAGCAGATATCAGTCAGAGAGTCACAGAGTCCTACAGCACGGAAACAGACCCTTCGGCCCAAGCAGTCCGCATCGACCATGTTCCTGAACTAAACTAGTCCCACCTGCCTGCACTTGGCCCACATCCTTCCAAACCTTTCCTATTCATGTACTTATCCAAATATCTTTTAAAAGTTCTAACTATGTCTTCCACCACTTCCTCTGGCAGTTCATTCCACACTCGAACTTCACTCTGTGTAAAAAAGTTACCCTCTCAACCTTTAGTGCTCATCGTTGTCTTGGCCTTGTTCCCATACTCACACATGACTACGCTGTGGCTTAGATCCCATATCCTTTCACTCAATGATTGACCATCATAACTTCAGCTACTATGCCCTCGCTTTCTGGAATTTCTTCTTGAAAACTCTCGACCTTCCTCCGTATTAAATCTTTCTCCTCTCACCTTAAAAAATATGCCCCCTAGTTTGAACTCCCCCATCTTAGCGAACAGACCTTTGCTATTCACCTTATCTATTCCCCAGATGATTTTATAAAGTTCTATAAGGTCAACACTCCAGTGAGAAAAGTCCCAGCCTCTCTTTATAGCTCAACCCCTCCATTCTCAGCAACATCCTGGGAAATCTTTTTTGAACCCTCTCCAGTTTAATAACATCTTTCCTATAGCAGGGTGACCAGATCTGCATGCAGTACGCCAGAACGGAGGTTGAGAGTTGACCTTGTAGAGATTTATGAAGTCATGAGGGATATGGATAGGATAACAGCCCAGGTCTTTTCCCCAGGGTAGGGGTTTCCAAAACTAGAGGGCATAGGTTTAAGATGAAAGGGGAAAGATTTAAAAGGGACCTAAGGGGTAGCTTTTTCATGCAGAGGGTGGGGTGTGATCTGCCCGAGGAAGTGGTGGAGGCTGGTACAATTATGACATTTAAAAGGCATCTGGATGGGTATATGAATAGGAAGGGTTTAGAGGGATATGGACCAGGTGTTGGCAAATGGGACTAAATCAGTTTGGGATATCTGGTTGGCATGGATAAATTGGATCTAATGGTCTGTTTTCACGTTGCACATCTCTATGACTCCATGATTCTAACACATTGCAGAATTAAGAATTGAGGCATTGGTGAACTTGTTGCTTCAAGGTTTTCTCGAAGATCTGTCTACATTGTTTCCTGTTTCTTTATTCATGGGACATGGGTGCTGTGACTGCAGCATTGACTGCCCACCTCTAATTGCCTAGAGCACCATTAAGAGTCAACACATTGCTGGAGTCACATGTTGGCCAGACTAGGTAAGGATGGCAGATTCCCTTCCCTGAAGAATATGAAAGAACCAGATGGGCTTTACAACAATGGTTTCATAAGCACCATTAGGATAGCTTTAACCCGTCTGCTTCATTGCAGAGCTTTTGAAAATTGAATTCAAATTCTATTGGCTGCTGTGTGGGAGTTGAACCCATGTCCCCCAGTGCATTTGCCTGGGATTCCCACTCCAGTGACATTTTCAGCACACCACTGCCTCCCCACTGGACTGGAAGCCACTGAAGATCAGCGATTAAAGAGGGAGATGGGGATGTGTAGAGGGGGACTCAGGTTTCCATGTGCAGAATGATAGGAACTGAAAGCCATGCCAATCACTGTGGAAATCAAGGCCAAGCTTGTGAATCAAGAGTGAGGCTGTCATCAAAGAATGAACAGTAATTAACAACCATGTGCAGATTAGTTGTGTCAGCATCTTAAGATATCTCACAGCTGTCATCAGGGCATACTCATCTGAATAATGGATATGCTAGCAGGGTTACTGAAAAATTAATATCGTGTTTACACAGGCTGGAGTTGACAGGAAGATGGATGGTACTCATAAGGGGCAGCCTGAAGGAGGACAGTAATCCACAGCAGGCGGTGGCTGACTGCTCCTCACCCCACCCCCCTCCCCCCCATTCCTGCAAAATCACAAGGCTCTCCATTCCCAATTCCTTTCCGTCACTCGACGCAAATAACCATTTCTTCGTCCTGGTCTACACACTGTGAGAGGATGATGTGAAGACAGACTCCCAACTCTCCAGCATCTTTCGCTACATCCTTCACAACGAAAATGTTTCTGAACTACAGTCCAATTGCTGCGATAATGTGGGACATCCAGCAGGAAAACTGCACACAGCAACTTTCTGCAATATTATATTGAGCAGACAAGCTATCTTTTAGTGCTGCTTGCTCAGGGATGACTCTTGGCTAGGACACTGGAAACAACTCCCTTGTAGTTCCAACACAGCTGTATGATTTGACATAGCTCCCTGAGAGGACAGACTCAGTTTAACATCTCGTCCAAAAGTCAGCCCCTTCAGCAGTGCAGCACTGCCGCACTCCTGTCCTTGGGGTGTCTGCATCACCCACACAAGGGTGCGCTGTGTATCTTGAACACACAGGCACAGGATTGCTCAGTATACTGCCACAACTAGACATTTAACTGACATTACCCCTATGGAACCATGCAGTGTTTTGATTGATACAGGGAACGCAGATAGGGTTTTATGCACAGTTATACCCTGGGTACCTGTCATCACGATGTGAAATATCCTTCAGCTGCTCCAGGAGAAAGAGCAGGGCATCCTCTCTGACATTATGGGCTGACAGTTATCCCTCAAGCAACAGATTAATTTGGAATTCTGCTTGTGGGTGGACTGCAGAAGCCACAGTGTGAAGAATATTGGAAAGAACCAGGAGAGGAGGAGGCCATTCAGCCCTTCGAGCCTGCTCTGCCATTGAATACAATCATGGCTGATCTCATCCCAGCCTCAACTCCACTTTCCTGCCCACTCTCCATAACCCTGTAACCCATTACTCATTAAAAATCTATCTCCTCCTTAAATTTATCAACGTCGCAGCATCCACTGCATAGATTCACGACCCATTGAGAGAAGTAATTCCTCCTCATCTCTGCTTTAAATCTGATACCCCTTACCCTAAAACTATTACCTCTCATTCCTGATTCTCTCACATGAGGAAACATCCTCTCTACGTCACTTTGTCAATCACCTTTAGTAACTTATGGACCTCAATTTGATCTCCTCGCATACTTCTCAACTCGAGACAGTATTGGCCTAAATTGCTCAGTCTCTCTTCATTGACAAACCCCTCAACTCTGGAATCAATCCAGTGAATCTCCCCTGAATTGCCTCCAACATAATTACATCCCTCTTCAAGCATGGAGGCCAAGATTGTACACAATATTCCAAGTTAGCTCAGACTGCTGCCTGTGTACCCAACATTCAACATAGCTGCTCAAAGCCTTGAAGTGCAGGTTCATAGCTCCTTGAAAGTAGAGTCACAGGTAGATAGGATAGTGAAGGAGGCGTTTGGTATGCTTCCCTTTATTGGTCAGAGTATTGAGTACAGGAGTTGGGAGGTCATGCTGTGGCTGTACAGGACTTTGGTTAGGCCACTTTTGGAGTATTGTGTTCAATTCTGATCTCCTTCTAATCAGAAGGATGTTGTGAAACTTGAAAGGGTTCAGCAAAGATTTACAAGGATGTTGCCAGGGTTGGAGGATTTGAACTATAGGAAGAGGCTGAGTAGGCTAGGGATATTTTCCCTGGAGCGTTGGGAGGCTGAGGGGTGACCTTATAGAGGTTTATAAAATCATGAGGGGCATGGATAGGATAAATAGACAAAATATTTTCCGTGGGGTGGGGGAGTCCTAAACTAGAGGACATAGATTTAGGATGAGAAGGAAAAGATATAAAAGGGACCTAAGGGGCAATCTTTTCACTCAGAAGGTGGTGCGTGTATGGAATGAGCTGCCAGAGGAAGTGGTGGAGGCTGGTACAATTACAACATTTAAAAGGCATCAGGATGGGTGCAAGAATAGAAAGGATTTGGAGGGATGTGGGCCAAGTGCTGGCAAATGTGACTAGATTAGGTTAGGATGTCTGGTCAGCATGGACAAGTTTGACCGAAGGGTCTGTTTCCATACATCTCGATGACTCGAAATAGTTAATTGGCTATGAGGTACTCTGGGCCATCCTTGAGGAGGTGTGAGGCACTATATGAATGCAAGCGCATTCTGATTTCAGCTTCACTGCATTAGACAGCTAGGGCCCAATGAAATGTTTTTTATTGAATATTTAACAGAAATCAATGTCCAGTAAAATGCGAGCTGGGGCTGGAGAGAAGAGCTTATCCAATAATATAATTAAACGGGCAGCTACATTTCCTGTTACATGTTTGGAAAAGAATGAGACTTGTATTTGTTCATAGGATATGTCTATCACTGGCAAGGCAAAAACGTACAAAGACGGCTCGGCACCAGAACTTTTAAATTGAGGAAAGACTAATTTGATGAAGCTGAGGTGAAAATTGTGGAAGATGAATTGGGGAAAGCTATTTGAAGGTAAATCTGTTGGGGCAGTGCAAGATAGACATAAAACATAGAGCTGAAATTAGTCCATTCGGCCCATCCAGTCTGCTCTGACATTCAGGCAGGGCTAACCTTTGTCCCCGCCCCCCCGACAATCAAGAACCTATCTCTGTCTTAAATATACTCAATGACCTGAAAAGGGCTCATGCCCGAAACGTCGATTCTCCTGCTCCTTGGATGCTGCCTGACCTGCTGCGCTTTTCCAGCAACACATTTTCAGCTCTGGTCTCCAGCATCTGCAGTCCTCACTTTCTCCTATACTCAATGACCTGACCTCCACACCTTCCCAGGCAGTGAATTCCACAGATTCACCACTCTCTGGCTGAAGAAGTTTCTCCTCATCTCCGTTCTTAAAAAAATCTTTCCTTTATGCGAAGGCTGTGCGTTCGGGTTCTAGTCTATCCTGCCAATGAAAGCATCTTCCCAACATTTTCTTCATACTTTTCAATACAGTTGAATCCACCCCTACTGATGTTAATCTGCCGCCTTGTTTGCCATTGGCCATTATACTTCTTGGAATTTTACCCTTCCCTTCAGTTATTAAGGAAGTAGGAGGGGTGTTAATTTGTTTGTGGGGTATGGGCATCATTGGCTAGTCCAGCATTTATTGCCCATCCCTAGTTGCCCCTGGAGAAGGTGGGGGTGAGCTGCCTTCTTGAACCGCTGCAGTCCACGTACTTCAGATTGACCCACAATGCCCTGAGGGAGGGAATTCCAGGTTTTTTTCCAAGTCAGGATAGTGAGTGGCTTGGAGGGGAACTTGCGAGGGATGGTGTTCCCATGTATCTGCTGTCCTTGTCTTTCTAGATGGAAGTGGTCGCAGGTTTGGATGGTGCTGTCTAAGGACCCTTGGTGAATTTCTGCAGTGCATCCTGTAGATGGTACAGTCTGCTGGTTACTGTACGTTGTAAAGGGAGTGAACACAGAAGGTGGTGGATAAGGTGCTTTCTCGTCACAATCCTTGAGTGTTGTTGGAACTGCATTCATCCCGGCAAGTGGGGAGTGTTCCATCACACTCTGGCCTTGTGCCTTGTAGATGGTAGATACGCTCTGAGGAATCAGGAAATGAGTTACACACTGGAGAATTTTCAGCCTCTGACCTGCTCAGTGATAGTTCATGGCTAGTCCAGTGCCCGTGGTCAGCAGTGGCTCCCAGAATGTTGATAGTGACAATTCAGTGATTCTAATACCATTAAATGTCAAGGGAAATGGTTAGCTTCACTCTTGATAGAGATGGGAATGCCTGGCATATCAGTTGTACAGAAATTATTCACTTGGTGAGAAAGACAATTATGTTTAACTCTAATTAATCTTTAACGAACGCAAATCATACATTACACTCATTTCCAATAATAACCAATTGGATTCGTATCACTTACTGCAGAGACAGTTACACACAAAGAAGGCACAGCATCATTGAACACAGCATCTCCAGAATTAAAACACACACTCCTGTTGACAGATAGGATCCATGTCTGACAAAGACATCCCATAATACTCAGCAGATGTTCATCTATGTTCATCACTGTGTGACTGAACTGGATATGAAACACTCCCGGTCCTACTGCAGGCAAAGTGCAGCAAAAAGAAGTAAAACTGGGATGGTCACACATTATCAATCTGTGTGTGTCGGTGTGTGTGTCTATGTGTGTGTGTGTGTGTGTGTGTATGTGTGTGTGTGTGTGTGTGTGTCTATGTGTGTGTGTGCTTGTGTGTGTGTGCATGTGTCTGTGTGTCTATGTGTGTGTGTGTGTGTGTGTGTGTCTATGTGTGTGTGTATGTGCTTGTGTTTGTGTGTGTGTGCTTGTGTGTGTCTATGTGTGTGTATGTGTGTGTGCTTGTGTGTGTGTATGTGTGTGTTCTTGTGTGTGTGTGTATATCTATGTGTGTGTGCGTGTGTCTGTGTGTGTGTCTATGTGCGTGTGTGTGTATGTGTGTGTTCTTGTGTGTGTGTGTGTATATCTATGTGTGTCTATGTGTGTGTGTGTCTGTGTGTGTGTCTATGTGCGTGTGTGTGTCTGTGTGTGTGTGTGTATGTGTGTGTTCTTGTGTGTGTGTGTATATCTATGTGTGTGTGTCTATGTGTGTGTGTGTCTATGTGCGTGTGTGTGTCTGTGTGTGTGTATGTGTGTGCTTGTGTGTGTGCGTGCGTGTCTGTGTGTGTCTATGGGTGTGTGTCTATGTGTGTGTGTGCGTGTGTGAGTGTGTGGCTATGTGTGTGTCTATGTGTGTGTGTGTGTGTGTGTGTTTGTGTGTGTGTGTGTGCATTCTTCTCCCTGACCTGGGAGTGCTTGATGGGGACAGTGTAGAGAGAGCTTTACCCTGCAATTAATCCTGTGCTGTCCCTGTCCTGGGAGTGTTTTATGGGGAATTGTAGAGGGAACAATTCAGTAGACTCTTAACTGCCTCTGAAATGGTCCGAGCAACGAGTCAGATCAAGGGGAAATTCAGGGAGTAGTCAGAGACAGCCGCATTCCATGAACAAATGTTTTAAAAATCTCTTTTTTGTGATATCCTGGAAACTTAGTTTAAATGTGGGATACAGCTGTGAACTGATAAACAGTAAATGTGGGCATGTAGGCAGATATCACAAAATTCTTCCTCACAGAGAGCGAGAGAAAGATCAATATGTAGAATGCATGCACAGAGTTGAGACAAAAACATTGGTGTCATTTTGAAGGATTTGGATAAAATAGGAGGGTTGGAGTAACAAACTTACATAAATCATATTTCAAAATGCTTTACACGCAATGAGTTAATTATCTTGTGACATGAAACAATCCATCTATGTTTGAACTTTGTCTGCAAATATTAATTAATTTGAATCAGTATTGCTTTATTAGATTCAAGTTCTGAAATGAAGTATGGATTTGCATGGCTGTGGGAAAACACCCAAATGCCACGGTAAAGTTAGCCAGACCCTGGTAAACAGTTAATCTAAATGCTCAAGGAGAGAAGAGTGCATGCTCTCCATCTCCCCTACTCGCCAGTCCAACTCAGCCTCTCATACTAATCCACTCTCTGAAACATCACCTCTGCACCTTTAATGAATTCTGCTGGTTGCTGTTTAACAATCCCATCAGCAACCTCATTACTGCTTAGCTCATAAATCAGGCAGAGTCCCAGCAAGTCAGTATGAGCCTAGCAATTCTCAGGGACATGTAGACTGCAACCTGACTGCACCCTGCACCCACATGCCACACCCGGACCCCACTCTCACTCAATGTCGCTGTGTTTCGTCTATATGACTATGAGATGCCGGTGTTGGACTGGGGTGTACAAAGTTAAAAATCACACAACACCAGGTTATAGTCCAACAGGTTTAATTGGGTGACAATCAACTGATGAAGGAGCGTCGCTCCGAAAGCTAGTGTGCTTCCAATTAAACCTGTTGGACTATAACCTGGTGTTGTGTGATTTTTAAACTCAATAATGATATACGTGCCTGCGTGCACAGAGACACATAACACATAACTACACACTCAAGTTGAAACATGCACACTCACATAAGCACATGTGTACCAAGATGGCCATACACATATATGCACACGCACACACACGTTCAAGCATGTCTGCATGAGCACGTGCATGCACACTCACACAAACATTCATACTTATATACATGCCTACACACTCATGTATGCAAACATCAACATGTTTTACACACACACACATACACACACACGTACACGTGCTTGCGCTTCGGACCTGCACTAATAGAGGAGTGGAGTAAAAGAAGGCAGTTAATGTGATAATTTATGAAACACTGGTTGAGCCTGAACAAGGTCCCACACTTCAGGAAGGAATTAAGGCTTTAGGGAGATTGCAGAAAAGATGTACCAGAATGGATATTAACAGGATAGACTGGAGAAGCTGCCACTGATCTCCTTAGAGAATAGAAAGTTAAGAGGAGATTTGATAGAGGTTTTCAAAATCATTAGGGGCTGGCCAGACTAGATAGGGAGATACTGTTCATCTTGGCAGTAGTGTCAAGGAACAGAGAACACAAATTGAAGGAGTTGGGGGGTGCGATTGGGAAAAAACTTGCACATGCAGCAGGTGGTTTGGATCTGGAATGGAGCGCAGTGGAGGCAGATTCAACCCGAGATTTTGAAAAGGAAACGGACAAGCACCTGAGGAGATTAAAAGTACCCGGCTCTGGGGAGAGGGCAGGACAAGTGGGGGGGGGCTGACCTTGGTGCTTTAGAAACACAACTGGCCAAATGGTCACCTTCTATTGTCCAATAATTCTATGATTCTTCATCAGAAATATAGTCTAATTGGAATGTAATTAGCTCGCTTGTAGTTTCCCTACCAGTAAACTGCATATCCTTTTTTTTAAACATTCCTGTAGTCCAGTCAGGGATTCCTGGCTTTAGGCTCAACCACAAATTGCAATTACCTTCTAATGAACAACTTCTCTCTCTCAATTCAATTTATGTTAATCCTTCAGTTTACAGTTCTTTATTCCCAATTACAACATTAGTTGGAAAACTCATTAAAACACACACTGGGTCCTTAATGGTTTCATTAGATAGATACATAGCAGGGACAATACCATGTCATTGCTTGAAGTAAAAAAATGTATTTGCATATTAATGAGGTCTATGCTACCACAATTTCGCTCCCCCTTAATAATTAAAGAAACCTGAATTAAGTAGGGAGCAGTTTCTAAAGAAGACCGACTGATTCTTTTCCCCCTCTCTTTATGCCAGAGCATGAATGAACAAGGAATCAAGTGACAGTAATTGCCTGCGAATTTACTCCAACATAAAATAAAAGCTGTTGTGCAGAAACTTGCATTTACGTAGCACACTTAGCATGATAAATTGTCACAAGGTGCTCCACAGGATTGCAGTGATGTAACGCATGGAAACAGACCCTTCAGTCCATGACGACCCAATATCCTAAATAAATCTAGTCCAATTTACCAGCATTTGGCCTATATCCCTCTCACCCCTTCCTATCCATATACCCATTCAGAAGCATTTTAAATTCTGTAATTGTACCAGCCTCCCATTCCATACACACACCACCCTCTATGTCAAAAAAGTTGCCCGTTAGGTTCCTTTTTAAATCTTTCCCCTCTCACCCTAAACCAATGCCCTCTAGGTTTGGATTCCCCTACCTCATGGAAAAGACCTTTTTTTTACCCTATCCATGTCCCTTATGATTTTATAAACCTCTATAAGGTCCCCCCTCAGCCTCTGATGCTCTAGGGAAAACAGCCCCAACCTATTCAGCCTCTCCCTATAGCTCAAATCCTCCAACCCTGGCAACATCCCTGTAAATCTTTTCTGAATTCTTTTAAGTTTCACAACTCCTATAGCAGGAAGAATAGAATTGCACACAGTATTCCCAGAGCGACCTAACCAATGTCCTGTACAGCCGCAACATGATCACTGAACTCCTATACTCAATGCACTGATCAATACAGGCAAGTATACCAAACGCCTTCTTCACTATCCTATCTACCTGCAGGTCCACTTTCAAGGAGCTATGAACCTGCACTCCAAGGTCTCTTTGTTCAGCAACATTCCCCAGGACCTTATCATTAAGTGTATAAGTCCTGCTCTGATTTGCCTTTTCAAAATGCAGCACCTCACATTTATCTCAATTAAACTTCACCTGTCACTCCTCTGCTATATTGATCAAGATCCTGTTGCACTCTAATGTAACCTTTTTTGCTGTCAACTGCACCTCCAATGTTGGTGTCATCTGCAAACTTAGTAACTGTACCTCTTATGCTCGCATCCAAATCATTTATGTAAATGACAAAAAGTAGCGGACCCAGTACTGATCCTTGTGGCACACCACTGGTCATAGGCCTCTAGTCTGAAAAACAAGCCTCCACCACCACCCTCTGTATCCTATCTTTAAGTGAGTACTGTATCCAAATGACTCATTCTCCCGTATTCCATGTGATCTAACCTTGCTAACCAGTCAAACAACATTTGGCATTGAGCTGCATGAATACAGATTAGACTGGATGACTGAAAATCTGGTTAGAGATAGAGCAGCTTCTTATAGGGGAAAGTGAGGTAAGGAGGTGAGTGATTTAGGGAGACAATCCCAGAGTTATTGAGGGCATAGCCACCGATGATGAAGCAATTAAATTCCAGAGTGCTCAAGAAGCCCCAGTGGGAGAAATGCAAAGGTCCTCTTAGTGTGATGTAACCTTATTGTGAAGCAGATACATATTTGAAAAAATATTATTTGTCTTAAGATTGTGTTTTTGGTTTTTGAGTTAATAACTGATTGGTTGTCTGCGTGTCTGAAGTTAATTCTTATGATGAAAGTATCTCTGAAGCCATGTTAATTTCTTTTAGAACTGTAATTGAGACTGAGCTTGAAAATTGTGTGATTTTGTGATTATCGGTGGGCTTTTATGAATAAGATTAACAAGCTTTAGCATAAAGAGTCATGAGAGGTTTTTGAAGCATAAAGGAAACATGCACATCTTGGAAGAATTTCTTTAATATTTTAGTTTGAAGTTGGAGCATTCATAGAATCATAGTCATACAGCACAAAAACAGAACCTTCGGCTCAACTCGTCCACATTGACCCAGTTTCCTAAACCTGGAAATGTAGACCAGTGCAGCTAAGAATTGAAGGATATATAGTCCATTTAGTGATTTTAGAATGTGGTTTCTGTGATAGGTTGAGACTGGAAGTGTTGGGATAAAACTCTGAGGAGGTCACTGAAAACTGGGTCTGTTTAAGCAGGTGTAAGCTCTAGGTAGAATATATGTACAATTCCTGTTTAAAATTTGAAGTCACAACTGAATTAAACCTATGGAGGTGTTAAATACAGGGAATCTGATATGAGTAGTATACAAGTGGTGTTTTCAGTACAGTATCAATGGCATGTTTTGGGACCCATACAAAAGCTGCTTTTTAAAAAATATATAGAGGATTGTTTTGGGATGAAGTGAATTAACTTTTACTGCATGCTTAAAAACATTTGAATTTGTATTTTAAGTCGATGGCTTGACTTGCTATAATTTATTTTTTAAAAAACCACAGATGCTGGAAATCAGAAACAAAAACTGAAATTGCTCGAAATACCCAGCAGGTCTGACAGCAAAGGGAAACAGAGTTAATATTTTGGGTCCAGTGAGACTTCATTTTTTTCAGTTCAGTTTTGCTACTATCACTTATCTTAATTTCTTTTGTGAATAAACTTCTGTTTTACGGTTAAAACCAAATCTGCAGCATTAAATGCTGATGTTTCATTGAAAGTTCACTTGACTAAAACCAGAACAAGTCAAAATATGATAGAACAAGTGAGGTTTCTGTCTGGGATTGGACTTGTCCGCTAATAACATTAGCTATGATCGTAGCAGAAGGTTGTGAGAAGGTAACATAGGTATGGATGGCAAGGTCATGGAGATATTATTGGTCCAAACATCCATTGTGGTCCAGTCTTCTCAACTGTTTAACTTCAGAAATATAATGACAGCAGTTTATAGCCCAACAGGTTTATTTGAAATCACAAGGTTCACCTGATGAAGGAGCAGGGCTCTGAATTTGTGATTTCAAATAAACCTGTTAGACGCTAACTGATGCCATGTAACTTCTGACTTTGTCCACCCCTGTCCAACCCCACACTTCCACATCCTGTTTAACTTCAGTTTTAACGCATTTGATCTCCCTTTACAAACACACACTCACAGCATATACATAAACACACAGATACTGATGAGGTAAATGTAAATAGCGTTTAAAACACATGCACAGACAAAAAGTACACATACACAAACATAATACTGTGTTACCGCAGTCAAGCTAATCCCTTACAGATTTACCCAACCTTTCTCTCTTTAATAGACCCCATGCTGAGCAACGCTTGAGCTGCCTGAGCAGGGTAAATGCTAAAACCTGGAGCACTAGGCCCAGCACACGCTGGAGCTCCAAGTACTAATCAGAGAAATGTAATCTTCACAGAGTGCCGACAGGAATCGCAGGGAGGCACAAAGCTAACAATACCCATCTCAAGTGACCATTAAATCGTATTAGAGCAGAACAACAAATGGCATGTAATTATAAACTATGCAGTCAGTAGGTAGGTGGTCCTCGGTTATTATATCACCACCAGTTTTGTAGGAGGGGCTCTACCATGGGGTACTGTCCAGCTCCAAGTCCTCCAGCAGTGTAAATATTAGCTTTTATACATTACAAACAACAATTAAGGCCGTTTGGTGAGCAACACCACCAATATTTACTGCATGATTGGCTGACCCACTCATGCATCAAGTATCCCACATGTTTCCATCTGAAGAAATGCAATCCCTCAAAATTGTGCCAATGCGTACACACAAATCTGTAAGCTTTCTGTGTGTGCACGTACACTGTTTCTGTTGTCCATGTTCTATGTTCTACACCCACGTGTATATCTGTGTCTCATGTGCATGTGTGAGTGTGCAAGTGCATTTAGGTCCATGTGTCCTTGTGCCTTTGTATGTGCACACATACCTCTGCATGTTGTTCCTTGTGAGTCTACATGCAGTCTGTGCACGTGCCAATTCTACATGATGCTCTCAACCTATTTATGTGCACATGCATGTGGGCCAGTCCCTGTGTTTATGTGTGTGCTATTCCTTGTGTGCATGTGTCTGTATGTGTGTTTGAACATGCATGTAGCTTTCCCTCTCTGTATGTGGATGTCTGTTTCAATGTGTAAGTCCAAAACAATGTGTTAGTATGCGACTGTGTCATGCGCATGTGTAACTGTGCATGTCTCTATGTGTTGCGTATTTGTCCGTTTCTAATTGTGTGTGTGTGTGTGTGTGTGTGTGTGTGTGTGTGAGTGCGCGCGCCCGTACCTGTCTATGTCTGTTGTATGTGTATTTGTATGCATGTCTCTGCAGGTTGTATCTGTATGAACATTATCTACCTGAATTTGTTTTGCCTGTCTGTGTATATTGTGTTTGTGTGTCTATCTGCGTGTATTTACAGAATATTCTCATCACCAGTGCAGCCCCTTGGCAGTGAGCTAAAGATTTCCCAGCATTCTACCTGACCTCTTTAATTAAGCTCTCAGTTGGACATTGTGAACTTGTTCATAACCTTAGCATGCTCCAGATTAGTCCGAGCTCAAGACATAATGTATTTTTTAAATGAAAGCACAATTTTGTACCAATTGTCTCTGTGCTACTTTAAATGTTAGAAAAAGGATATAAACCACGTTATCAGACAAAAACACAACTAATTCAAATTTAGTACAATCAGTTTCAGGAGCACAAAATAGAAATTGCTGGAAAAACTCAGCAGGTCTGGCAGCATCTGTGGAGGAAAAGCAGAATTAACATTTGGGTTCAGTATCACTTCTTCAGAATACAAATTTATCTTTCTGAAGACGTACTTAGTGATTTGAGCTCATTTTGAGTCATTGGTTTAGCATCCAGTTTATCAATTGGATGTTGGGACCAAATGTACCAATTCCAAGTTTGTGGATGACACAGAAGTCCACGCAAATGTGTGATATGACGAGGAAATTAAAAGGCTTCAGAGGATTTGGATAGAACCAACAAATGGGCAAGAAGATTCACTCTTGTAAAGTGCCTTTGGACATTTTATTACATTAAACTTTCTCTATAATTTTACATTGCTGTTATGTTGGCAAACATAAACCTGTCACTTGAAGTTTAAAATATTCAGTTGCCAGCATTCTCAGGTGGAGAGTTAAAGATGTTCCCCACCCTTTGTGCAAACAAGCACTTCCTGACCCCGAACGATGACGTCCTCTTAAGTTGGATTTTATCAGACAAAATCATTCTCTCTACCCACAGCAAATTCTTTAGTCATACAGTCATCGAGTCATTAAACAAGGAAACAGACCCTTCAGCCCAACTCGTCCACGCTGGCCAGGTTTCCTAAACTGAAATAGTCCTATGTCTGCATCTGGCCCATATCCCTGTAAACCTTTCCTATTCATGCACCTGTCCAAATAGCTTTTAAATGCTCCAATTGTACGTGCCTCCAGCAGTTCCTCTGGCAGCTCATCCCATATATGTACCACCACCTGCATGAAAAAGTTGCCCCTCAGGTTCCTTTTAAATATTTCTCCTCTCACCTTGAACCCATGCCCTCTAGCTTTGCACTTCCCCACCCTGGGGAAACGACTTTGGCTAGTCACTTTAATCCATGCCCCTCAAGATTTATAAACCTCTATAAGTTCGCCCCTCAACCTTCCAAACTCCAGGGAAAACAGTCCCATTATATGCAGCTTCTCCTTATAACTCAAACCGTCCAGTCTCAGTAACATCCGTGTAAACTGAGTTTGAACTTCTTCCAGTTTAATCACATTGTGCCGAGAGCAGGTCAACCAGAATTGCATGCAGCTCTCCAAATGTGATGTCACCAACGTCCCACATTGAAAATCTCATTCAACTTGTCCCTTTATCTTCTGCAGTCCAGCGAACAGAAGCCCAGTATTGAAACCAGGCTTCATAACTTAACCCTTTCAAACCAGGCACCCATTAGATCATAACATGTGAGAGCAGCAGCAGGCCTGTCAGCCTATCAGGTCGACTTCACCACTCAATGGCTGATCTGACAATGCTCAATTCCACTTTCCTGCCTTTTTCCCCACAACCCTTGACTCCCTTACCGAGTCAAACTCTCAGCCTTGAGTATACCTAATATGGAGAAAGTGAGGACTACAGATGCCGGAGATCAGAGCTGAAAAATGTGTTGCCGTGGTGGGTGGCATGGTGGCACAGTGGTTAGCACTGCTGCCTCACAGCACCAGAGACCCGGGTTCAATTCCCGCCTCAGTACTGACTGTGTGGAGTTTGCACATTCTCCCCGTGTCTGCGTGGGTTTCCTCCCACAGTCCAAAGATGTGCAGGTCAGGTGGATTGGCCATGCTAAATTGTCCATAGTGTAAGGTAAGGGGTAGATGTAGGGGTATGGGTGGGTTGCGCTTCGGCGGGGCGGTGTGGACTTGTTGGGCCGAAGGGCCTGTTTCCACATTGTAAGTAATCTAATCTAATCTAAAAGCGCAGCAGGTCAGGCAGCATCCAAGGAGCAGGAGAATCGACGTTTCAGGCATAAGCCTGAAGAAGGGCTTATGCCCAAAACGTCAATTCTCTTGCTCCTTGGATGCTGCCTGACCTGCTGCGCTTTTCCAGCAACATATTTTTCAGTATACCTAATATCCCAGCTTCCACAACCCTCTATGATAAAGAATTCCACAGATTCGCTGTCCTCTGAAAGGAGAAATTCCTCCTCATCTTTGTCTTAAGTGTGTGACACCTTAACCTAAGATTATACCCTCTGGTCCTAGACATGCCACGAGGGGATTCAACCTTTTCCCGTCTACCCTATCAAGTCTCCGATGAATCTTGCATGTTTCAATAAGATCTCCTTTCATTCTTCTAAATTCTAATGAATATAGCCCCAAGCTGCTCAACCTCTCTTCATAAGACAGTCCCTCTATACCTGGTAATGGTCCAGTGAATCATCTCTGGACTGCCTCCAATGCCAATATATCTTTATTTCTTTATTTTAAGGTGGCACGGTGGCTCAGTGGTTCACACTGCAGTCTCACAGCACCAGGGACCTGGGTTCGATTCCACCCTCAGGTGACTGTCTGTGAGGAGTTTGCACATTCCCCCTGTGTCTGCATGGGTTTGTGCTCCAGTTTCCGCCCACAGTCCAAAATTGCCTGTAGTGTGAGGTGCATTAGTCAGTGGGAAATGGTTCTGGGTGGGTTACTCCTCAGACGGTCAGTGTGGACTTGTTGGGCCAAAGGGCCTGTTTCCACACTGTAGGGAATCTAACTTTTCCTTACATATGGGACCCAAATCTGTTCACAGGATTCTAGTTGTTGTCTGACGAGTGCTTTGTAAAGTTTAAGCACACCTGCACTATTTCACGCACCATGCAGTTGAAAACAAAGGCCACTAACTCTGTGTTGCACCTCACCCATAGCTGATACATCTTTGCTGATGAGCAGTGGCTAATCCTTAAGACAGTGGTGAGTATTGATGACATGACTGAGCTTTTCCAACCTTTGGTCCTGTTTGGTTGCAATAATATAACTCCCGAGCAACTGCTGTAAAGAATCATGGAGGGGATTTTATTTTTTGATTCTTCATAAGTCAGCATCAGGTGTACAAATGAGAAAAGATATTGCAGAGAATCCAGCAGCTTCAAATTATACCTCTAAAAATCCAATGAGCTTGAGCTTCACAATGTAGCTGGGGATGAGCTGAATGTCTCCCTCACAGAGATCCATCAAACCTCTGGCTTATCTGTATCCCCCCAGGGATAATATAGTTCTTGTTTTTAATATGAGCAAAAAGAAACACCAGAAATGTCTCTCTCCTTCTGTGATGTGCTATATTCTGTCACTGTGCTTCAGTCATCATGGGTAACTCCAACTGACATAACGACTGGGCACACCTAATGAGCTCCATTGTTGTGAGTAACTGTAAAGATGGTTATGAGAGTCGTGCATTAAGGAACTAACATGTAACAGGCTTTGTTAGATCACAGAGTCATACAGTACAGAGAGGGCCTTCCATTCATTGAGTCTGCACTGATTAAAAAGCTACTCGAAATCTACACTGGTCTCACTTTCCAGCACTTGGCCCTTAACCTTGAATTATCAAGTTTTGAGGAGAGTTGAAGCTCACGTTGAGGCTCTGGATGTAGGTTTGCTCGCTGAGCTGGAAGGTTCATTTTCAGACGTTTCGTCACCATACTAGGTAACATCTTCAGTGAGCCTCCGGATGAAACATTGGTGGTGTAGCCCGCCTTCTATTTATATGTTTGGGTTTCCTTGGGTCGGTGATGTCATTTCCTGTGGTGATACAATTTCCTGTTCTTTTTCTCAGTGACATCACCATAGGAAATGACATCACCGACCCAAGGAAATCCAAACATACAAATAGAAAGTGGGCTACACCACCAATGCTTCACCCAGAAGTTCACTGAAGATATTACCTAGTATGGTGATGAAACATCTGAAAAAGAACCTTCCAGCTCAGCGAGCAAACCTACATCCATTGCCTTGAATGTTTCGACTTTTGAAATGTTCATCCAACTTTGTTTTAATGGTTGCAAGGTGACTGGTTTTAACTACAATACTCGGCAGTACATTCCATCCCCCTCTGTGGGAATGCTATTCTTTAAATCCCCTAAAACCTCCTGTTCTTTACCTTAAAATTATGCCCTCTCCCAGTTATTAACCCTCCTACAATGGGAATCTCTCCCTATCCTATCCCATTCATGCTCTGCATAACATTATAAACCTCAATCAAGTTCACCCTCAGCTTTCCCTTCTAAGCTTTGTGAATTCGACTTGATTCTCAATTGTACCTTCTACTTAACCCACGTGACAGGCACACGTTTTCCTCCTTTTCTTAGTCACTCGTCCCATTTTCATTCGGGGATTTCTGAATTTGCTCACATTTTCTTCCAAGGATCTCTGGATTTGCTTGCCCAACCATTCCCTTTTGAGGGAGCACACCTATTCTTTAAGGTGCCCATTTATCAAATCTTCTCACAAACCATCGAATCCACACTGAGCTGCCGGAGAGTATTCCTGCCTCCTACCCTGTCCCTGTAATCCCGCAAAGTCCCCGCCAATCCATCTAACCTACACATCCCTGAACATGATGGGCAATTTCCCATGGCCAATCCACCTAACCTGCACATCTTTGGACTGTGGGAGGAAACCAAAGCACCCGGAGGAAACCCACGTAGACACGGCAAGAATGTGCAAACTCCACCCAGACAGTTCCCCGAGGCTGGAATTGCACCCAGGTTCCTGGTGCTGTGAGGCAGCAGTGCTAACCACTGAGCCATTGTGCTGCCCTTCAGGTAATATCAATTCTGCCCAGCATCATTCTTGCCCCATTGAAGTTAGGCTCTGCCCCTCAGTTAATTATTCTAACAGAGGCTTGTCCATTGTCCTTTTCCATCATCATTCTAAACATTATGTTACAATGATCACTGTCTCTAAAATGTTCCCCACTGATTGACACAGCTTGTTCCGGGAGATAATCTGCTTCTTTACAATATGTCAGTATAGTAAGTTGACAGAAAGAGTCTTCAATATATCAAGCAATATGAGAGTGAACTGGTCCAGGATATACTTGTTGCAGTGATAATAAAGCTGCATTATAAAGTAGGAGCATTGGGTTGTGACAGTAACATGACTACAAATGTTAATAGCTTGTTGAAGGGAAGCAAGAAGGTGTAATTGAGGAGCTGGAATGCAAGACTTTAATAGATCTTAATGCATGGTGAACAACAATTATCTCCATTGTTAGCAAATCTCACTGAGGAAGCACAAAGGATAGTGAAAATCTGAAAGACTGTTAAAACATTTTACAACAGCAATTAGTAGCAGAGCAAAGGTTATTAAGGAATATGGAAACAAATGGGTAGAGGAAGCTGAGATACATATCAGCCTTAATAGAGTTATAGAGTCATACAGCACAGAGACAGACCCTGCGGTCCAACCAGTCCATGCCGACCATAATCCCAAACTAAACTAGTCCCACCTGCCTGCTCCTGGCCCACATCTCTCCAAACCTTTCCTATTCATGTATCCATCCAAATGTCTTTTAAACGTAACTATGCTCACATCCACCACTTGCTCATCTTTTCTTTCAGTACTGCCTGGGATGTGGGAGTCACTGGCAAGGCCAGAAAATGTGACCCCACCCTAATTACCCTTGAAATTGTGCCTTGCTAGAGCTGACTATTTCAGAGGGGGGTTATAAGTTAGCCAAATGGCTGTGGGTCTCGATTTATATGGCGGCCAGACAGGGTAAGGGTGGCGGATGCGTTTCTATTAGTGAACAAGAGAGGTGCTTACAACAATCAATGACAGTTTCTGGCTGCCATGACTGAGGCAAACTTTCAACTGATTGAAGAAACAAAACTAGCCAGCAATGCAAAGATGGATGGCATAGTGAGGTAGACAGTAGGAAAATTCAAAGATTAATTGATAGGTTAAATGAGTGGCAAACTAATCTAATCATGTGGGAAAATGTGAAATTCTTGTTTGGCAGGAAATACAAGAAAAGAAGCACATTTTCTGATCAAGAGATTGAAGAGTTCTAAGATCCAGAGGGATCTGAGTGTCCCACTGCATGATGTTGTGAAACTTGAAAGGGTTCAGAAAAGATTTACAAAGATGTTGCCAGGGTTGGGGGTTTTGAGCTACAGGGAGAGGCTGAAAAGGCTGAAGCTGTTTTCCCTGGAGCGTCAGAGGCTGAGGGATGACCTTATAGAGGTTTATAAATCATGAGGGGCATGGATAGGGTAAATAGACAAGGTCTTTTCCCTGTGTTGAGGGAAGCCAGAACTAGAGGTCATAAGTTTAAGGTGAGAAGGGAAAAATTTAAAAGGAACCTAAGGGACAACCTTTTCATGCAGAGGATGGTGCATGTGTGTGGAATGAGCTGCCAGAGGAAGTGGTGGAGGCTGATACAATTATGACATTTAGAAGGCATCTGGATGGGTATATGAGTAGGAAGGGTTTGGGGGGATATGGGCCAGTGCTGGCAAATGGGACTGGTCGGCATGGACAAGCTGGACTGATGAGTCTGTTTCCGAGCTGTACGTCTCCATGACTCTACGATTCTAATCAGAAAAGTTTAATCTGCACATACAGAGAGACATTAGGAAATCTAATAGATGATTTTTATTTATTGCAGGAGGAATTGAATACACAAAGAAGGAGGTTATGCTTCAGTTATGCAGGGCATTAGTGAGACCACATCTGGAGTACCATGTACAGTACCAGTCACCATACTGAGGGAAAATGTAAATGCATTTCAAACAGTTCAGAGAAGGATGGTTAGAGTAATACCTGGGGTGGGCTGATTGCCATCTGAGGGAAACTGACTAGACTCACATCTACTTATATTTCACTGGACGAAGGGGCAACTTGATTGAAATACATGAAAACCTCAGAGAAAATGACAGGGAGTGTTTTAAAAGGACGTTCCCCTTGTGTGAGAATATCGAACTAGGGCCCTGAGAAAAATAAGGAATTGTCCATTTAAGACAGAGGTCAGGAGAAATGCTTTTCTCATACAAGATCACGAGTCTTTACAACTCTTCCTGAAAATGTGGTGGAAGCTGAGTCCGTGCGTATTTTTAAGGCACAGGTTGATAGATTCTCTGAAGTGCGCTGCTGGAAAGGGCACAGCAGGTCAGGCAGCATCTGAGGAGCAGGAGAGTCAACATTTTGGGCATAAGCCCTTCATCAGGATGAAGGGTCCTGCCTGAGACATCGACTCTCCTGCTCCTCAGATGCTGTCTGACCTGCTGTGCCTTTTCCAGTGCCAGAATCTCTCGACTCTGATCCCCAGCATTTACACTCCTCACCATCTTCTACTGGATTCTCGATGCGTAAGGGTTAGATTTCTAGCAAGAAATTCCACAGGATTGCAAAACTAACAGTGTTGCAACTTTATTTAAATGAGGAAGGAGACAATTAGCTTAATAACTGTTATTGGGAAAATGATTGAGTCTTATAGTAGCTGAGCATTAAGAAACACATATGATGAAGGAGCATCATCATGAAGGAAGGTGAAATCATGCCTATCAAATTTATTAGAATTATTTGAGGAGATAAAGGGGAACCATTGGATGTAATATATTTGGGCTTTCAGAAGATGGTGGTATATATAATAAGAGTCCATGGTGTGGGGTTGGTATATTAGCACAGATAGAGGATTAGGGATAAAAGGGGCATTTTCAGGATGACCTGAACCTGTACCAAATAGAGTGCTGAGGTCTCAATTATTTACATATACATGAATGGATGAGGGAGGTGAATGTACTATGGCAAAGTTTTTGGATGACACAAGAATTAATGGTAAAGCAGGAGGTGAGGATGACATAGAGTCTGCAGAGAGATGTAGACAGGGTAAATGAGCTGACAAAAAACTTGGCAGGTGAAATATAATGCGAGAATATATGAGGTAATGCACTTTGGCAGGAAGAAAAGAGGTGCAGAATATCATTTAAGTGCAGAAAGACAGCAGAAAGCTGCTACACAGAGTGGCTTGTATACATGATTCACAAAAATTCAGCACCCAATTTCAGGAATTAGTAGGGAATGGTAATGGGACTGTTGGCCTTTATTTCAGAAGGAGTGCAGAATAATAATAGGGAACTCTTGCTAAGACAATACAAGGGAACTTGTCAGCTGGTCCCCTTCCCAAAGGGAAGATAAACTGACATTGGAGGCAGCTCAGAGAAGGTTTACGAACTTGATTCTGGGTATAGATGGATTTTCTCATGAGGAGAAGTTGAACATCTTGCGTCTGTAGTCACTGGAATAGAGAAAACTGAAAGCAGACCTTATTGAAATACACAAGATTCTCAGTAAAAATACAAAGATCTTGTTTCCCTCTGTGTGAGTGTTGAGGACCAGAGGATCTAATCTCAGATGTAAGGGACTGCCCAGTTAGGACACAGATTAGGAAGAATTTAATCTCTTGGGGTAATAAAACTGTTGAATTCTTTACTGCAGAGGGCTATTGAGACTGGGTCATTGAGTATGTTCAAGGCTGAGATTGACATGTTTAATCAGTAAGGGAATCGGGAGTTATGAGGAAAAGGCAGGAAGTTGAGGATTGTCAGATCAGCCACAATCTCACTGAATGATGGAGCAGATTCAATGGGCAGAATGGCCTACTTCTGCTCCCATATCTTATGGATAGGTTATCAAAGGCAGATGAGAGCATGGAGTAAACCAGACAGATCTATTGTCTTATTGAATGGCAGGACAGGCTCAAGTAGTAGTGAGTGGCCTACTCCTGCTTCAAATTCACATGTACAGAAGTAATTCCGGAAATACTGAATTTAAATTCCACTGCTGCCATGCTGGGATTTGAACCTGTGTTGTCAGAGCATTAGCCCAGGCCTCTGGATAATGAGTCAGGTGACATTACAACTACAGCACAAGCTCGAGGGACTGAATGGCCTAACATCCTCAGTTAGGATTCTGATTCAAGCCACACCAGGTTTGAAAGCTTAACGGTTGAAGAAAGACAGACATTGAAACGTGGCACGGCATGGCAAGGCAGGCTTTCTTTAACATGAGACATTAAACTGAGTTCCCATTCCCCCATCCGAAAGATCCCACAGGCAGGAACTTGGGGAAGAGAAAAGGGGTTATTTCCAATGCCCTCACAAGTATTTATATACTAGTGTCACAGAAGCATAGATTATTCAATCATCGGGTCATACAGCACGGAAACAGACCCTTTGGTCCAACCAGTCCATGCCGAACATAAACCTAAACTAAACTAATCCCCACCTGCCCTTGCTTGGCTCATATCCCTCCAACCATTTCTTACTCTGTACTCATCTAAACGTCTTTTAAAAGTTGTAACTGTACCCACATCCACCACTCCCTCAGCAAGTTCATTCCACACAAGGACCACTCTCTGTGTAAGAAAATTGTTCCTCATGTCTTTTGAAAATCCCTCTCCTCTCACCTTAAAAATATGCCCGTTAGTCTTGAAATTCCCCACCCTAAGGAAAAGTCACTTGCCATTCACCTTATCTGTACCCCTGATGATTTTATAAACCTCTATAAGGTCACTTCTCAACTTCCTACTCTCCAGTGGAAAAAGTCCCAGCCTACCAGCCTCTCCCTATAACTCAAACCCTCCATTCCTGGCAACATCTTGGTAAATCTTTTCTGAATCCTCTCCAGTTTAATAATATCCTTCCTTTAACTGGGTGACCAGAACTGGACACAGTGCTCCAGAAGAGGCCTCACCAATGTCCTGTACAGCCTCAACATGACATCCCAACTCCTACACTCAAAGGTCTGAGCAATGAAAGCAAGCGTGTTAAATGCCTTCTTAACCACCCTATATAAACACGATGCAAACTTGAACGAATTATGTATGAAAACCCCAAGGTCTCTGTGCAATTAAGACACTGCTGTTTGTGGGAGTTTGCTGTGCAGAAATTGGCTGCCATTTTCCTACATTGTCACAGTGATAGCACTTTCCAACATACCCTGCTGCTGGTGAAACATTTCACGTACGTAACAAAGTACATAATCTTTCTATCGACACAATGCTCCGGCAGATTCTTTTAAAATTTGCAACCGTGGGAGGAATTTATGAGCGCAGGCTCTTCCTTTGTCTTTTTAATATGTTAACCCAATTTTATTCTCTCACAAAGTAAATCACGCTTAGAAAGGATTAAATTAATGGCTGTGAAATTAAGCTGCGTGCGCGCTCAATTTGGGGGTGTTAAACCGTACTTCACTTATCACACAAGTCTGAAGAAAAAAAATCACTTTCAATAAAGGCAACGATCTCCACTTCAAAGGTAAAGAAGTAAGAAATGTAATAATAGAAGAGCCAAGGTAGACCAATCAGTCCTTCACAGCTCCATCACCATTCAATGTGACCATGACTGACCAATGTTCTCTCTGCTTTCCTGCCAGTTACCCATATCCCTAGTTCCTTAGAATTCAGGAATGTATCAATCGTATTTTTGAAACAGATCCAAAACTAAGCAACCATACCTCTCTGAGATAGAGATTTCCAATGATTCACAGCCCTTTGAGCGAACAGCAGTGTCTTAATTGCAGAGAGACCTTGGGGTTTTCATACATAATTCGTTCAAGTTTGCATCGCATTTAGACAGGGTGGTTAAGAAGGCATTTAACACGCTTGCTTTCATTGCTCAGACCTTTGAGTGTAGGAGTTGGGACGTCATGTTGAGGCTGTACAGGACATTGGTGAGGCCTCTTCTGGAGCACTGTGTCCAGTTCTGGTCACTCAGTTATAGGAAGGATATTATTAAACTGGAGAGGATTCAGAAAAGATTTACCAAGATGTTGCCAGGAATGGAGGGTTTGAGTTATAGGGAGAGGCTGGATAGGCTGGGACTTTTTCCACTGGAGAGTAGGAAGTTGAGAAGTGACCTTATAGAGGTTTATAAAATCATCAGGGGTACAGATAAGGTGAATGGCAAGTGACTTTTCCTTAGGGTGGGGAATTTCTCCTTATCTCAATCCTTGATCAACCCTATATTCTGAGACAGTGCCCCTGCCTTCTAGACTCTCCAGAGGTGGGTAATAGTCTCCCAACATCTACCCTCTGAAGCCCTTTCAAAATCTTCTAACTTGCTTCCTGTGTTCTGAAAAGGTGGGGAGGGGAAGGGAGGGGTGATGAGGGGAGTGGGACCTCAATTGATGGGATCTCAGAAATGCAGGAATTCTCTCCCACAGCAGGCAGTGGAGGCCGAGTCACTGAATATATTCAAGAAAGAGAGTTTTATTTAGACTTGAAAGGCAGGAAGGGGCCTGGGGAGAAAGAGGGAATAAAGAGTTGAGATAGAGGATCAGCCACGATCATATTCAATGGCAAGGCAGACTCAATAGATTGAGTGGACTTGCCCTGCCTTTCCCTTCTATGTTTAGTGCTCATCCAACAAGGACTGCAGTGATTCAAGACCACCACCTTCTCAAGGGGCAACTAGGGATGGTTAATAAATGTTGGCCAAGCCAGCAATGCCCATGTCCCATGAACAGAGATTAAAAAAAAGTTCCTCACACCCGTTTCATTTCCTGGACACTCATTCTGCCGTGCACTGTGATGACAGGCACAAAATACTGGAACTTTTGGAATGGGCAAAAAATGTTGGCCTTCCCAGCAAGGTTCACAGCCCATTAAAAAAAATCAAACACTGTGCAGTTACAGAGTGACGGCAGACTTCAGCAATGTTGTGAAAGAAGAGAGAGAGAGAGATTGATCCATATTGCTTGTCAATGGAATCGTCTTTCCTGAGGTGTAGGGGATTTGGACTTGGGGCCAAAACACTTGGCTCCAGTCCATCACTCTAACTACATCACACAAAAGACATTGAAATTCCCTCTTCATGGTGTCAGCTTCAGTTCAGACCTCAGAAGGATAAAATGATTTGAGTTGATCCAATTCCTTCTATGATCACAGGGCATCCCAAAGTATATTCCTGCTGCTGAATCAGAAGCACGTGAGGTCAAGTTTCACTCACAAGATTTCGTATATAATCTCCCATTGCTTACTGAAAAATCTTCATTGCCAGCGATGCTGCCTTTTCGTTTAGAAACTAAACCAGATGCCCTTCTCTCCTCCAAGAGCATGTTAAAAATAAATCCCATTACTGCTCTTGCAAAGTTAAAATTCTCCTTCCGGTTTTCAAATCACACTGTTGCTTTAACCAGTCCCTACCTCTGCAAAAAAATAGAAATTGCTAAAAAAGCTCAGCAGGTCTGGCAGCATCTGTGGAGAGAAATCAGAGTCAATGTTTCAGATCAAGTGACCCTACCTCAGCAATCTCCTCCAGCCTTCGAAAACTGTGAAATCCTCCAATTCTGGCCTCTTACACATCCCCAATTACCATGGTCAGTGGCTGTACCTTCAGCTGTCTGTGTTCCAAGTTCTGGAGATTCTTCCACCCCACCCACTACCGTCCCCTTCTCCATCAACCAAGTCTCTTAATCCTTCTTGGCTGATACAAAGAGAAATGACTTCACCCAAAGGATTGTGAATCCTGGAATTCACCACCCATAGGGTGACAGATGCTCGATCATCTGAATACATTTAAAGCTGGGGTAGGCAGACTTTTGGTCTCTCAGGGGACATGCGGAGCAGGAGAAAAAGTGGAATTGCCGGTCAACATCAGTCAGGATCATACTGAATGGTAAAGCATGCTTGATGGGCTGAATGGACTACTACTTCTCCGATTTCTTGTCTTAAAGACTCATAGAATCATAGAGTTATACAGCATGGAAACAGACCCCTCAGTCTAACCAGTCCACTCCGATCTTAATCCCAAACTAAACTAGGCCTACTTGCCTGCGCTTGGCCTATATCTCTCCAAACTTTTCTTATTCACGCACATATCCAAATGTTTTTCAAATATTGTAACTGCACCTGAATCCATCTCATCCTCTGGCAGTTAATTCCAGACACAAATCAGTCTCTGTGTAAATAAATTGCCCCCTAATTTTGAACTTGCCCATCTGTGGGAAAAGACCTTGGCTATTTACCTTATCCATGCCACTCATGATTTTATAATCCTCTGTATGGCCACCGCTCAACCTCCAATACTCAAGTGAAAACAAGTCCCTGCCTATTGTTATAACTCAATTCTCCAACCCTTTTACCTCCCTTAAGACATTCCTTAAAATGCACGGCTTTGAGTGTTTGGTCCTAATATCTCCTTACATGTCTCAGCATCAAAACTTCCAGTCCTCAATCCAAGAGTTAACAATATTAGTGAGGGTTTATAGAACACAATATGAGGCTGGGATCTGCTGTTTGTTTCTATGTTAGAAACATAAAAAATAGGAGTAGGCTTTTACCCGAAATGTCGATTTTCCTGCTGTGCTTTTCCAGCACCACTCTAATCGAGACTCTAATCTCGAGCATCTGCAGTACCCACTTCTGCTTCATTCAGCCCTTTGAGCCTGCTCCTCTATTCAATATGGTCATGACTGATCAACCAACTCAGTATCCCATTCCTGCCTCCTCCCCAGACCATTCGATCCCTTTAGCCCTAAGAACTATATCTAACCCCTTCTTTACAACGTTCAATGTTTTGGCTGAGTTCACTTTCTGTGGCAGAGAATTCCACAGGCTTCTCACTCTCTGGGTGAAGACATTTCTCCTCATCTCAGACTGAAATGACCTACCCCATATCCTTAGACTGTTACCCCTGGTTCCTGACTCCCTCCCTATTTTTCCTGCATTTCCCCTGTTGAGTCCTGTCTGCATTTTATAGGTTTCTCAAAGATCCTCCCTCATTCTTCTAAATTCCAGTGAATACAGTTCACCAAAACAAATTGAAAACCTGAACAAACAAGTTAAGAACATTATGGATTGGAAAATTAATTTCTACAAATGGAACAGTGATGTTAAAAATGATTGATCTTTGAGACTTGTGAAACAGAAGGGAATTGCAATAACTGCAAAAACCAGCACAGTTACAATGAGCAGATCATCTCCTATTCTGTATGATTCTATGATTCACTGCTCCAAAGCAGTGCTGAAGTATATTGTTTTCTCCCTGTTTATGAACTGGATAACTCTCCCCATCAACTATCAAATGCACAATCCTGCTCCCACCGCAGTGCTTACACACAGGGGCACAGGAATATAGGGATAAGGAAAAGTAGCATTCAGAAATGTTAACTGTGCCTCTCTCTCCTCAGGCAATACCAGACCTGCTGAGTATAGAATCACATGGTACAGAAGAGGCCCTTCAGCCTATCAAGTCTGTACTTCCTGCATCTTTTGTTTTTATGCACAGAGAGTGTAAGCCAAGTTTGTGCCCACTTGAAACACCATAGTTACGGCCTAGTGCTATGATCGCTGGACTGTTCATCCAGAAGAGCCAGATAATGTTCTGGGGACTTGGGTTCAAATCCTGGTGTGGCAGATAGTGGAATTTGAATTGGAATTAAATACCTCGTGATGACCATGAATCCATTGCCAATTGTCAGGAAAATTCCCTTCAACGTTCCTTGAAAGTGGCATTGCTGGTAGATAGTGGTAAGGAAGAT
The DNA here is from genome assembly GCF_047496795.1 of Chiloscyllium punctatum. Classification (NCBI taxonomy): domain Eukaryota; kingdom Metazoa; phylum Chordata; class Chondrichthyes; order Orectolobiformes; family Hemiscylliidae; genus Chiloscyllium; species Chiloscyllium punctatum. The sequence continues at coordinate 97,157,734 of NC_092753.1, read as the reverse complement.
GTTTTTCATTGGTTAATGCACTTGAGTATCGGAGTCGGGACATCATGAAGTGGCTGAGGCAAAAGTGAGGACTGCAGATGCTGGAGATTAGAGTCGAGAGTGTGATGCTGGAAAAGCACAGCAGGTCAGGCAGCATCCTCGGACATTAGTGACGCCACTTTAAGAATACTGCATTCAATTCTGGTTACCCTTCTATTGGAAGGATGTTGTAAAACTTGATAGGGTTCACAAAAGATTTACAAGCATGCTGTCAGGGTTGCAGGGTTTGAGCTGTAGGGAGAGGCTGAACAGGCTGGGGCTGTTTTCCCTGGAGTGTCGGAGGCTGAGGGGTGACCTTATAGAGGTTTATAAGATCATGAGGGGCATGGATAGGGTGAATAGCCAAGATCTTTTCCCTGGTTGAGGGGGTCCAAAACTATGGGGCATAAGTTTAAGTTGAGAGAGGAAAGCGATAAAAGTGACCTGAGGGGCAACTTTTTCACACAGACGGTGGTGCATGTATGAAATGAGCTGCCAGAGTGGTGGACGCTGGTACAATTGCAACATTTAAAAGGTATTTGGATGGGTATATGAATAGGAAGGGTTGGGAGGGATATGGGCTAAATGCTGGCAAATGGGGCTAGGTCAGGTTGGGATGCCTGGTCAGTGCAAATGGGTTGGACCAAATGATCTGTTTCTGTGCTGTATGACTCTCTGACTCTAACTGTCATCTTTATCTGTCTGGCCTACGTGTGACTCCAGACACAAGCAACGTGGTTGACTGTTAACTGTCTTCAGGGGAATTTGGGATGGGCAGTAAATGCTGGCCAAGCCCGTGATGCTCTCGTCCTGTGAATGAACAAAACAAAAGTCCTGTCCTTGGTTATACACCTTTCTAAGGTGCTATGCCATGACCTAAGGGACAACCTTTTCACGCAGAGGGTGGTACGTGTTTGGAATGAGCTGCCAGAGGAAGTGGTGGAAGCTGGTACAATTTCAACATTTAAAAGGCATCTGGATAGGAAGGGTTTAGAGGGATATGGGCCAAGTGCTGGCAAATGGGACCAGGTTAATTTAGGATATCTGGTCGGCATGGACGAGTTGGACCGAAGGGTCTGTTTCCATGCTGTACATCTCTATGACTCTATAATTTAATACAACTCTCCCTGATGGAACCTGAGACGCATCTCTTCCTTCCTTTGCGTATTCCAATCAGAGACAGCTTGCTGCATTTAATACTGAACTGTCATCACCCATTGAATTAAACATGCAGGAACACACCTGAATGCAATGATGATAGTTTCAGCGTCTACATTTCAAAGGAGAACTTCTGTCTTCACCTCCTGATTTGGGTGACTTCCAAACTAAAGTAAGTGAAACTTACCCATCTGACTCACAGCTCAGCGCATTCCTGGACTAACTCCACTCAATTACTCTCCTTTGTCTGATCGTGCTTAAGTTTTTTTTAATTTCTTGCTAAGCTTAAAGGTTGCAGCCCGGCAACTTCCCTGGGACCTCCTGGCATTAAAGGTTAAATTCCGAGACAGTGCCATAAGGCAAATATTGGAGAAAACCTGTTTGTGAAAGGTGCTTCTCAAACCTGTATGAGACCAGTGTAGCTGCCCTTTTTAAATACTCTAGGGGCATCGGAAGGAACCTGGTCCCTTTTATTCGACCCTCTTTCCATTCTAACAAAACACGGGGCCAATACATCACATCTACATGACCTAGGAGAAAGTGAGGACTGCAGGTGCTGGAAATCAGAGTCTAAAAGTGTGGCGCTAGAAAAGCACAGCAGGTCAGGCAGTATCCCAGGAGCAGAGTCAATGTTTTGGGCAGAAGCCCTTCTTTAGGAATTGATGAAGGGCTCATGCCCGAAACATCGACTCTCCTGCTCCTCAGATGCTGCCTGACCAACTGTGTTTTTCCAGCACCACACTCTTCGACACTGACGTGACCTATCTCACTGAGGCTAGCTAAATCTCGGGAGACCTGGGGGATCAAACTGAGCCACGTTTTCACTGCAGCTCTTACAACAGCAAGGTACTTGATTGACATTCAGAAGGAACCGAGAGCTGCCAAAATAAAGAGCAGGCTGTCGGCTTGGTTCACCTCATCTAAGGTAAACCTTTAAGCCAGTCTTTAATGTCATCCACAGGCCCTGGGACGAAGAGACAGATGGAGGGGGACAGCTGGAAAGCAATTCAAGTTATAAATAACCTCCAGCAAATGTAGATAGGCCTGAATTTCTCATTGCCCATAAAATATTCACTGACACTCACAATATCACCCCAGTTCACATCAATCCAGCCTTACACATAGAACGTATTGTTTTCGTATTTTTGGCCTGTCCCTTCATATTCCACTGATGGGAGGCCAAACTTGTTCATATTGTTTTGGCAACATTTGAGCCTTCTGGCTAAATATTTTCCTTGGTCTGAAAGAATGTTTTGTTTCGTATCTGAGAGAAATTGTTCAGTACCAAACACAGCCTGCGGACCAAGATGTGGGTCCACCCTCACATTCACAGCTGAGCCGCAATAAGCAGCTCCTGCACAGTAGATTTTCCTCAGTGTCCTTTCAAACAGTGCTGTTGAACATAAGTAGTGAGGCACGTTACAGCTGACAAGCCTATCCCACAGCCACATGATCTGCAGCCACACCGTGCCCCAGCCACAATGTCCCTCACCCGCACCGTTTCCCACATACCTCCAAACACGCACTGTGCCCAACACATACTGAACCCCATCAAAACTGATATACAGCACCAGACCTGCCCCCACCAATACTGTACCCCAGTGTTATACAGTGACAAAACCATCCCCATCAATACTGTACCCCAGTGTTATACAGAGACGGACAAGTCCCCACCAGTACTGTACCCCAGTGTTGAACAGAGATAGACCTGTCTCCACCAGTACTGTACCCCAGTGTTATACAGAGACAGACCTGTTCCCACCAGTACTGTACCCCAGTGTCATACAGTGGCAGACCTGTCTCCACCAGTACTGTACCCCAGTGTCATACAGAGACAGACCTGTCCCCACCAGTACTGTACCCCAGTGTTGTACAGAGATAGACCCGTCTCCACCAGTACTGTACCCCAGTGTTATACAGAGACAGACCTGTCTCCACCAGTACTGTACCCCAGTGTTATACAGAGACGGACCTGTCCCCACCAGTACTGTACCCCAGTGTTGTACAGAGATAGACCCGTCTCCACCAGTACTGTACCCCAGTGTTATACAGTGACAGACCTTCCTGAAGAAGGGCTCATGCCTGAAACGTCGATTCTCCTGCTCCTTGGATGCTGCCTGACCTGCTGTGCTTTTCCAGCAACACATTTTCAGCTCTGATCTCCAGCATCTGCAGTCCTCACTGTCTCCTCCACCAGTACTGTACCCCAGTGTTATACAGTGACAGACCTGTCTCCACCAGTACTGTACCCCAGTGTTATACAGTGACAGACGTGCCTCCACCAGTACGGTACCCAGTGTTTTATACAGAGACAGACCTGTCTCCACCAGTACTGTACCCCAGTGTTGTACAGAGACAGACCTGTCTCCACCAGTACTGTACCCCAGTGTTGTACAGAGACAGACCTGCCTCCACCAGTACTGTACCCCAGTGTTATACAGCAACAGACCTGTCCCCACCAGTACTGTACCCCAGTGTTATACAGTGACAGACCTGTCCCCACCAGCACTGTACCCCAATGTTACACAATGTCAGACCTGTCTCCAACAGTACTGTACCCCAGTGTTATACAGTGACAGACCTGTCCCCACCAGCACTGTACCCCAGTGTTATACAGTGACAGACCTGTCTCCACCAGTACTGTACCCCAGTGTTATACAGTGACAAACCTGTCCCTATCAATACTGTACCCCAGTGTTATACAGTGAGAGACCTGTCTCCACCAGTACAGTACCCAGTGTTATACAGAGACAGACCTGTCCCCACCAGTACTGTACCCCAGTGTTATACAGAAACAGAACTGTTCCCCCCAGTACTGCACCCCAGTGTTGTATAGAGACAGACCTGCCTCCACCAGTACTGTACCCCAGTGTCATACAGTGACAGATCTGTCCCCACCAGTACTGTACCCCAGTGTTATACAGCAACAGACCTGTCCCCACCAGTACTGTACCCCAGTGTTATACAGTGACAGACCTGTCCCCACCAGCACTGTACCCCAATGTTACACAGTGTCAGACCTGTCTCCAACAGTACTGTACCCCAGTGTTATACAGTGACAGACCTGTCCCCACCAGCACTGTACCCCAATGTTACACAGTGTCAGACCTGTCTCCAACAGTACTGTACCCCAGTGTTATACAGAGACAGACCGGTCCCCACCAGCACTGTACTCCAATGTTATACAGAGACAGACCTGTCTCTACCAGTACTGTACCCCAGTGTCATACAGTAACAGACCTGTCCCCACCAGCACTGTACCCCAATGTTATACAGAGGCAGATCTGTCTCCACCAGTACTGTACCCCAGTATTATACAGTGACAGACCTGTCCCCACCAGCACTGTACCCCAGTATTGTACAGTTGAAGGTGTCCCCGCTGGCTGAGATGTGTTTGGGATGATGGAATATAGATTTCCAGCTGTGTTTCAGTATCGTAGAATATAATGTGAGTCCTCTTCCTTTAGATGATGAATACAGTAGTTAGAATTTTTTCTCCTGTCATCTGCCCTCTGGTGCTGAATTCTTTAGTGAAGGATTAGACCTGGTTGAGACCTTTTGATAACAATATCTTTCTGTTTATTTTATTGGCAGTATAATTACAAACTTAATTGAGGTTTAGAAATTCAATCTCTTGCTTTAATTGGACGTGTGTTGCTGTGAGTATGCAGCTTACTGAGGGCGAGCAGGCATTTACAGTACATGAACGGAGAGGGAGAGCGGGATGGAGATTAAGGGGGAGAGAGAGAGAAAGAAAGATGCGAGGGCATGGAGTGATGTATGAGGGGAGAAACAGGCAGCTTGAAACAGGCTGACAGAGTGAGACAGAGAAGGGGATGCAGTCTGGAACAAAGAGGGAGAGTGTGAGAAAGAGAGTAAGGTTAGATCACAAGGGATCTAGGGAGAGTTGAGACAAAATTGGCTTTATGGTAGAAGACAGAGTGTAGTGGTAGAGGATTGTTACTTGGACTGGAGGCCAATGACTAGCAGTGTGCCACAGGGATTAGGGCTGGGTCCACTGTTTTATGTCATTTAAAACAACAATTTGTCTGGTACTATAGGAAGCATGGTTAGTAAGTTAGCGGATGACTGGTGGTGTACTGGACAGTGGAAAATATTAGGAGACAGTGAGGTCTGCAGATGCTGGAGGTCAGAGTTGAGAGTGTTGCTGGAAAAGCAGAGCAGGTCAGGCAGCATCCGAGGAGCAGGAAAATCGACATTTCAGGCTGGAGCCCTTAGTTCAAAGAAATCTTCACCAGATAGGTCAATGTGCTGAGAAGAGGCAGATGGAGTTTAATTTAGATAAGTGCCAGATACTGTGTTTTGGTAAGGCAAATCAAGGCAGGACTTACACAGTTAGTAGTTGGGACTGGACGAGTGTTGTTGAACAGACAGACCTGGGGGTACAAGTTCATAATTCCTAGAACATAGTATGTAGACATGGTTGTGAATAAGATGATTGGCACACTAGTTTCATTGGTCAGACCATTGGGTGTAGGAGTTGAAACGTCATGGTGCAGCTGTACAGGACATTGGCAAGGCTACTTTATGATGTCATGGTGCAGATGTACAGGACGTTAGTGAGATTACATTATGATGTCATGTGCAGCTGTACGGGACATTGGTGAGGTTACTTTATGATGTCATGGTGCAGCTGTACGGGACATTGGTGAGGTTACTTTATGATGTCATGGTGCAGCTGTACGGGACATTGGTGAGGCTACTTTATGATGTCATGTGCAGGTGTACAGGACATTTGCGAGGCTACTTTATGACGTCATGGTGCAGTTGTACAGGACATTGGTGAGGTACTTTATTATGTCATGGTGCAGCTGTATAGGACATTGGTGAGACTATGATGTCATGTGCAGCTATACAGGACATTGGTGAGGCTATTTATGACATCATGGTGCAGCTGTACAGGACATTGGCGAGGCTACTTTATGACGTCATGGTGCAGCTGTACAGGACATTGGCGAGGCTACTTTATGACATCATGGTGCAGCTGTACAGGACATTGGTGAGGCTACTTTGCGAATATTGCTTACAATTCTGGTCGCCCTGTTATATGAAGGATGGTGTTAAACTAGAAACCAAAAAAAATTTACAAGGAAGTTGTCAGGACTAGAGGGTTTGAGTTATAAGGAGAGGTTGAATCAACCGGGGCTTTTTGCAATGGCTGAGGACTGACCTTATGGAAGTTTATAAAATCTTCATGGATAGGGTGAAAGCCAAGGTCTTTTGTCTAGAATAGGGGAATCCAAAACAATGGGGCATAATTTCAAGGGGAGAAGAGTAAGATTTAAAAGGGATCTGTGGGGTAACGTTTTCACACAGAGGCTGGTTCGTATATAGGATGAACTGCGAGAGGAAGTGGTCGATACAGGTTAAATTACAACATTTAAAAGATGTTTAGACAGCTCCATGGATAGGAAAGGTTTAGAGAGGCTAAACACAGGCAAATAGGACTAATTCAGTTTCGGATGTCTGATCGGCCTGGACAAGTTGGACCATAGGGTCTGTTCCTGTGATGAATGACTCTATGACTGTATGAGAGAGAGAGAGAGAGACAGGGGGGGAAAGCTGGAAGAGATTAAGACAGAGAGAGAGAGGAAGACATGAGGAGAGGGAAAGAGAAAGAATGCAGGAGAGAGAGAGAGTGAAAGGAAGATACAGAGAGATAGAGGTAGGCAATGGAGAAAGGGAAATGGATAAAAGAGGGTGAGATAGAGAGACAGAATCAGAGAACAGGGCGACAGAAAGTCTGGTAACTATTGCTCATTGGTGTTTGATGGCTTATGTGGCCAAGACAAGGAATTAGTCATTACTAATTTGTAGATTTCCTGTTGATTCTCAGGGTTGATGTCGCTCAATATTGCATTTGTTTCATAAACAGCATATAATTTGTCAGGAGCTTGTGAGATAAGGACTCATTATTGGGAGAGTTGGTTGCCATGATGGACCGGGTGATGAAAACTGACCTCACAGTCAGTTAGTTCTTGCTCACTGGAAGCTACACAGTTTCCGATGAGACTGCTCTAAGGTTCCAGAACTCCAGTGGACATTCTTCACCTATGAAGACAAGGCAATGACTGATAATAAGTTGTCAAATCTCAGGGGCCATTGATAATTAACTCCATAATGCACAAGAGTCACTGGTGAGTGAGAAGGGTCTGTGCTAATAAACCCCATGCAATGAACCACCCTCCACCACATTCATTCAGGAAGGTAAAGGTGTCCATAAATGAGCAAATATCGAGCGGTGCGAATTCCTGCTCACTGTGCCCGTGTTCTGAGGACAAAAATATAAAGACACATTCTTCCCTCTTCTCAGTCTGCTTCCACATTCACTTGGGTCAGGGATCGTGTTTCAGTCAAACAATGATCAGCAAATCTAACCACCCTTCGATAAAGCAGTGGAGCTAATGAGACATCTTTCACAGGGACTACCTCAATGGCCCAAATGGCCTCTTTCTGTACTGTATGATTCCACAAGGGTGGGTGCTGAGATTTTTCATGTATTCAACATCATTGTAACACCATTCTCACCAGGTGCAGACCACCCTTGACTAAGAAAATCCCACTTTGCTTTATTTTGGCTTACATACCCATAAATAATGATAGTCTCTCATCTGTTGCTTTTATAGTTGCCACATGCCCTGTAATAAACAGCCCTTAGAATCAACTTGTCAAGGGACCATGGCTTTCCATTATTTGATTGGTCCTTGACCAGGGTGTAGGATGTTACTTGACCAGAGAGCACTCACCCAAATCTGGCATTATATTTAGGTCCACACTTGGAGCACCTTCTAGTGTTCAGTGAATTCAGGTGGCACTGAACTCATTGCTATCTCAAGTAAGACTACCCTTACCAGACCCAAGGTTCCTCAGTCAATGTGGACAACTGATACCAACACTCACTGCACCTATATATATATATATATATAGACACACACACGCGCGCGCGCGCGCACACACACACACACACACACACACACACACACACACACACACACACACACACACACACACACACACACACACACACACACACACACACACAACGGTGGCACAGTGGTTAGCACTGCTGCCTCACAGCACCAGAGACCTGGGTTCAATTCCTGCCTCAAGCAACTGTCTGTGTGGAGTTTGCACATTCTCCCCATGTCTGCGTGGGTTTCCTCCGGGTGCTCTGGTTTCCTCCCACATTCCAAAGATGTGCAGGTTAGGGTGAATTGGCCATGCTAAATTGCCCGTAGTGTTAGGTGAAGGGGTAAATGTAAGGGAATGGGTTTGGGTGAGTTGCTCTTCGGTGGGTCGGTGTGGACTTGTTGGGCCGAAGGGCCTGTTTCCACACTGTAAGTAATCTAATCTAAAAAATTTACACACCCAAAAGTTTACACAGAACTAAAATGCACACACTCATGTTTCATTGCACACATCTCCTGCATACGCACACATCTGCACCTCACATGCAAACATTCATGACACAAGCAGTGCAAAAGATGCTCATGAGACTCCTTTGCTGTAGCTAACACTGTCAGTATCGCCTAGTTCACCCCGACTGACTGTGACCCAGGAGCCCATTTCAATCAAAGTAATAAAAATTAGGATCTCTTCCCTTGATGACCACAATTTTACAATTGATTTATTTTATGTGGATTGTATAAGAAGGACTAGCCAACTCTTAACTACTTTTTGCATATTACATTTGGACAGTACATGAATTTCCACAGCGATCAACCCCACCCGCTCTAATTTTGATTAGCAAAGCCATGCACCATGAACTGATTGTACCAGCTTTTCCCTTTAAATAAAATTATTATTGAGCCTGAACCCTCCAGAGAGAGTATAAAAATGCACAGAAAATATAATTTTAAAAATCCAATTTTAAAGTAATTAAGGAACAGTGCATTCATCTACACTGACTCCCCTGGTCTCAGTGCTCCCTTCATCTCCCCAGGGTCAGGTAACCAGTCCAGTCCATAATCTCCGCTAGGTGAGGATTGGAACTTGGTTCAGGGGGCCAGGAGTTGGGGCAGATTATGGGGAAGAAGGAAAAGGTTATCAGGCAGGCCAGGGCTTATTTTCCATCTTTTAACTCTTTCGAGGTGTCGTCTGTTTGATAAAGGCTCGGACCATCTCTGGACAGCACGGTGGCTCAGTAGCTGGCACTGATGCCTCACAGCGCCAGAGAGCCAGGTTCAATTCCAGCCTTGGGTGACTGTCTGTGTGGAGTTTGCACATTCTCCCTGTGTCTGTGCAGTTTCCTCCCACAATCCAATGATGTGCAGGTCAGGTGAATTGGCCATGCTAAATTATCCATAGTCTTAGGTGCATAAGTCAGAGGGAAATGGGTCTGGGTGGTTTACTCTTCGGAGGGTTGGTGTGGACTTGTTGGGCCGAAGGGCCTATTTCCATACTGTAGGGAATCTAATCTAATCTGCCTGTCAGATGGCTACAAACATCTCACATCACTAGATCAGGATAGCTGCATTGGCTGATACTTTTCTTTCAACCAACATTACTGTCAAAGAAAACAAGATTATCAGCTCATTGACATGTATTTGTTTGTTGGTATTTGTGAGTGTGGTGCTGGAAAAGCACAACAGGCCAGGCAGCACCCAAGGAGCAGGAAAATTGATGCTTCGGGCAAAAGCCCTTCATCAGGAGTCTACACATCAACAAAGCAGTTAACATTTATATGGTTAAAGTTAAAAAATCACACAACACCAAGTTATAATCCAACACGTTTATTTGGACCATAACCTGGTGTTATGTGATTTTTAACTTTGTCCATCCCAATCCAACACCAGCACCTCCTCAACATTTATATGACATTTGTGACACGATTGAACATCAGAAAGTATTTCACAGGAGCATTATAGAGCATCATTTAACTCTACATGGTATAAGACAACTTGAGGCCTCAGGATGAAGGTCTTGTGATGCAGTGGGGAGAGCTCCCTATTTCCAAAGTAGAAGCTCAAGATTCCAGTTCTACCCAAAGACCAAAGATGATGCCTAACCAAACACAATCAAACAGTTGGACTATGAACTTGCAATTTGCTCCAACGCACGCCAAGAGTGATTGAAAGAAATTGGAGCCTCCAGTATCACTACAACTCATGACAAACTGTACATGGAAAGGTGTATGAGGGAGGCAATGGCCCAGTGGTACATTCACCCAGAGACTGTGGATGATGTTCTAGAGACCTGGGTTCAAATCACACCATGGTGGAATTTGAATTGAATAAAGAAAATGGAATTAAGAGTTTAATGATGATCATTAATTCATTGTTGATTGTCTGGAAACACCCATCCGGTTTATTAATGTCCTTGAGGGAAGGAAACTGCCATCCTTACCTGGTCTGGCCTGCATGTGACTCAAGATCCAAAGGCAACTGCCCTGTGGACAATTAGGGATGGGCAATAAATGCAGGAAAAGCGCAGCAGGTCAGGCAGCATCCAAGGAGCAGGAGAATCGACGTTGGGCATAAGCCCTTCTTCAGGAATGAGTAGGGTGTGCCAAGCAGGCTAAGATAAAAGGTAGGGAGGAGGGACTTGGTGGAGGGGCCTTGGGAATGCGATAGGTGGAAGGAGGTTAAGGTGAGGGTGATAGGCCGGAGAGGGTTGGGTGGGGGTGGACGGGGAGGGGGAGGGGGGGGGTGGCGGAGAGGTCGGGAAGAAGATTGCAGGTCAAGAAGGCGGTGCTGAGACCGAGAGTTGGGACTGAGACACTGATCTCCAGCATCTGCAGTCCTCACTTTCTCCCAATAAATGCAGGCCCAGCCAGTTACACTTTCATCCTCTGAATGAATTTTTAAAAAATGCTGCCATAGTACAGAGATCTGTTGGGTGATGGTGCTGTTGGAAGGGATCTCAGCAGAAAAATGGCTGGAGTGCCAATGTTAGTGCCAATGATATCGGGCTCAATCTCCATTCTCACTGGGGAATACTTTAGATTTAGCCCTTTTACCCTACTGTGACAGAAATTACCCTATTGTGGGTCAAACTTCATAGAATCTCTACAGTATGGAAACAGGCCTTTGGCCCAACAGGTCCACACCGACCCTCTGAAGAGTAACCCACCCAAACCCATTCCCCTACCCTATATTTACCCCTGATGAATGCACTTAACCTACACATCCCTAAACACTTTGGGCAATTTAGCATGACCAGTTCACCCTAACCTGCACATCTTAGAATTGTGGGAAGAAACCCATGCCGACACAGGGAGAATGTGCAAACTCTACACAAACAGTCACCCAAGGCTGGAATTGAACTTTGGTCCTTGGCAGTGTGAGACAGCACTGCTAACGACTGAGCCACCGTGCGAACCTGACTGAACTCAGGAAGAAGAATAGCCAAAAGCTTTTCCTTAAGGAGCATCTTTAGGAAAGGGAGGTAAAGTATTTCATCAACAATAAACTGTTTCAGGTTATAGGAGGTACTATATAAAGCTTTTTAATTCAATGCAGCAGGTCAGGCAGCATCCAAGGAACAGGAGAATCGACGTTTCAGGCATAAGCCCTTCTTACAAGGATGCCTTCCTTGAAGAAGCTCTCTTCCTCCCTCTACATGTTCCTTGGATGCTGCCTGACCTGCTGCACTTTTCCAACAACACATTTTCAGCTCTGATCTCCAGCATCTGCAGTCCTCACTTTCTCCTTTGGGGATAAGAACCCATCTGGTTCACTAGTGTCCTTTAAGGAAGGAATCTACCATCCTTATCTGGTCTGGACTACATATGACTCCAGAATCACAGCAACGTGGTGAAAGTGAGGACTGAAGATTAGAGCCAAGAGTGTGGTGCTGGAAAAGCACAGTCAGTCAGGCAGCATCTGAGGAGCAGGAGAATTGACATTTTGGGCAAAAGCCCTTCATCAGGAACGTGGTTGACTCTGAAATGCCTTCTGGGCAACTAGGGATGGGAAATAAATGTTGGCTTGGACAGCGGTGCCCTCATCCTGTGAATGAATATATTTTTTTAAAAATCCTGTCTGTCCAATCTCTCTTCATAATTAAAGCTCTCCAGCCCAGGCAACATCCTGGTAAATCTCCTCTGCACCCTCTCTAGTGCTATCGCATTCCTCGTATAATGTGCATTCCAGAACTGCACACAAGAGGAAAGTTACAAAACTAACAAGGGGTGGGTGTGGGGGTATTACAAAGACACTGGAGAGAGAGAGAGAGAGACAGAGGTCTTGCGAATGTGAAACATTGATTTGTAACCGTTTCTGAAATACAATCTCATTTGATCAATGGGACATTAGTCAATCTCAAAAATGAGTACTTATTCCATCTCCCTAATTTCCAACGAAGCAGTTTAGTACTATTGATCTCTTAAAAAAAATGGAAAATAAATTCAAGCGGAGCAGTGAGATGACTGAAGGAATGATGTATCGATGCGAGCTGACAGTGCTTTGTCTACAGATCAATAAGGATGTTCAAGATGGACCAGTTAAGAATGAACTAGGGTCACTACAGGTCAGGATAAGTTCAGGCCAACACAGATTTTGAAAGGACGTGAAATAAACTTATTAATGGGTAGGTCTGAGGGCCTGGTTGCAGGAACCAATGTCACTTTAAATTACTTATTTTCCTACAGCGTTTTAACTCTTAATATTTTTGTTGCATTGTCAGCATTTCCTGTCACTATTTTGTTTCCTGAATCCCTGTGATACTTCAGTGTGTTGCACTCTTGCATCTCACTCAGGGTATCATGGGTTCAATCCCACTCCAGGGAGTTAAGGAGCACAAATTTGAGATGGCATTCCCTGTCCAGGGCCAGGGGGACGTTGCAGTACTGAGGGAGTACAGCTCTTTCAAAGGGGGCAATGCTGAGCGGTTTCTGCACTTTCAGAATTTCTGTTCTGAGGTTAGCAGGAAGGAGTCACATTCTCAACCTCTCCCCTTGCCTGAGGTTTGGTGACCCTCAGGTGAAACCAGCAGCAGTCACCTTTCTAATGGACAGCAGCGCATTGGTCCTCTGGTATGATCGTGGCTTTACTTTACTAACTGATGAAGTGCTGTGCCATTGAAGGGTGCACATAATGCAAGGTCTGAGCATGTCAGTATAATGCCCTCTCTGTTGGGGTGGTGTAAATAAAGTTAGTTTAGAAACAGAGGAAATAGAAGCCAGGGGTGGGCCATTCAGCCCTTTGGGCCTGCTCTGTCATTCAACAGGATCATGGCTGATCATCCAACTCAGTTCCTTATTCCTGCTTTCCCCCCATACCCTTTGATCCCTTCAGCACTGCAAACCTTATCTAAGTCCTTCTTGAAAGTATTTGATGTCTTGGCCCTGATTGCTTTCAGTAGCAGAGAGTTCCACAAGCTCCTCATTCTCTGGGGTCTAGATTAGAGTGGTGCTGGAAAAGCACAGCAGGTCAGACAGCAGAAGATATTTCTCCTCATCTCAGACTGAAATGACCTACCCCATATCCTTAGACTGTTACCCCTGGTTCCTGACTCCCTCTCTATTTTTCCTGCATTTCCCCTGTTGAGTCCTGTCTGCATTTTATAGGTTTCTCAAAGATTCTCCCTCATTCTTCTAAATTCCAGTGAATACAGTTCACCAAAACAAATTGAAAACCTGAAAAAGCAATTTAAGAATATTATGGGTTGGAAAATTAATTTCTACAAATGGAACAGAGATGTTAAAAATGATTGATCTTTGAGACTTGTGAAACGGAAGGGAATTGCAATAACTGCAAAATCCAGCACAGTTACAATGAGCAGATCATCTCCTATTCTGTATGATTCTATGATTCACTGCTCCAAAGCAGTGCTGAAGTATATTGTTTTCTCCCTGTTTATGAACTGGATAATCCTCCCCATCAACTATCAAATGCCCAATCCTGCTCCCACCGCAGTGCTTACACACAGGGGCACAGGAATATAGGGATAAGGAAAGGTAGCATTCAGAAACATTAACTATGCTTAACTCACCTCAGAGGCCAGCAGATCTGTTGAGTATAGAATCAAATGGTACAGAAGAGGCCCTTCAGTCTATCAAGCCTGTACCAGCAGCACTTTCTGTTTTTTTCTGCACAGAGAGTATAAGCCAAGTTTATGCCCACTTTAAACAGGACAAATAGATTGTTATAATCCAAAATCCCTGCTCCCCACTATATCTTGAGTGGCATAATCAAATTACACCTCAATCTTCGACATTTCAGGCTATATATTACATTGTTTAATTTTTCATTATAAACCCTTCCTATATCTCCATCTGGTAAATCGCTCTGAGGTCAAAACTTCTGTCTTCTTTACTTCCTGCAGGCTATGGGATATACCTCAAGGGGTTGATGCCCCTCAGCTGAGATTGTGTGTTAGATGGCACTGCTATCAACTGAATGGTTAATCTATCTCTACCAGGCTCCTTTCTTTTAGCAGAGACTATAGCGTAATGGGAATATCACAGGACTATCAGCCCAGAGTCCCAGACAAGTGTTCTGGATTCCAATATGACCATGTCGCTGATAAAATGTGAATTGAATCATAGTCTGGAATTCAAAAGTTAGTCTAAAGGCCAGATACAAGAGTCATAGTGGACTTGAACACTAACTCTGTTTCTCTCTCTGGGATTCTTCCAGACTTGCTGAGTTTCTCCAGCACTTCCTGCTGTAAATGTCCTTTATCTGTGGAATTCATTGCTACAGAGGGTTGTGGAGACCAGGTGATTGAGTATATTTAAGACTGAGATAGATAGGTTATTGATTGCCAAGGGGACCATAGGTTATGGGGAATAAGTGGGAAAATGGGGTTGAAAAACCTCTCAGCTATGATCGAATGGCAAAGCAAACTCGATGGGTCAAATGGCCTAATTTCCACTCCTATGGTCTTCTGATCTTATGATCTTATGGAAAGGAATCCACCGTCCTTGCTTGGTCTGGCATACACGTGACACCAGACCCACAGCAACTGGATTGGTTTGATTTGATTTGATTTATATATTGCCACCTGTATTGTGTTACAAAAACACAATGAAAAGTGATTCTCAACAAGCCTCTAAAATGGCCACTCAGTTCAAGGGGCAGTTAGGGTTGGGTATTAAATGCTGGCCTTACCAAAGATGCCCAAATCCCACTATAGATTAGAAAAGTCCAATTTACATTCTCACCACAAAGTGCCACCACACCAACAACCTGCATTTGAATAGCTCCTTTACATAGGAAAACATCTCAAGGTGCTTCAGCAGAGTTCAGGGATAGATTGGGAGTGATAATCAGACACTGGACCAAATGAAAAGCCATGAAGAATTCCCTCTCTCGGGGCATTGAGTGTCTATCTACAGCACATGGACTATAGCAGTTCAAGAAGGCAGCTCATCCCTACCTTCTCAAGGGGCAACTAGGGATGGGCAATAAACACAGACCCAGCCAGTGACACTCACATCCCACAAGAGAATTTAAAAAAAAGTGAGGTGATTAAAAGTTGGCAAAGAATTTGACTTTATGCATTGAAGGGGGTGGGCAATTTTGCAAGCTGCAAGGACTTACAGAAAATGCGGAGATGTCAGAGGATCATTCATTACCACGATTGGGAGGGGTATGGCCATAAGGAATTGCTACAGGAGGGTGAGAGTTTTAGCAATGTGTCAAGGCTTCTTATTTTCAACTCGCATCCTTCGGGATCGCACAACTTGTCTGCCTGATTATTGTCAGATCTCTCTGTGATCTTCAATTAGACCATCTTCATTTTTCTCTCAGTCTTGCTTTAGATATAGCCATTCTTTGAGCATAAAATCTTGACTGATGCCAGCAATAGCCGATATCCTTTTATCATCCTGCTGCCTCCTTTGAAAATTCCAACAATCTCACACAGTGATCTTTCTAATACAGAGAGGCGCTTGCTGCTTGTAAAAGACATTCAAAACCCCTTTGAGCACTGCTTACAGTGATACATTACCATTTTACAACTCAAGTGTTACAGCGAATGAATAACAGAGACAGAGAGAAATAGACAGACAAAGAGGGGGAAGGAAGTGACAATAAGAGACGAGGAAAACCTGCAAGAGAGGCAGAGAGACAGGCAGACAGAAGCGAGATATAAAGTGTTACAGAGATCAAGAAAGAGAGGCACACAGGTACATTAAGTAAAGAACTGGGGCAGATAGCGATGAAGAGAGGGAGAGACAGAGACAGATCTAGATGGAGAAAGGAAGGATAGGAGAGACAAAGAAAGAGAAAGAAAAATGTTGAGGTAGACGATGTTTCAAGTAAAATATTTAATGACTACCACAAAAGCAAATTATATATATGTATACATAATATAGCTACGTCAATCTAGCCAGTGCACTATGTACTAAGGCAATTCCCCAGGATCATAGATACCCTACAGTGTAGAAGCAGGCCACACGACCCTCTGAAGAGCATTTGACTCAAACCCATCCTGCTACCCTATCCCTATAACCCTGCATTTCCCATGGCTAACCCACCTAGCCTGCACATCCCTGGACACTAGGGGCTATTTAGTATGGTCAATCTACCTAGCCTGCACATCTTTGGACTATGGGAGGATACTGGAGCACCCAGAGGAAGCCCATACAGACACAGGGAGAACGTGTAAACTCCACACAGACAGTCACCCGAGGGTGAAATTGAACCTGGTCCCACTGAGGCAGCAGTGCTAATCAATGAGCCACCGTACTGCCCCTCAAGAAATATCCCTTTTTATAAAAACTTTGCAATCGGAATCATTTGTAATTACAAGTGACCCCATATATAGGCAGTAAAAAAAAGTATCATTTATAAGCATGAACGCGAGAATTCTAGTCTGTCCGACTTTCGTCAGTCTCTCACACATTTCATCCATTATCTCTGAAGAGCTCAGGTCTTTCAATAACATGCCTGTGATTTACTGTTGCCAATTTGTCTGGGATGTGCAGACTCCTGGGATGATAGTCAATTGCAAGGCACTTGTCCTTTAAATTTAACTCTACTGGGTTGCTGACTTCTTTTGTGTAAAAGTCGCTCCTTGTTCTGTCCTCAGAACGATGACACACCTTTGGCCGTGAGATTCCTAGATACTCACAATTTGCTGACAAATTAAGTAAGAATTTTGCTTCATAGTTCATTAATCTAACAAATAATTGCAACGCTTTCATATCTGTTGGTCACTGCATCTCCTGTCTTTTTGATGTTAGTATCTAATGAATAGACTTGACTTCAGGCATCTCCCTTTATCTCTTTTTCTGGTTCAGCTTCAGATTTATGTGGCAAGCTCTCTATCGCAGTTGTACTATATTCTGACTGTAATATGCAATGACTTCTTCAATAATTTCTCAACATCCATAGACTAATGAATCAATCACAATAGCTTCCAATCTAGGAAGATTATGGACTATGTAATGTTGTCCACACTAACACCTCTCTGGAATAGTGGAAATGGCAAATGGCATGTACAATAACTGGTCTTCCAACTGGAGCCCAGAATGTGGTCAGAAAATGGTGCCATCCTTTGTACTGAGTGTTGTAAATATGTGTACTGTGGTAACATTTCTCCAATGGGGTATTGTGATCTCTTCAAAGCTACATTGGGATTCTTTGAATCTATGGAGACCCTCAGTTTTGAGGCTGTTCACTGCTGCCATGCTGTTAATCCAGTATAAAGGAGTCATCACTCTCTTGACTGCTCCCCGCCTTTCCCAGCTATCTTATCATTCAGTCTGGACCAAGGGCAGCTGGAACTTTCCTCAGCGGATGATGTGTTAGCCTCGCTCTCTCATCTATTTCATGATGATATTCACCAGGCAGAATCCACCAATCAAGAACTGGAAAAACATTATTCGATCTGTTCAGCAGACAAGCTGACTCACAGGGACCCGGGTTCGAGTTCACTCGTGGTTGCATGAAAGCAGAAAATCCCTTCTGGCCAGTTTCGGGTTACCAATCCAGCTTTCAGACTTGCTTCAGCTGAAATGTGGGTGTTTTGCTTAATGCCTACTATCTGAGACTGCAGATCATCATTGTTTACATTGCATGGATCTCTTAGGATGAGGATCATTCCATCAGACAACCTTAACCTTAACCTCTACACCTTGGGCCACTTTGAACAGGTCTGAGAAACTCATAATGTTGCTCAGAGCATCAGAATTTAACATTTCACATTCGCTTAATGCTCTCCTTCTGCAGTCACCATTTTGACCTGACAATGTTAACAGGTGACATGGCGCGAAATACTGGCTGGTCACTCTCCAGCAGCCATCTCAATAGGATTAGTGGTGCTGGAAGAGCACAGCAGTTCAGGCAGCTCGTTGGATGCTGCCTGAACTGCTGTGCTCTTCCAGCACCACTAATCCAGTAATTGGTTTTCAGCATCTGCAGTCATTGTTTTTACCATCTCAATAGGATTGCATAGTTTCTTCCGGGTTAAGCACTTACGCGTAAAGTGATTCAACTTCTTGCAGTTACAGCACTGTTTTTCCCACTCTAGTCATGGAACAAAAGAACTAAAGAACAATGAGGATGACAGGACAGGAACAGGCCCTCCAGCCCTCCAAGCCTATGCTGATCATCGTGCCCTAACTTAACTACAAAACAAGCCTACTGCCCTTATTCAGTCCATATCCCTCTATTCCTTCCCTATTCATGCCACCATCCAGATGCCTCTGAAATGTCACCAATGTGCCTGCTTCCACCTCCCCTTCTGGCAAGGTGTTCCAGGCTCCTACCACTCACTGCATGAAAAACTTCCCTCACACATCTCCCCTAATCTTTCCCCCTCTCATCCTGAACCAGTGCCCCCTTGTAATTGAAATTTCAACCCTGGGAAAAAGCCTCTGACTATCCACCCCATCTATGCACATACATTTATTGTGTAAAATTCTCCTCCCTTGGCAGATTTATTGTCGCAACAGGGTTGTTATTCTTTTTTGCTCAATCTTTTTATTTACTTCATAGAATACAGTGTTGAAACAGGCCATTCAGCCCATTAAGTCCACACCAACCCGCTGAAGAGCATCCCATCCCGACCAACCCCATCCTTTTGACCCTGCATTTCCCACAGCGAATCAACCTAATCTGCACACCCTGGACATTATGGACAATCCGGTAAAAACAATGACTGCAGATGCTGGAAAGCAAATACTGGATTAGTGGTGCTGGAAGAGCACAGCAGTTCAGGCAGCATCCAACAAGCAGCGAATCGATGTTTCAGGCAAAAGAAGGGCTTTTGCCCGAAACGTCGATTTCGCTGCTCGTTGGATGCTGCCTGAACTGCTGTGCTCTTCCAGCACCACTAATCCAGTATTATGGACAATCCACCTAACCTGAATACCTTTGGACTGTTGGAGGAAACTGGAGCACCTGGAGGGTGTACACACAGACACGGGGAGAATGTGCAAACTCCACACAGTCACCTGAGTGGTGGAATTGAACACAGGACCCTGACGCTGTGAAGCAGCAGTGTTAACCATTGAGCCACATACCACCTTACCCTGGTAGCTTTGCTACTTAGAGTGGAATAAAATCCTTTTTTTTTCTCACATCCCCTTTCATTTCTATAGCTGCAGAGTGTGGAAAACTAACAGCCATTCTGACTCACCCAGCGCATCAAAGTTACGGACTATTTCTTCCCCATTGTTTTATTTTGGAGTAGCTGGCTCTCTAGCATTTTGAAACTCCACTCAGACTCCACTTCATACTACTGACAGTATGTCTCCTGGAATTTATTTAGTGGCAACTGCAAACCAAAGTGAAAGTAAGTTACAGCAGCAGTTGAGGTATAATGGCTATAGGGTACCCAACATACAATTGCATTTCTCTAAACACAGGGATAGTAAAAAAAAGGGACAGAGTAAGACATAGTAACATAGGGAGGAGAGATGGACAGATAAAGACAGGGATAAAAACAGAAATAAAGTGAACAGGACGAGAACGAAAGGGGGAAGTGAGAAAAGAAATAGAGAGACAGATATACAGAGAAAAGGATGAGACAAACAACAACATTATCTTCATGACAATAGCTCAAACTATGGATGATGGTTAAGGAAGCTAAGAATAAATGCTGAGTCGATCTAATTGAAAATTACAGAGATAATTGATGCAATTGATTTCAGCAAATTGTCCAAACCCAGGGAGTTGAACAACAATAATGAGAACATTGCGAGTGAGATGAAACATTACGTTGGCCATTAAATTGCTGCAAAAAGCTAATCAAACAGCGTATCATCGGGAGAGTGTTCAATCTATTCCCAAAGATATATGATTCATGTATACAGTGTGAAGATAAGATTGAGGAATATGATGAGAAGGTGGATAGGTGGAATTGAGCGATATAGCAAGAATGTGGCGAGGTGGGCTTGAAGGATATGGGGAGAGGGTGGAGGAGGTGGGATTGAGGAATATACGGAGAAGGTGGGATTGAGGAATATACGGAGAAGGTGGGGAGGTGGGATTGAGGAATATACAGAGAAGGTGGGGAGGTGGGATTGAGGAATATACAGAGAAAGTGGGGAGGTGGGATTGAGGAATATACAGAGAAGGTGGGGAGGTGGGATTGAGGAATACACAGAGAAGGTGGGATTGAGGAATATACAGAGAAGGTGGGATTGAGGAATATACAGAGAAGGTGGGGAGGTGGGATTGAGGGATATGGGGAGAAAGTGGGGTGATGGATGAAGAGATGAGTGGTACATGATGGAAAGTTGAGGAAATGATTGGCCTTATCCTCTACATTTGCTATTGGTGATATTTTGGTTTGTAACACTGCTGTGAAGCACCTTAGGACATTTATGAAATTAAGGGGCATATTGCTAAAATTTTTGTCACTAATTTTCCTAGCTTGCATGAAACCCCCTCCTCAATCATTCCTGCATTTGCAGATTTTAAAATTCTCATCAACAACAAAAACAGAGGTTGCTGGAAAAGGTCAGCGGGTCAGGCAGCATCTGTGAAGAGAAATTAGAATTAACGTTTCGGGTCCGGTGACCCTTCCTCAGCCCAAACTCAAAACATTAACTCTGATTTCTCTTCACAGATGCTGCCAGATCTGATGAGCTTTTCCAACAACCTCTAGTTTTGATGTTTCTAATTTATAGCATCCACAGTTCTATCGGTTTTTATTCAAAATTCTCATTAGTGTTTCCAAACCCTTCTAATGGCCATAAATCCTCCCTATCTCTGTAATCTGTTCTAACCCCACAACCCTCTGAAATCCACCACTCCACGAAGGGTATTTACGCCTCCAACTGTTGGATACTTCGGTCTTAATTCCCTGTCTAAGCTTATCTGCCTCTCTCTCCTCTTTTCAACCACTCCACTCCTTAAAAACATACTTCTGTCCAATGTTTTTTGCCTATCCATCCTTTATGTGGGTCAGTGTTGTACTTTGGTAAAAACAATGACTGCAGATGCTGGAAACCAGATTCTGGATTAGTGGTGCTGGAAGAGCACAGCAGTTCAGGCAGCATCTTGGATGCTGCCTGAACTGCTGTGCTCTTCCAGCACCACTAATCCAGAACCAGTGTTGTACTTTGCTTTATTGCGTTGTGTGCAGCATCTTGGGATGTTTCATTAAAGATATTACATAAATACAGTTGCTGTTAAGCTGCTTTATAAGTTACATGGAAAAACCTAAGACATCACCATTTAAGGAACACTCTTGTATTTATGCAAAGCCTTATCGCTTCTCACTGAAAGTGCTTCACATCCAATGAATTATTTGGCTGTTTTTGTTCTCCAGACTCCATGTCCTGAGGGGACAGTGGCCTCATTACTTTAATTTCCTCTTCCTTACTCCTTTGATATTCAGTCTGAAATCTTCCAAAAAATGCCTGAGGGATAGGTACTGGAATTAAGTATTCAATGCTGTACTGATTCCCAGTCCTTCTCCACATTGTGGCCTAGCTAGTCCAATAAATATTGGACACTCACTGCATTAAAGTGACATTTGCATTCAGGAAATGGGTGGTTTAGTGGACAGTGAAGAAGGTTACCTCAGAGTTCTGAGGAAGGATCACTGGAGATGAAACATTAATTTCTCTCCACTGATGATGCCAGACCTGCTGAGCTTTTCCAGCAATTTCTGTTTTCGTTTCTGATTTCTAGCACCCGCAGTTTTTCGGTTCTTACTTACACAGTTAATGGTCGGGCCCTGGGGAGTTTTGCCAGAGATCCATGGGTTCAGGTACCTCGTTCCCTGAGAGTGGTGTCACAGGTAGACAGGGTGCTGAAGAAGGTGTTTGACATACTTGGCTTCAATGGTCAGAATACTGAGTATAGGAGTTGGGAGGTCATGTTGCAGCTGTACAGGACACTGGTGAATCAAGAGTGTGGTGCTGGAAAAGCAAAATGGGTCAGGCAGCATCCTAGGAGCAGGACAATCAATGTTTCAGGCAAAAGCCCTAATCTCTGCAGCCCAGGACACTAGTGAGGCCACTCTTAAAATACTGCGTACAACTCTGGTCACCCTGCTCTAGGAAGGACGTCGTTAAACTTGAGAGGGTGCAGAAAATATTTACAAGGATTTGCTGGGAATCATGGGTTTGAATTATAGGGAGAGGCTGAATAGGCTGGGCCATTTTCCCTGGAGTGTCAGAGGCTGAGAGGTAAACTTATGAAGGTTTATAAAATCATGAGGGACATGGATAGGGTGAATCGCCAAGGTCTTTTGCCCAGAATAGTGGAGTCCAAAACTAGTGGGTATAGGTTTAAGATGAGATGGGAAAGATTTAAAAGGAACCTCACGGGTGACTTTTTCATGCAGAGAGTGGTGTGTGTATGATGAGCTGCCAGAGGAAGTGATAGAGGTCGGTACAATTACAGCATTTTAAAGTCTTATGAATGGGTATATGAATAGGAAGGGTTTAGAGGGATATGGACCAAGTGCTGGCAAATGGG